>NC_139318.1:45221206-45546206 GCF_056507025.1 Lutjanus erythropterus | reverse complement strand
TTAAATCAAAATGTAACAAATCTGTAATAAATCAGGATGACATGGCCTGATGTCACGACACCTACATCCATTCTGGTGTGATCAGAGGAGCCATACCAGAGGGAACCACACATCCAGATCTGGGATTAGGATCAGAGTAAGAAAGGAATGAGGTTATTTCTCAGGAGATGAAATAAAGATCTCACGCTGATGTTAAAAGCAGCTCAGTTTTGTCTGGGAGGAACTGTCTGCACAGAGATGGGATCTTCTTTTGGATTTTCCTTTCCTCTGGGGAGGCTGAGAGGAACCCACAGCGCCTGCCAGTAACCTCCAGATATTCAGAGTTTTTCAGAGAGTCTCATTTATCATCCGTTCAAACTTTATCCTTACAGACCAGTTCTCCAACACTTAACTGCATCCTTTGTTACTATGACAACTCACATAGTAACCAGAGAACCTGGCAAAATACATAACTCTTTATTCTAATTTTACTACATCTCAGTACTGGAGTAGTACCAATAATCATCTTGCTGATACTTTATATGGAGGCCATATG
The DNA here is from genome assembly GCF_056507025.1 of Lutjanus erythropterus. NCBI lineage: Eukaryota > Metazoa > Chordata > Actinopteri > Lutjaniformes > Lutjanidae > Lutjanus > Lutjanus erythropterus. Next base: position 45,545,671 of record NC_139318.1, on the reverse strand, counting down.
GGCCATTTTTCATATATATATATATATATGGATAACAAGTTATGAAAATGCCTCTATAAATAAGTAACAGCAACAACAAGACAACAACTTGGACCAGTGTTGCACATTTCTTTTTATTTCTTAACAAATTTCTTAAATTTATAGTTTAAAGCTTAAAGAATATTCTACTCTTTTAGGCCAATACTGATATCAATATTAGGTTGGTTCAATAAATGTGCACCATTACAGATTTTTTTTAAACATAAAATATATGGTAACATTTTTTATCACATAAATTTCTTTAAGATTTAAAGTATTGAGACAAAGATCTGTATGAAGGACATTTAGCTGAGAAATAAAATATGAAATGGTGGTCTAACTTATTGTGCTTCAGGGATGTATTTGTCCTTTCTGTGGTCAAATTTAAATCAGATTTCAAATGATCTGCCTCCTATCTGTGATAATCTATAGTACTGACTTATTGGTCTGGTTCAGCTGGATAACAGAAAGAATAAGTGTGAATTTAAAGAGTAAACATGAGGACTGTTTGTTGTCTTTATTCATTCTGTCTCATTCTGTCTCTCTTGTCTCCTCTTCAGCCTGTAAGTCTGCAAACATCGACCTGGTGCTTCTGATCGACGGCTCCAAGAGCGTCCGCCCTCAGAACTTTGAGCTGGTCAAAAAGTTTGTCAACCAGGTGGGGGATGTTTTTATCTTAACAACTACAGTGTTTTAATGCCTCCAGAACATGCCTAGTTTTTTAGTATTTGACTTTTTTAGGACAAACATTTACCTGCCAGTGTGGCCGGAGAATTTTCCAGTTTTTCTCGTTTGCTGATAATTTTGGACTCTGTCACCTCATCATCTGATCGGCCTCTATAGAAACCACCAGTCAAACTATTTAGAACAAACATCAGCTGATAATGAACTGACCTCACCTACAGAAAAATTAGCAGAACTATAGGTAAAAAAAAAATCAGAAATATTTGTGATAATTCGTATTTTGTCAGTCAGTGTCCATCAAAAATAACAGCATAAAAAGACAGAAGATTTCACAGATGCACAGAAAGAATGTTTCAGTGAGGAATTATAAGTAAACGGAATCAAATATATTTTATATCAGCTGGTGCACACATTAAAAAAACACTAAGGTCAACGTGTGCTGGTGTTTAACTGATGAGATTATTTGCTGCATCATCGTTCCCGGGGAAACGCAACATCATGACAGGCTGTAAACTTAGAAACTGAGCCTCGTGTCGCCTGTCAGCTCTGTCCGATGAACATCTCTCCTCTCCTCCTCCTCCTCCTTTGCTCCAGGTCGTGGACTCTCTGGACGTGTCTGCTCACGGCACCAGAGTGGGTCTGGTTCAGTACTCCAGCAGGGTCAGGACAGAGTTCCCTCTCAACATGTACCACACCGCTGACGAGATCAAAGCTGCAGTCATGAAGGTAAAGCTGTTCTGTCTTTTTACACCAACAAACTATCTTCAGTTTAATTTTTTAAGCATAAGTTAAGTTTAAGAGTATTCCGAAACTGAAGCCAATGAATCATTCACAGTGTCTAACCTCATTGTGTAACCCAGAGGAACCAGAGAACCTACTGTGAACTGTTGTTTCTGTGCTCGTCCAGGTTGAATACATGGAGAAAGGTACCATGACGGGTCTGGCCCTTAAACACATGGTGGAGAACAGCTTCTCAGAGGCGGAGGGCGCTCGTCCCGCCAGCCGCAACATCCCTCGTATTGGACTGGTGTTCACAGACGGACGCTCTCAGGACGACATCACGGAGTACGCCAAGAAGGCCAAAGAAGCCGGTAAGACTCAGCGAGTGTGGGGGTCAAACCTCATCGACGGTTTGGGTTTTTGATCTAAATGATCTAATTCCAGTCTGTATGCAGGTGTCACCATGTACGCTGTGGGCGTAGGAAAAGCTGTTGAAGATGAACTTCGTGAGATTGCCTCTGACCCTGTGGAGAAACATTTCTACTACACCACCGACTTCACTGCCATCAGCACCATCGCTGAGAACCTCAAACTCAACGTCTGCCCAGGTACAACTGGAAATCTGTTTGACCGCAGACTCCAGTAGTAACAAATTCCTACAGTTCACACCAATCTATCAAAGTTTTACCAGCTGATCCTCGTGGTCTAAATAGAAAAAGTACCAAAATGGCAGCTGATCATTATCTTATTGTCCACATAGTTGAAATAAACTAATTTATTTCTTAAGTACTGCACTGCAAGAAACTACCGAATGGATGAAGTGAAATATTAAACTTTTGTGCAATTTCAAAGGTCCAGTGCGTAAGATTTTGGTGGATTTATTGTTAAAATATGGCTGAAATTAAAAAGAATATTCCTAAGTATGTTTTCATTAGCGTATAATCATCTGGAAATTAGACTTGTTGGGTTTTTATAACCTTAGAAGAGTCATTTATCGACAGATGAGACAGTTACTCCACCAGGCTGGTGGAAGTAGCCCAGCAAGCTCGCCACTAGATCCGTTAAACCTCTACTGCGCCACATCTCAGATAAACATTTTGCATATTTTTATTTTATATTTACTGTATATGATAGCTGAAGATACTTGTCTGCATCATGCAGCCCCACGGCTACGATCGACAGGGAGCTGTTCACATGCAATTCATTCTTTGATTTTATAAAGTTTACCTTAAACTTTTCACAGATTATTTTATTCGTTTGATTTCAGTGTCATGAACATAATGAAACAATCTTGAATAATTATTGATTATCCTAATATTTTAAAAAGATTTCATTGAACATGAAGAGAAATTAAAGATGAGACTCACATGACCACACCTGGTCTGATGTCTGCAGGTGAGTCTCTGAAATGACTTCTTGTCCTTTGGCTCCATCTGCTGGCAGCTGAAGAAAAAGCACCAAAATGTAAAGCAATAACATATAATACCAAAAATACATCAATACCTTATCATACATTAACAACAGAAACTGTAGTAATTTAGAGTTTTAATGTGTTTTAATGTAAGAACATTTTAAAGTATTTAAGTGACCCGAAATCTAAATAATTCAGACACTGCAGAAAAGCAGCTTCACTTGCAGCAATGCCTCATGTTTTGTGAGTCTCTCCCTAGTAAGTAATATCTGCATTAAGTCAAAGTATAACATGTCGTACAGTTTAGATTGGATTAAGTGAAGGTGTTTTCTGTCTGTAACCGTATTTTCTTTCCCTCTCTGTGTGTCTGCAGAGGAGAGTCAGGGGGAGATCGAGGTGAAGGATCCTTGTGCCTGTGAGAGTCTGGTGGAGTTCCAGCAGGCCACCATGAGCAGCCTGGAGCAGCTCACACAGAAACATATCCTTTTTTTAAAAAAAGAAAGACCTCACAGTCACTGAATGCAGAGGTAATGTTTACAAAAATATGTAATGTATGTTACAGATGTGGAGCTATATCTGTAGTTACATCTGTCTTTTGAGTGATTTGGTTTTTAAGTCTGTAGAGTGAGGTCCCTTTACAAACACATACATCACATCAGTCTCAAATTCTTCCCACAGCTGTTTCAAGTCTAAACGTTTCTGTCGGATAAAGGAAAGAAATTTTAAATAATCTAAAATATGCTGATATTCTGCACCTGGTTAATTTGTCACCAAAACCCATAAAAAGACTAAAAGAGACACTCAGTGGATCCTACTAACTGATGTATCCTGATTCCTCCTCTGTGTTACAGAACTCCACTGTCGTCAAAAATCTATTATTTCTTCTGTGGTGGCCATAATTAATTTTTACTCAATCCCAGATGTGCTGTCCTGCTGCCCCAAACACTCATTGGAGCACCAGATGTGGATTATTCCGCTGCCGAAAGTAGTCCCCAAGAAATGCACTATTACCTTCTGTCTTACCTTTTTTTTTTAAAGTACAATGTGTGGCAGTTTTAGGAAATTACTGAGACTTTTTTATGGCTGCACACTGGCGACAGCTGTGGCATTAAGTTTTCAGATTTGTCTCACAAATGTTCAAATGTTTTCTGTTCAAAGGTCACTGTGACCTTACTAAACATTCTGACATATCTCAAGGTTTCACACAAATGACTAATAGGACTAAAAATAATGAAGTGATGACATTTTATTTACATAAAAGGTCGAAGGTCAACTTGAAATCATAATGTTTAGCTCTCCATCAGTCCTCTGTCCTCCTCTGTAAAAACAGTCGGCATGTTTCTCACTGGGAATTATTCACTGGAATCACACACGTAGAGTGAAAACTTCAATTTTGCCAAAAAATACATGTAATACCTTTTATTAAAGTACTTCTAAGTCTTCTCTACATGCATTCATGAATGTAAACTGCAGTTTGAGTGGTTGATGGAAGCAGGCAGTAATTCTAGTTAAAGCATAAAACTATTTATCTGTGAGGTGTTTCTTAAAAAATTTAAATATTCAGTTAGGATCAGTGGCAGCTGATACCAACAGATGGTAGAAAAGTCAGAAAGAACTGAGAGACGGACTAATACATTGTTAGTTTTGTTCTTTTTAGTGAGAATTGTTGACAATAAGAAACATGTACAATAATACCAGCCTTATCTTAGTAATTCTAATGTATTTATATAATATTTTGTTGACCTATAAGATATTAACTGGAAAGCATCAATTAAAAAACAAACAAATAAACTAGAAGGCCACTCAGAGAGCACAGGCCTTCACTAAGGCCAAATAACCTATTTCACAAAGTGAACAAAAATAAAAATGGTGTATCTTGTCTGTGATTTAGATCCACTCCAAAGTTTCAAACTCCATCAAGTTTCCTGAAAATCAGGCCAAAGGATTTTCTGTAATCCTGCTGACAAACAAAAACAGACAAACAGCGTTGAAAACATAACCTCTTTGGTTGACAATTCATGTCTGAATCTGTAAACTGAACCACCGAGAACCACCAAAGTATTTGACATTTGTCAAATATCTGCTGGATGTTCATGTGTGTATTTACAAGCAGACTCTGTGTTTCATTATTATTCCTTAATCAAGTGTCCACTGTCTGGAATGACTGCTCGTCTGGAGCAGCTGGAGAACCAGCTCCTCTCCAGGAAGTGATCTGGTCATCACAGTGAGCGAACACGACACCACCGAGGAAGAATAACAGACTGAGGAAGAGGAGGAGGAGGAGGAGGAAGAGGAGGAGGAGGAGGGCACATCCTGGCAAGATCATTAAAAGAGGGAATCAGAAACCCTTCAAATCAATGGACAAAACCAAAGTGTCTTTTCACGAAGCCTTTGTAGCCTTCACTACGTCTGTTGGTCTTCACGTTTATGAGGACGACATTTATCTGAAAGCTTGTGATATAGAATCATATTTCTGTACCGATGTAAATGAACTAATTCGTACACCTTATGTCTTAAAATAAAGAGAAAAAAAAAAAAAACAACAGCACCACATCCACCTTCCCACCCATCACCGAGCAAAGCAGCCGTTAGAAGACAAAAACACAAATGGTTTCATAAAACAGAAGGATGTTATAAAGACTCCAGGACAGCTGTGAACCTCTGGGAGTCTGAGTACATGTGTGTGTACGTACAAACAAACAAACAAACAAACAAACAAACAGATTTAAGAACAAATCCAAGAGATTTTCTGACATCTAACACGTTTTGACATGTAAACTGTGCAGCACAAAGGATGTAATCAGTGTACTGTATATTAGATATAAGCACATCATTATTCAGTGGAAGCATCACACACAGTTCATTCATAGACACACACACACACACACACACACACACACACACACACACACACACACACACACACACACCATTCATCTGTTTCTTAGTGCTGTTTATACTTGATCTGTTTTGTACGGTTTGTTAAATATGATGTATTTATAGCAGAATGTTTTTGCTTTTTTAAAGTACCACAGTAGAATAGCACATTTTTAAAAATGAAGTGTTATTACCACTCCCAATATTAAATTTTCATTTCAAAATCATGACTTCCTGTAGATTTCTGATCGCAGAACTCAGTGGCGTTGCAGCGTGACGACTGTTAAAGAGAGAAGAGAGCTCTAGATGTTTTTTTTTAAAAAGGGAACTAAAATGTCACTGTTCATTAAAGCTGTGGTCTGTTTGCTGATAAAGAAAATGTGATGAATTGGCCTTTTGTAAAAAATCAAATTCGCTCTTCGCTCTGCACTTTCTACATTTTGTCTCGCAGTGCTCTTAACATGTTGGAGTGTTGGTTTACACACAAGTAAAACAAACCTCCTCGAAATGCTTCACATTACATTTTTGGCAGGAAAACCCTCCGTCTATCTTTAAATGATGTATCAGCAGCCTTGTTTGTCCAGTCTGTCATAATCTTAGACAAACGGAGAATCAGAGGCGTCACAGGCCACTACATGTAAATTCATGACCACCTTAACTATGGTAGATTCATTCTTGTAGTTTTGTATAAAAAAAAAAAGACCACCACAAATGTACGCCCCTTTATATTTGAATGCCTGTATGTTTTTGTATATTTTCTAATAGCTTTACCTTTTTGTATTTTTCTGATGAGTCCCTGTATTACAGCACAGACGGCAATAAAACAGTCAACTTTTCACTTCGGAGTCATGTGTTGTTTTTCTGGTTTCACTTTTCTTCTATATTTTATAAGGTCGAGTGTTCTTGTGGGTTTGTACGCTCGCAGTGTGTAGCAAGATAAACAGGAAACTGGATTCACAGCTGTACAGACGGAACTGGCAACCACTTTGTGTGTCCCGCCATCCGGTGGGGCCGCCGTTACTGCGGTGGCATGTGGTTGTCCGTCACCGTCGGTGTCTGCTGGTTGTGTCCAGAGGGGAACCCCAGATTTGCGAGACCCTCACAAGATTTTTCAAGGTTTCAGTCAAATTGTTGACTACCTTTTAGCAGGGATGCATGTGATTAGTCGACTATACGATTAAACGTCCCCACCCTCGCTAGTCGACACCAGAAATACTAGTCGTTTAAAATATTTATCAATATTGCATTCATGCATGATGTCAGTTATCTGTTGCCTCTAAGATTTTATGCAGCCGCCCGTCACTAGTCGGGGCTGCGGCTCTGTCAGACGGCAGCTCCTCTCGCCCAACGCGTATGAACCGATCGCCCTGGCAACCCCGGATGTTTATATCAGCAAAGTCGGACAGATGAATGTAGACTGTGACAGAATAAGCTGATATATGTTCACTCGACTAGAGAAAAGTGACCACATTAAGCACAGACACGGAAATAAACCTGCAAAGTAGCACATTTCAGCGGCATTTCAGTCGGATTTAGTGATTGTAGACTGTGACTAACGGCTTCAAATGGCTCTTAAAACACAGTATTTTTTTGGACAGTGTTTAATATTATAAATTAATAAATTCTGCTGAATCTTAACTGCTTTCTGAGTGTTTTCTTAGTGTTATACTAATCAACTAGTCTAAATTAAATTTTGTGTTTAATCGACAGGGAAACTAGTTGCCAGGAACATCCCCACCTGTTAGACACCCTGTCTTGAGGTTGAGCATTTATTCTTGTTATCATGTGTTGCAAACATCTATTCCTGTACAGTCTCGGGTGTGTACTTACTTTGCTTAAAAGTACTTTGCTCTCTCCTTCCAGACTAACTCAGATTTTTATTACAGTCAATAAAGGTCTTCATCTTACTGAATTCCTTTGACTCTGAGTTCTTGATTCAAGCTTAGAAACCATCACTTACAAACATTCACAGACTTACACCTACGGCCCTGCGTGTCATTCTCTCTCTCCCACTTCCCTGTCATATCCTCAGCAGTCGTACACAATTAAAGGCAGAAAATGTTTAAAATATAAATATTTAAAAAATAAATAACTAATTGTGTTTATATTTTGTGAAAGTTCCATTAGTCATCATTAAATATTATTGCAACTGCAGTATCATAAAGATCAATATCAAGATTTTTTGGTCAGTGTAACCCTGAGCCTGTGCCCTGTACACGCCCATTCAGTGATCCTTAATTAAGTCAACAGGATAAAAAAAAGATTGTCTATGAGAGGGAAGTTAAAGCTTTTATATTTTTGGTGAAAAATGGGCTGAGAAACAGAAGTTACTGGGTGATCACCTGAAACTAAAACTCAAAACTTTTCACTAAACTTTCTTGTGTAAGGCTTGTAATGTTGAGAATCTGTTTACAATAATTGGTGATGGAAACCCTGATGACAAAAGTTTGTTCTCGGTGGGTCAGCAGTAAGTTTTGTTTTTAAAAGCACAAACATGTGAGTGAGTGAAACACTTCAAAGGAACAAAGCTAATTCCTGGTGGATTGTAATTTGCTGCGTTTAAAGAGCAGCTCCGTGGGGATCCGTCAGCTTTCAAACAAACAGCGTCATTACTGGCAGTGACCTTATGCACATGTTCTCAGTAGACTGTGACGCAACACGTTTGTTCCAGAGGTTTCTGTCTTTCTTTCTTCTGAACAAACACGACCAAGTATAACAAACTTTATTCTAAAAGTTATGAGATATTTTAATCTGCTGATTACTGATACTGACCTTATCAAGTAGATCAGATATTGGCCTTTACAGGACTGATCAAATCAAATCAAATCAAATCAAATCAATTCCTGTCACTGTGTAATGAACAAACCACCATATGTATAATGCAAGTTTAAAAAGTTTACTTTATATGCAAACAGAACAGTGAGGAATCCTATGTAGCAGCTGAGGGTTTAAACACAACACAAAATTAACCATCGCCATGAGTCTCTGCACGAATCACAATATCATGATACTGTGTTTTAAGAATAGATACAGTATCACTGAATATAATATCATGATACTGTGTATTTTCTTAAACCCCCACTATAGTGACTTGTGAATAATTTCCAGTGAGAAACATGCTGTCTTCACTTAGAGACTGTTTTTACAGAGCAGGACAGACGACTGAACATTATGATGTCACAGTGAAGCTGACCTCCACCTCGTCATTTTATCCTGGCAGATGTATTGTGAATTCTGTCATAATTAGCACATGAATTCTGGAGTTCTGGCCAAAAACACGGTTTGTGAGGTCACAGTGACCTTTGACCCCCAAATTCTAATCAGTTCATTTTTGAACGTAAGCAGATCTTTAAGCCAGATGTAATGAAAAAAAAAAAGAATCAGTTCATCCTTGAGTCCAAAAGTGCGTTACATCCTATTGCATCCAGCTGTATTTGGTGTGTTAGCCAACAGGTTTTTCTGGCAATTCTGACCCACAATCCTCTGCACAGTCAAAGACACGTCACATGGACGGAGCAGCTGAGAGAGCAGCAGCTCATTAGCTGTGTGCTAAATCACATACTTTTTCTTTTTACTTCAAATTTAATTCAAAGTACTGCAATGCATGTATGAGCAAGAGGGTCAAAGTTTAAGATGCAATGTTATGATGAAGTAGTACGCAAAAATCACGTGCCTACCTCATGAAACAGTACTTATTTTATAAATGTTGCAGTGCGTACTAAAAGTGAAAAGAAAAACTACAATTCTAGCAGATTTGAAGAAACTCCTCCCTGGTGTTCCTGAGTCAGGACGTTCATTAGAACGGGGCGGATGTGAGGTCTCAGTGACCTCTGAGCCCCAAAATCTAATCAGTGGATATTTGAAGAAAATCCCTCAAGATGTTCTTGAGATCTGGCATTCATGAGAGTGGGACAGACGGATGGACAGACGGATGGACAACCTGAAAAGATAAAGCCTCTGGCCACAGCTGTTGCTGCCACAGAGGCATAAAAATGCTCATTACAATTTCCAAAAACTCAAAAATATTCAATCATCATTACAGAAGAGTATTAAAACCTAAATATTCACATTTGGGAGACTTATTCTGGGAGGTATTTTGTTTTTAAAAATTACTTAAATGAACAAAATTACTTTTTATGAACTGATTAATTGGATAAACAACTAATTGCATCATCTTGAATAATAAATTAATTCAATAGTACATTTGATAAATTTAAGATAAACACAAGTTACATGTTTCATAAACACAAATCTTTCCTTGAGCCTGTAAGAATATGAATGATGCAACAACCTCACAGTGAAGTTGTGATCATCACAAAAAAACTTTTAATTGCTCTAAAGGGAAGTTCAGGTTAATTGTTTTCATAGTAAAAGTTCATAAAAGGGCAAACAAGTCCGTCGTGTGAGGAGCAGCACTGTTCTCCATGTGGATTTCCAGCTCATATGTCCACAGAGGATTTTCATTTTTGTTTTGAATCAATGTTGTTAATGTCAGTGAACTTAATCACCTGTTGCTGTTGTTGTTTTTCATTTTCTAAAAAGGCCATTTAAAATTAACTGTCTTAAATATCATAGCTAATAGACTCAACGTCCTAATTACAAATCCTTTTAATGTCAATGATGAGAAACTCTCTCAGAAGACGTATCTAATAAATCCCTTTGATGCTGTGTGTGTGTGTGTGTGTGTGCGCTGCACGCTGCATGATACATAACAAGCAACCCCAGTGTGTGTGACCTTTAACTGAAGGGGTCTAATGAGGGCTGATGAGATGGCTGCTCGTTCTGTTTCCTGCTCTATGACTCACTTCCTGAATACACTGAGGATTGTTGAAAATGTCAGGAGGTCCCAAAAGTCACTTCTCTGGAAAGTTCAACAAAGTCCTGCTTACAGTAAGTTTACTCAGGCCAGTGTAATGTTGTAGGAGTGTGTGGTTTGGGCTGCCACACAGGAGACGTCACAAGTTCTGTTTCTTAACAGAAGAAAGTTCTAGACGGCAAAGCACTGTGGGATAAACTGAGTGATTTCATAACTAAATATTCTGAAAGATTAAGTCAAGTCCAGAGGCAGAACTTCCCCGTCCCTCTAAAATTACAGGTTATAATTTATATGATAATTACACAACTGTTCAACATTTAACCACTGAAGAAGGAAGGATCATATAGGATCAAAAGCAAAAGTAAACCATAAAGTCACACATTTAATCTTATCAAAATAAATTCAGATTTTGTTCTGATATGTGTTAAAGTGTAGTTTTGATGGACTTCAGCCAAATACTGGGTCTTTCAGAACAATAACTATCATGTTTTTTCATGAATATAAAGGACATAAACAAACATCACAAAATGTTGGTATTTTTTGACACATTTCTTGATGAAGATCCTTTAAATCTGGGGATTACAGAATGATGGCTAAGACATTATTGAACGGTACATTTTACAATGAAAAAGTTGTCACTGATGTCTCGCTGACAAACACTGTTTATTAATTATCCAGTTTATATCTTTGCTGTTTCTGTACTGCAGTATCATATATGCCTTTAGTCTGGACATTAATGGGGGAAGCTCTTCTTGCACACATATTCCACAACAACATCAAAAAATGTCAAAATGATCATGATCCAAAAACTACACAACATTAATCGAGACAGGCAGATTATAAGAAGCGTGATTTAAAAGGCCTCAAAACTCTCTGACGCCAAAATGTTGAACCTCAGATGTTTTCGAAACGCACAACAAAAGATAAGCATTTAAGTTTGTTTTTTTTTAATGCTCATCATCATAGGGCCTGTGTATGAAGTTCAACTCCAAACACAGGCCCCAGTTAGTGTCATCCACCAAACACATCTCGACAGTATGAAGTTTCTGTTTAAGTTCTTTATTTGTCAAATATAAAACAGGCTCCCTCCAACAATCCTCTGCAACAACCTTCGAACAATAAATAAGTAAAATCAAAAGAGAATCTAAAGATATTTTTGATCTTTTTGGGGAAAAGAACTATGCGACAACAAACTAGAGCAGTGAGACATTGAAAATGTTTGAAGATCTCTACCAGTTGTTCTGAACACACCTTCAGAGCTCGACCTGGGATGCATTCAGGTTCATCTGCCTCGCATATAATATATGCATGTATATAATCCTTTTCTTTTAAAGGATCTGAACACATCTGCCTGTATATGACTAGCGGGCAGGGGTCCTGAGACCTGAGACTGGTTTTCTTTATAGTCTGTGATAGTTAGCGTTAGTTTGGATCACATGTTTCTGGTGTTGGAGTCCTGGAAGTTGGACTCAGTTTTGTCCCTGTGATGTCTTTTAGCACCGCTGACATCTCTTCAGAGCGCATACCTGGACTTCCTGTATTGTAAGCGTCAGTCCGAGTAAGACTGGCAGACCTGAGGGGATCATGAATGTTAGTACTTGTTGAGACATGTCAAAAAAAATAATAAAATGATAACATCATGGTGGCGCTAGAGGAAGAAGTACTGTACATCCTCTGGGTACCATGAATGTTTGCACGACGTTTGATGGCAGTCCATTCAAAAGATGTTTAGGTTTTCCAGTCCAGACCTCCAGGCTGCTTTAAACATCCACCTTAAACCTAACATTGGAATTAATGTTTTCTTAAAGGACAAAAAAATCCCTCCCTGATGTTTATTTATTTATATATTATTTTTGTACAAAGACATTCATACTTGTAAGCCTTGAACTCCCGAGGCTTTGGCTGATAGCCAATCAGATCATATATAAAGGCCTCGCTCTCTCTCTCTCTCTCTCTGGTCTAAATGGATTAACTGAGGTGAGTCCTGTGCAGTCATTTAATCAGAAACATGTCACAGCAGAAATGAATGAAGTATTGAACCGACAATGATGTGACCTTCTCATCAGTTCATTCATGTTGCTTTGATAGCTCTGACCTGGACTGGTTGGTTGTGAATTGTCAGTTTCTACAGAATGCAATGATAATAATTTTTTACTGCTTTATTTTATTATTTAATGTTGAATGTTATTCTTTTTTCTGATTTTTTTGTGGACATTTTACACTTTAAATTTTCTTTTCCAGATTCCCAGAGCAACAGTCTTCAGTCTGCTGGACGAAGCAATAAGAAAATAAAAGTTAAAAAGTCAAATATAAATAATTTGACAAAGCAACACTAAGGCTAAAGAAGTATGATAATTCCTATGTTGTTTAAAGAACACTGAACGTCACAAGTGATAGACTGATTGAAGAATACAGAACACATACAGAGAAAATAATTACACACAGTACACCTCATATTCTTTTTCATCCTGCATGTTAATTGCTAGATTTTAAATGCTTTCACTTCAATTTAAAATAATACGTTGATTTTTATCTTCTAAGTTGATGCTTTGATCCTGAGCCGGAGGTGAGGTGAGTGCTTCTTTTTCTTGCTGATGGAAGGAAGTAACTTAATTTTGCTCAAGATACGTCCAAACAGTTGCTTTAGAAGTTTTGGTTGTAAAATATTGAGGTTGGCTTAAATTTGCATTTGAATATCTATGATTGATACAGATATAAATGTTACAGAGAAGTGAAAAAAAAAGTGTGGTACTGTCATGAGTTTAAACAGTGTGTATCTTAGATCCCTCTGAAACACATCATAGTATAATAATGTGTACTTATGCTTTAATGAAATTTAATGATTTACACAAGAGTGTGTGGTGAAGTTTGCACTTTTACATATATTCTAACAATTAACTTTATTTTAAATGTATAATGTTTTTTCATTTAGAAGCAATTTCAATTAAACTTTTTCCTCACTTAACAAAAAAGTTATTTTTTTTTAAATAATACTGTTTCTAATAATCAACATGTATATTAAAAATGTTTAGATAATATAAAATATAAGTTTGATAATTTTCCTGGGAATTTCTGATCTTTGAGTTTTGCACATGTTGCAGAAACAGGATTGTCTTACATGTGGGTTAGTGATGCATTTCCATACACTCTTTAATTATTGTCAATATTTTCTATCACCTTTTCTTATTTGTTGGATCTTCAGCCTTTAAGTCATGAACGTGTCGTCTGCCAATGTGACCGTGGTTATCGAGTATCGGGACTCCTTCACTAAAGCCGTGACCAAGAACGTGATCGTTGTGGTTCTCGGCATCTCCATCAACTACATCAATGCAGGCCTCATTCAAACCTTTCGCAAACACGAGGTATGATATCATTTTAATTGTGTACAAACACTTATGATATATTTAATGAATAAATATGCTAGAATTCAGGCTGAGGGACACGGACGAAATCAAATATCAGATATGTTGCATCAGTATTGGAGGGATGACTTGATGCTTTCACAGAATGAGAACACAGTAAGATTTTTAAAAAAAATAATCATCAGTAATGTGAATATAATGAAAAAATGTTTAAAGGCAAATAACAGCTGGAAAAGTTTGATAAGTTCAGAAAATTACATCACTTTACTGTAATGCAGCCTTAAAAATAACAACTCAGTCTAAACTGAAATAAATATATAGTTCAATGATGAGCTGATCCAAGTCCAGTCTGTTCACAAACTAAATTTATGTAGCAGCAGAAGATATTCAGTGTTGACTGAATAAATATCTGACACACTGAAATAACAGGTTTGGCCAATTAAATGTTTATTTCTTGTACTGTAAAACACTTTGAAGCAAAGCATCAGTGAGTAAGAATCAGAGCTATCAGCAGCCTTTGAGCAGTCCTTCATCTGTGTGATGTTTAAAGACCGACTGATAAAAAACTTTTCACAGATATACTGGTATATACTGGTATATACTGGTATATATATATATATAATCATATATACTGGTATTGGATGTGTTCAGTTACACTCAGGGCTCGAAGTCCTGAATTTTATCAACCATGTCAGACTTTATAAGCACTGTCCCAAACAGAAGTTTTTTTCTCACTCAGTACAATAGATTATAACATTACAGGTACAATTTCATAAGTTTTAACAGTGCAATTATTATTTAGACACTTTCATACACCACACATTAGATGACATGTAAGAGAACACTGACAATAGGGATGTAACAATATATCAAACCGAACTACAGCAATACTAAATTGTTAAATTTATTTTATTACGTTATTTTCTAAAATGAGTGCCTGTCATTTTGTTTTGCTTTGTAAGTGTACATTATAATTCACTGTCAAAGACAATTAATGCTTTAATGATTTTTTTGCACATGCTTAAGTCATGGCTGACTGCTTATATTTTAAATAAGAAAGAAAACAGAAGCAGTTTCTGAGTTTCTTTACTGTCCCACCTTTTTGTGTCCTAGGTGCTATTTTTATTGTGGGATATTTCTAATTTTGAGGCTTGGTCATAATGTCACCTTATGTAGTTTGTACATGTATATAGTGTTTAACTTCAAAATGATCTGCCTTGTTCATATCTCGGTCATAATTCTTTAAGCTCTCAAATATCAGTATGTGCTTCCAAAATCGAGTACTGGTCAGTCAATATTTACTACCAGACTAAATATAGTTTCATAAGACATCTGCAAAATATAATATGATGAAGTAAACTGTTTGGAAATTTATAGATATACATAGACTAATGGGAATAGCCTGGCTTTTGTTAATGCAGTCAATCAAATTGTGCCACAGTAGAAATTGTATCGGCATCTCTTCATATTTTTACTGCCTCTCAATGCATATTGTCATAAAGCCAGATTTACAGGTATATTTAATGATTTTTCAGCAGATTGTAAGAAACAGCACAAATATTAAGTCAATGTAATCATGAAGCCAGTATTTGAAAACATGAACTTTTCTTCCCTTCAGATCTTCTACATGAACCCTCGGTATATTCTGTTCTTTCACCTGGTGGTCAACGACATGATCCAAGTCATGCTGACCGTCATGCTGTTCATCATCAGCTACACTGTCTACAAAATAAATGTGTCCATCTGCAGCACCTTCATCCTGCTCGCTCTTTTTGCCACTGAAAACACTCCTCTGAACCTGGCCTGCATGGCCATAGAGTGCTACGTCGCCATCTGCATCCCCCTACGCCACGTGCAGATCTGCACCGTCAAGAGAACGTACGGGCTGATTGGTTTAATCTGGGCGACGAGCATGTTGTCCGTTCTTCCTGACCTGTTCATCACCTTGGCCACGCAGCCTCTGGACTTCTTTCACTCCCGAGTGTTCTGCCTCAGGGAAACTGCCTTTCCGAATCCCCACATTATTAAGAAGAGGGATATCACTTATATTCTATATCTGGTCATAGTTTGGTTTGTTATCTTTTACACTTACTTCAGAATTCTCTTCACTGCAAAAACAGCAAGCAAAGATGCTAAAAAAGCCAGAAACACAATCCTCCTCCATGGTTTTCAGGTGCTGCTGTGTATGGCAACATATGCAGAACCCCTGTTAAAAAATGGTCTGCAGCAGTGGTTTCCTAAGAATTTTTCTGACACCTTGTTTGCTTGTTACATCATCATACAGGTCCTGCCACGATCCATTAGTCCAATCATCTATGGCGTACGAGACAAGACTTTCAGGCAGTACCTGAAAAGGTATCTGTTATGTAAAGTGAGCCCACAGTGAGCAGCAGTTTATGGATTATAATACAGAGGTTTTTCTATTAAATCTATCAAAAATATTAAATGGCATCAGATCCTGGAATCAGATCCAGATTTCTTTTACTTTGTTAGAAACTACGTTTGATCAAAATCAGACTTACTGATACTGAATCTGCTCATTTTTGGTGAGTTTTGCTGACAGTTGTTTAAATAATGGTGCGTTAAAATTAGGGATGATATCAAACCTTAATTTTTTTGGTATGAAGCGCAACATGAGCAGGATATCAAGGGTTTGTCTATTATTATTATTATTATTATTATTATTATTTTTTAACTTAATCTCAGTCATATTATTCATTCAAACACATTCTGGTTTAAATCTCTTTCACTCACACAGGCCCATTTATGGTGTATTTTTCCATTTTTATGTTTGCTTTATGTTTTTTCCAGCTAAATCTTAAAACAATTTTGAATTTGTTCATATGTGTTGTTATCATTTGTCACAAGTATGAACAGTTTGAGAACAATAACCAGCCCTGTTTAAAATGTCAACACACATCAACAGAGAACTACTTTAGCTACAAAAGGTCTTATGTCTTGAAATGATACTTTCAGTTATTAGTTCAGTTATTATTATTACAGCTCCATCACCAAATATTGTTGCCCATTAATGGTAAATGGTTAATCAAATTTATTAGCCCCATTTATACACAGTACAACATATATATATATTTATATATATATAAATATAGAAACATGATCTGTGCCTTTGACCCCTCCTAAGTATTACTGTAGGCATCCAGGAACCAGCTCCAGGTGTAAGCCAGCGCCTTGGTGGGGGGCGCTGACGGGAGGAATAAAAAACAAAACAAACAAACAAACAAACCAAAAAATAAATGCTTTTGGAAAATGTCAAAGTTGTGTTTGTACATGAGGCCTCTGTTCACCTCAAAATCAATACTACATTTTTTTCACCGGCCTGTAGTTCTGTTTACCCCCCCCCAAAAAAGCAAAAAAAAAAAAAAAATCATACGTTACCAAATCTTTTTTCTCTCGATGGCAATAGCGGCTCAGTGCAGATGTTGCGGCAGGTAGCTCCTTCAAATTTTGTTTTGTTCTGTTATTTTTAGCTTTATTGATGAAACATATTCACTATGACAGAAACACACTCAGACACATTGGAAAAAGAAGCGTGGGGTTTGATTTAAGTGCAGTGTAACTTGAGATGATCATCAATGCACACAGGATCTTTCAGCCAGACCAGACGGACGCACCGCCTCTGACCACCCCAGGAGGAGTGGAGGAGAATGGGGACAAGACTAAGAGGGACTCGTGCTGGCCACAAAACTGGAAACCCATTAAATAATTCTGTAGTGCATTTTCTGAATTTGTGTCAGGTTGAGTATAAACAGCAACAAAAGCCCAGGAGTCATTTGGTCTTTTGTGTTGTTAATTCTTTGAGGGCACAAATGATGATAATGTAGTCAACATCTTCACAAGAATTAATGTGAATATGGAGTCCTCCTCTATTCGTGCCAGGGTCTTGCATGTTCCTTTCAGCTAGTATAGATTACCATCCGTCAGTCAAGTGCAACACCATGACCCAGGATGTGGTAGTGGAGCAGGTCTCTGAGGAATAGACTCTGGGTTCCCATTGTTTGGCCAACTCCAGTCCAATTCTGTCCATTTCATTTTACTGATTTGCATTAGCCAGGAGCAGCCTCAAGTCCACGCCGGGTTAGCATGGTTTTAATCCATGCTCTCCTGCTGGCCTGGCTGAGTGTCTGACAGATGCTGTGTGCATTGTTGTCTCAAGGTCCGCTGCTCCTTCATCCAAACCCCACACTTCCTTTTTCAATGCTTACGAGCATAATTCTGTCATACAAAAAATAAAAAAATAAAAACAGATTTAAAGAGAAAGTGGCAAAGTTTGAAGGAGCATCTACATGAGCTGCCGTTATCATGAATATCTGACTGCTACTGTTCACAACAGAAGTATTTCCTGGGTGTGTGTATATATTCATACATAGTATGACTATAAATAATTGTATATATAGTTTTTTTTTTATCTAAATTAATTTTGTACTTTATCCTTTTCCATTCTAAATTTAATTATCTGTATGTTCTATATGTGTGTAACATTAAGGGACTAAAACTTTTTGTGCAACCCTGTGTTGTATAATGTTAACACACACACACACACACACACACACACACACACACACACACACACACACACACACACACACATCAGGGAATTCTGGGATGTCCACACCACTTATAAAATCTGAGATTTTCTCTCGCCATATTGTTTCTTTCTAAATGATCTAACTAAGGTAAGTACCACCTGCTGGGACGTACATGATGCCTCTGAACTGTGTTTAACTTTATGGAAGATATTTAATGTCTGTTAATGTTTATATCTTTTTTTATCTGCTGACCTTTTCTGTTTTAATTTCCCTGATTCCAAGAAAATGATTTTAAATCTGTTCAGTCTAAGATATTTGTTCTAAACTGGAACATGGACAGTTTCAGAGACATGAACGCTGGGCTGATCCTACACAAACATTAATAATGCTGTTTAAAAAACATCTTTTGAATTTGCATTATAAAACATTTTAGGAGGGTTTGGAGAGTGTACAGATTCACTGAACATGAACTGATCTTCTTGCTGAGGTGAGAACTTGTTTCTCAACTTGTTTTCATTATTTGGATCTTAAGCAGGATTTTCCATAAACATTTGGAATTATGTCCAATGTATGTTTCTTTAAATAATCTGGAAATAAAACCTCTAGCTTTGCTGAAAACTGTAATGAAACACAACATTTTAGTGCCAATAAGCAGATGTAAGTCTATTCTCTGATCTTCTGATATTAGATTATAAAACACAAATGAATAATGAGCAGAAAACTTGTTGTAGACAAAAACATAATATGTTGATGAATAAGTTGAGTTGATCAAGGTTGTTTAAACATGAATTCATCAGAAATATGACCAGCGTACAGGTTATCATGCTCCTTGCATCCTTGTTCTGTACGATGCTCAAATAAGTCAAATATTATTGTTCTCATAGATTTATTTTATGTTTTTGATTTACTGAAAAGGTGTTTTTGTGACATTAGTATTCAAGTATTCAGTATTATTTAAAGCTCTGCGTGTTTCACTGATATAATTCTGATCTAAAGAGTAAGTTAACCTGCCTATATTTGCAACTCACTTTTAATGATTATTAATAATGTACATTGATGATGTTTTCCTGTCATTTCCTCAAAAATGCAGATGCATGCTTTTCTTTAAATTTGACAATAGGCCTTCATGTTATATTTCTCTACTCTGTTTTAGTGTTTTTCATCTTCAGGCAGCTGACGCTCTTAAAATCAGTGTCTTTTTATAAGGTAAACTGTTGTAGTTTATGATGACTGTACATATTTAATTAGAACTGAAGAAAATTCATCTTTTCTTTGCAGATTTCAGAAGATGAACGTGTCGTCTGCCAACGTGACGGTGGTTTTAGAGTACCGAGACTCCTTCTCTAAAGCCGTGACCAAGAATGTGATCGTTGTGGTTCTCGGGATCTCCATCAACTACATCAATGCAGGCCTCATTCACACCTTCAGAAGACACCAGGTCTGCTATTTCTGTGACGTGATCACTAACAATTCATTTAATAACAAAATAATCAGCAGCTCTAGAGGAAGCTGTAATGTTGAAGTACCGCCTTTTAAATCACATTTTGATTTAACAGAAATTTGTGGGTTTTAAGTTTGGGTTCATTTTGTATTTGATTCAGAAATCTGACTGGAGGTGAGTGACCTGACCTCCACACAAGGTGGGAGAAAAAAAAGTCCATTCATGCTCTTGAAAAGATTATGAATCAATGCAGAAGAGTCAACTGGAAATTTAAAAACACAATTCTCTATATTATGATCGCCTGCACGGCTGGATGATACACTTATCTTCTGATTCTGCACTATCATGATACTGGGATGCTGATTCAATATGTGTTGCATTGGGATTCTATAAGTAGTGTAATTATGATTAAGATTTATTGTGATTTGCTTTTTTAAGTTTGCATATATATACACATATATATATAGGATTTGCAAACATTTTCCGACACTTTCTAACACCTTCTTCTTCCCACCCTCCAGATCTTCTACATGAATCCACGTTATATTCTTTTCATTCATCTGGTGGTCAACGACATGATCCAAGTGACACTGACTGTCCTCCTGTTTGTCATCAGCTACACCGTCTACAGAATAAATGTCTCCCTCTGTTGCGTCTTCGTGCTGATCGCCCTTTTCACCACTGAAAACACTCCTCTGAACCTGGCTTGCATGGCGGTGGAGTGCTACATCGCCATCTGCGTCCCTCTTCATCATGTACAGATCTGCACCATCAAGAAAACTGTAATTCTGATTGGTTTAATCTGGACAACAACCATGTTTTCTGTTCTTCCTGATCTCTTCATCACTTTGGCCACACAGCCTCTGGACTTCTTTCATTCACGAGTGTTCTGTCTCAGACAAACTGTCTTCCCAAATCCTGTCATCATCAAAAAGAGGGATATGACATATGCAGTGTTTTTAGTTATAGTCTGGATCACCATCTTTTACACTTACTTCAGAATTCTGTTTACTGCAAAAACAGCAAGCAAAGATGCTAAAAAAGCCAGAAACACAATCCTCCTCCATGGTTTTCAGCTGCTGCTGTGTATGGCTTCATATGCGACCCCTCAGCTGAAAGATGCTCTGAGGCAGTGGTTCCCTAAGAATTATACAGACTCCCTCTTCGCTTGTTATATTATTGTACAAATGCTGCCACGATCTATAAGTCCAATCATCTATGGCTTACTCGACAGTACTTTCAGGAAGTACTTGAAAAGGTATCTGTTGTGTAAAATCAGCAAAAATTAATCAACAAACCAAGTTAAAACAAGCAAACTTTCCCTGTGCTTTCATTTGCCTTTACACTATTTAGTTCATTCAGCCAAGTCACATGCAGACAATGTAAAGTTCAGAGAGACACACAGCTCTTATATATGTGTGTAAATCCAAACTTAGAATTGTTAATGTGTAAAGATGGGTATCATTAGGATACTTATCAACACACTTATCAATATTACTTTCCATAATTTGATACAAAAAATAAAGACATCACATGCACATATGTGAAAACCTTTTAGCTGGTGTAACTGGGAACTGTGGTTACGGGCTGTGGTCGTCTTCTGAGCAAAGGAACAGCAGCTAAAATGAGAAAAGCTGTCCTGGTCCACCTTAAACCTTTTGTTTGTGTTGATGTGTGTGAGGGAGACAGAGGGGGAGAGAGGGAGTGTGCAGGGCACAGACTGAGGAGAAGTTCTACTGAATCAGAGAAATAAAACGTTATTTTCTGATTGTTTCACAGCAGTCATGCTCTATGCACAACTAAACGCCCCCACAGGATCCTGTGGCTCATGGCTGCAACCCCTGATTCTGTCATAATATGGCTTTAAGAGCGAATTAACGTTACATAAATACCGATAGCAGCACCATTTGTCCAGAAAAAAAAAAAAAGAAGAAGAAGCTATTGTGTTGCTCAAGTCATGTTTAAGTGGAAATGGCCTGTTGATGTTGTCATGGTTTGTAGTTCTGGGAGTCTTCATAGAACAGGACTGTGCAGGGCTGGTCTATAATACATTAGATATTTACATCTGTCCCAATAAATATAACCATAGATTAGCAATCGGTCCTTGTTAAATGAAATTAAAATGAAATTGTTCTAGATTTTTTGTAAATGTATTCGTACACTCTGTGGTTCTCATGTTTTCTCATGGTCTGTTTCTGATCTGTTTGGTGTCCAGCGTCAAACCAGTATCCAACCAGTATCCAACCAGTATCCAACCAGTATCAATTCAAGTATAATTCTGGTATCAAGTGTCATGACATTAAACTTGGTATCAGTAGCAAAGTTGAAATTATGATATCAGGACAACACTTCATTCTGAGGTAAAAAAAAATAAAATAAATAACAATAAAAGCATGATTTTTAATTTCAGGATATGATACACTAAATGAAAACACGTGTATGAATAATATATTCATTTTTTCTGTTCTATTCTGCCAAAAGACTTTCCTAAATCTTACATACTGGACCTTTAGTTTGCACACACACACCTCTGAACCCTGAGGTGTGTGTGTGCAGCACATTATATATAAAGTCAGAGATTTACTGGAACCATTTTTGTTGGTGTCCTCGTCTAAATGCATCGACTACGGTAAGCACCACCTCCTCCTCACTGCAGTCATATATCTATAATGTCACATCAAATATTACAAACTTGGATAATGAAATGTTCTCATCAGTTAAACTATGTTCCTTTATCATGACTTTTAACTTTCCAGCTGAAACTATATCATCAGGTTCTCATCAGCTCTGTTGTTTGTGCACATAAACAACAAACATGTGGCTTCTGTGTACAAACGCTTATTTATGACAGTTTTTCTTTTAGTGATTGTTATCTATGGTTATAATATTCACCGTTACAGAACCTGAAGCTGAGTGTGCCATTTAAATTCTGTTCTATAACACAATCATTTAACAAGCTGATCATGGAAGTGAAGGACTTGCTTAATTCCAAACATTTAAATTTTGTGATCATGTTGTTTTTACATTATCACACTGTTTTCTCCCATGAGTCTTAATGCATTTATGTCTATTCAAGCGAGTAAAACATTGTTTTTTTATATATATATATTTTAGATTGATGCTCTGATCTTCCTCAGGTGAGCTCTTTCTCTCCTGATATATTTCTATGCAGAATAAAACTTTTCTTTTTCTTACGCCCCACATGTTCTACCAGCTGTGTCTTGTTTCTTCAAATGATTTTTAAAAATTGATCATAAAAGTTGATATCAATGGCAGATGTTGTACTGTTTAAAAATCATTTGATATTATAACAAACATGCAAAATCACTCATTAGTATTTATTACAGTGCAACAGTTTGATGTTAAATGCTAATCAATCCTTGTTCATCAGCAGGTTGTTGCTTCAGCTTAATTTAAACACAGGAAGGGAGTCACACTGTAACTTTGCAAAAACAGGCTGAACCATACAAGTAGGTGATGAAAGACAAACAAGAAACCATCTGGGATTTATAAGAGTAAGTCTTTCTTTTGTAATTGTTGTCACGATGGATCTTATTCTAGATTTTCACCTCTTTGTATATATAAAGACAGTGACATGCACACTTGGCTCTGTGTAGTACAGCTGTTATTTGAACACTACAGGGACAGAAGTGAGATTTTCTGCTGCATTCAGCTGAGAGGAAATGAACTGACACAAACTGCAACTCTTTCAACTGATCTAGTCTCATAAATGTGTCATTTATAACAAAACAGAAGTCTTAAAAAAAAAAAAAAAAATAAATGTGAGACAGTAATTAAAAACTAATGTCCTCTGTTCTGACGTCCACACAAAAGGTTGATATGTTTATAATAGTTTTTTATGGTTACTCTTATGTACATAAGACCCTAACTTGCAAGGTTAGAAGACTATTGTGGATTTGTGTTTACAGAGGTTTTCACATGTTCAAGTTTATGTTCATGTTTCTTTGTGTCAATTTGGCAGTAACAAATATTTTGAACAGAATATAATGTGCTATTTTAAGTGCTTTTTAGATATTTTTTATTTGTCTATATAACAACATTAATATGGATTAGTGGCAATTTTTTATTGCCTTGTGTGCAGGAATACTGACATAGTGATGTTGATTTAAAAAGAGAATTTTAGGAACCAAAGAAATACCAGGATATAGTTAAGAAACATCTCTGAACCACCATTTGGATCTCTCAGGACTTTTTATATGTTATACAGGAGATACAGGATTTCTGCATGAACAGAAATCAGTTTTCTGTTGGGATTTATGGGGTTGACTCCTATTTTCTCACAAAAAGACTGAACTAGAGACGCATTTTTTGGGGATTACATTTAGGTGACTTACAAAACTTTCCTTTCATATGATTCCTTAATATACTTTTAAAGGGAGCTTAACTTCTGTGTAGATTTTTGTGCATGCATTATGAATATATATTAATAAGATGATGATGATGATGATGTGATGCTTTCATGGAAACATAATGATCACATACATGTGATACATAAAGTTTGTGTGTTTGCACCTTAGTGATGCAAATTTAAGATGCTGTGGGATGGAAGTAATGGAAGTAAATGTCTGACTTTCAGAAGAGTCAGTAAACTAAACTGTGTCAGGATGTAAATGTTCTCACTTTAACATGATGACCAGTGGATTACTTGTGTTCTGTAGATCAATAAAAAAAAGTAATTTAAAGAAAAAAGAAGGTAAAAATTGAATTAGAAATAACAGTAGAATATAGCTCTGTGTTCTTTGTAAATAATTAAATTAAAAATATTATTTAGCATTGAATTTATTGCATTTAAAACCAGTGTTGTTAAAATGCCCATTAACCAGTGTTGTCTTACATTTGGTCCAATAGAGTAAATCTGTTGTGTTCTATAATTATTGTGGACATTCTGTTTACTAATTTTTGCATAATCTTATGTTTTTCTTTTCTGTTAGGCTAAACTCCAGCTGTCAAAAGATGAACGTGTCATCTGTGAACGTGACGGTGGTCGGTCGGTACCCTGATTCCTTCTCTAAAGCCATGACCAAGAACGTGATCGTTGTGGTTCTCGGGATCTCCATCAACTACATCAATGCAAGCCTCATTCACACCTTCAGCAGACACCAGGTCTGATTCTCCTTTAATACAATGACACCAGTAATGACTCATTTACTGAAGATATTTGGTAGAATTTAACATTTACACTACACTACATTTACACCTGAGGTTATTTTGGACAAAAAAAATATTATTTGATATGAACATCACAGGGATCATTGTAAAAAATGTGCATAAATGGATATTTCTGTATTCACAGAACTCAATTTTTATGTTCTACCCTCCAGATCTTCTACATGAATCCACGCTATATTCTATTTATTCATCTGGTGGTCAACGACATGATCCAAGTGACACTGTCCATCCTCCTGTTTGTCATCAGCTACACCGTCTACAGAATAAATGTCTCCCTCTGTTGCGTCTTCGTGCTGATCGCCCTTTTCACCACTGAAAACACTCCTCTGAACCTGGCTTGCATGGCGGTGGAGTGTTTCATCGCCATCTGCCTCCCGCTTCATCATGTGCAGATCTGCACCATCAAGAAAACTTTGATTCTGATTGGTTTAATCTGGACAACAACCATGTTTTCTGTTCTTCCTGATCTCTTCATCACTTTGGCCACTCAGCCTCTGGACTTCTTTCATTCACGAGTGTTCTGCCTCAGACAAACTGTCTTCCCAAATCCCGTCATCATCCAAAAGAGGGATATGACATATGTAGTGTTTTTAGTTATAGTCTGGATCACCATCTTTTACACTTACTTCAGAATTCTGTTTACTGCAAAAACAGCAAGCAAAGATGCTAAAAAAGCCAGAAACACAATCCTCCTCCATGGTTTTCAGCTGCTGCTGTGTATGACAACATACGTCGCCCCCCAGTTATTAGATGTTCTGCAGCAGTGGTTCCCTAAGAATTACACAGACTCTCTCTTTGCTTATTATATTGTTGTACAGGTCCTGCCACGATCCATAAGTCCAATCATCTATGGCTTACGAGACAATACTTTCAGGAAGTACTTGAAAAGACATCTGTTGTGTTAAGACACCAAACTGTAAGCAAACATTCAAAAACTTTAGTGCAAAACTCCAGGCTTCACTCTCAGATCATTAAAATCTGTTACACCTTTGTGTAATTCCAAACTCATCTGCATATCTGAGGCGTTGCATTACATCCAGATTCAAGTCAAGTTAGATTTAGTGTCCATTCAGTGTTGGTCACTTCATTGTACAAATATAAAGTGTATAATAAACAGTGAACAGAGCCAACATGATGACACCCATTGATCTGTCAGAGTTTTCACCGTCTGAAAAGTTTTAAATTCATGCTCTGCCTCAGACTTGTGTAATGCTGTCCTCCAACCATTGGGGGCGCTGTATGACTGTGGTTTATGACATTTACATGTGCTGCAGAAAGTTCTTAAGAGACAGCCCTCATCTCCCATGATGCATTGCTTAGTTTAAGCTTGCTAGTTTATGTTTAAGTTTGCTAGTTCATGTTCCAAAATGCCAATATTACTTTTTGTGTTAGTGTTTGTAGTCTGTTTGTTCAGAACATGGTGGTTTCTGTTGGTATTTGTCATTTTTGTGCTGGTTTATTGTTACACCATGAGTGATGTTCACCCCAGCGGTGCTTTCAGTCCATTATTTTGGAATTTGTTTCTTTATGTTGAGTGCCAAGGTGGAAACACCATGAAGTGTGTTATTTAACTTAATTCATGCTGTGAAGCCCAATACAATATCCAGTGAGTGAAATATGTCAATATCGGCCCCCAGTACCAATATCGGATTGGCTGGGTCCCATATCTAACATGCGAGATTGTAGACTGCCACCAACAGAACATTCCTTGCCTCACCCTCCCCTTCCACTTGCAATACGGTATGAAAAACTACAGTGGCCATGAAACCTGCAGAAAACATGCTCAGCCCTCTCTAGAGCCACTGTTTGGTTTGTCTGTTCTGGGCTACTGTAGGAACATAGTGGTTCAAAATGGCGGCCTCTGTGGAAAATGACCTGTTCAGTCAATAACAGCTCATTCTAGAGCAGGGGTCCCTAACTGGCGCACCGTGGTCCAAGTCTGGACCCACACGCCGTCCTATACGGACCCGGACCTATAACCAATAAATTATTAATAAATTTTATTTTTTTACTGGCGCTGGTTTATCTGATCAGGAAACACACAGACCAACTCCAGAGAAGCTGCGTGTGGAGGAGACTGTTGTTAATGACGGAGTTTATTACAACAGAAACTAACGTGATGGTTAATGACATTGACACCAACCAGATGCACTTATAAGATTAAACAACTGTATAAAGAGGCCTGTACGTAAAACAGGAGAGTCTGTGTTTCTCTGTGAGAAACTTTCAGACCTTCTCACAGCAGAGTGAACAGGTGAGGGAGGAGAGGAGGGCAGACTGATCACTAATCAATCACTGATACCGTCGTCCTCTCGGACCGAGTAAAAAAAATAAAAATGCCAAAATTGGTGACAAACCAAACCTGGATGTCCACACAAATAAAGTCTTTGTGTGAAACACTGCAGAGTGAAACATCGTGCTGTTTACAGACAGTCTGCTGTCTGTAGTTTGACAGAGAGACAGAGAGGGTCGTGTCTAGAAGGGAACCCTAGACCTGCGAAAGATCGCGCAAGTTTGATTATTTTAGTAGAAATAACAAACACAAATCTCGCGAGAGTTGTGCAAATAAAGCGTTACCTTCTAGACACGAGCGAAAAAGGTGCGCAGCTCCGAAAATAGAAAATCATGTGGTGGTGTCGATGTTTTTAATGTGGCGGGCCGCCATAAATAAAACTATTCACTGATCCACAGAGAGTCACTGAAACACTGATCACTGACCTGCTGTGATGGAAAAAATACTCACTTACTTAGGTATTTTTTCATTGTGGTATTAGTGTTTTTACTTAATTACAATTTAAATATTTTGCATGTTATTGTTTCCTTTTTTGAAAAATCAACATTTTTATTGCTGTTGTTGTACTTTAATAGTATTCTTATTGTTATTTTTTTTATTACTAAATACAGACCTGCAGACTCATAAGAGGAGAAAAAGGTGTCATGTTGGTAAACCAGTCCCCTGTCCCCTGTCCTCTGGGGGTCTGGGAGCGTCTGTCCTGCTCCAGAAGAAAAATGTTGTGATTTTAACATGTGAACAAAACATCCTGGTGACTGTTTCAGTTAAAAGAGTTAGTTCCATCTTCTGTTTGTGGTTTCTGCAGACATTACTACCTTTACTTTTAGCAAAAGCAAAAGTAATGAAATAGGAAAAAATGCAAAACACGTATTTCTTATCTGATTACTCGTTTAATCGCCAGAATAATCAATAGATTGTGCTTTAATTTTACTGGTTCGGCCCACTTGAGATCAAATTGGGCTGTATGTGGCCCCTGAACCAAACTCAGTTTGACACCCCTGATGTAGACGTTGATACAACTACGACATTATTTCAGTATATATCACTGTCATAACACAAGTTAGACATGCTGTTCTGGACCTTTGCTTTAGGAAATTTTCTCTAACTGGACCTCTTTGAATTTTAGTTGAATACCCCTGTTCTCGAGTAACAGAAACACAACAATTCTTATTTTCAGATGATTATACACTACTGAAAACAGACTTGTCAATATTATATTCCATTTGTGACACAGTCTGCCAATAACTCCTCGTGAATTTTACACACTGGTCCTTTAACATGCAAACACACACCTCTGAATCCTGAGAGGTGTGTTCAAATATAAAACCTGAGATTTACTGGAGTCATTCTGTCTGTGTTTTCGTCTAAATGCATCAACTACGGTAAGCAGCACCTACTGTACACTGCAGCCACATATCTAAAACTGTCACATTCAGTATTACAAACTCTGAGAATGAAATGTTTTCATCACTTAACTGAAGTTCATTCATCATGGACTTTAACTTTATAATACTCATCAGATCTTCAGATACTCAGAGTACATAAAATGGAAAGGCAACAAACGTGGGTTATGTACACACAGGCCTGTCTGTCATGCTTTAATGGTTTCATTTCAATGATTATTAAATGCGATTAATGTCTGTATTGTTGCAGAACCTTTCATGTTGTCAGTCCTCTCTAACATTTATAGAAAACTGTTCTGACTCTGTTGGATGACACTTTTAAAGCTACTGAGTATGATCTTTAAAACTTCTTTGTTGATAAAAGTAATGAACAGGCAGCTCAAATAAATTAATGATCCTTTCTGTGGTTATATTTTTAAGTAGTTTAACTATTAGTAAAACAACAATAGCAAATATTGGACTGTTTTTAAAGCTTCTGATATCATAGATTACACATGCATATTTACTTTGTCCCCACATTTATTATTATACAGTGCAACAGTTTGATGTTAAACTCTAATCCATCCTCATTAATCAGTAGGTTGTTGCACCAGCTTAGTTGTGGAGGAGTTACACTGTCATTTTGTAAAAACAGGTTACAAAATACAAATAATGAGCAATATCAAATTTACATCTTTAAGTCTTTGTAACTGTTTTCATGCTGGATTGACTATAAGACTACATCTCTGTACATATATAAAGACTCTGATATGCACACTTGGTTCTGAGCCGTACAGCTAACATGATTTGAATGATACAGAGACAGACGTGAGATTTTCTGCTTCATTTAACTGAGATGTGAAGAGTTTCTGGAAACACTTAGTTTGTTATAAACATTGTTAATGTGTTGACTTCAGCAGAATCTGTGATGGAAGTTTTCCTGATAGTCTTGTTTGGATTTTGATAATTTATGAAGATATTAAAGTGTGACACTGCCACCCTCACCCCGGTGTAAATAATCAATGAGCAGGACAGAGACAATCAATAAATGATCACTTAATAATGGATGATGTAACAGATAAATAGGGACGTTATCACATGTTAGCTGGTTCACGTATGATAGCATTCATTATTTCTTCAACTAAACAGTCTGCTGGAGGTTGTTTAATATCTGTAACTAGTCACTTCCTCTCTCTTTTTATCCAAAAGATGCAGCAGGTGAAGGTAGTTTAATTTCTGTGTTAATATTTTCTGTGTTAAATGCATTATGAATACTCATATTGTGGTCTGGGTTGACTGGAGACAGTGACATGGCAGGAAAGCTAGTAATTCTTATTTTTACTCTTTATCAACCATTTCTAATGTTACTGACTTTGAATCTTTGTCTGGTATAATGTTCTATGAGCAGAGTAGTGAACAATGTGTACACTGCATAAGAACTTCATAAGATAGTAATGATTGTTCTGGGTATTAAACAAACTCCCTGTTACCAGGAAAACAGAGTTATGGCCTGTGGAAAACTTTAGATTCTGACTGCAAAACCCATGAAAATATACAACACCAATTTCACAAAGGTTGAGAAGTTTTGTAAAATGTAAATAAAAATAGGATGCAATAAAAGAAAAAAAAAAAAACTTCTCAATACAAGGACAAGACATATAAAGGAACAGTTCACCCTAAAATGTAAATTCAATCATTATCTGTCCAAGTTTAGTTTTTTAGTCCAGAAAACACTGCTGGAGTTTCACAGGAAAACAACACTGCAGAATCTCCTAAACAAGTGAAGTGAATGGTGACCAGTTTTCAAAAGGAAAAAAACAAACAGAAGGAAAAAAAAAAGCCTTTTAGGCGACTTTCAAAACTTTCCCTTCATATGATTCCTTAAACCTGGACTATTGCTGGGAACACTTGGTTCTTGGAACAAAAACCTCTGACTGTTGAGGTGTGACTTGAATTTAAAGGGGTTTTCAAGACATTTTATCATTAATGACCATATTTATGTGTAAATCATCAAAGTACAAGAGAAATTATGAATGAGGTAAATGCACAAATATGTGTTGTATTATATTACAACAGTCTGCTGTAGGCTGCTTCATTTCCATCAGTAGTTTTGGTGTTTTTCTCCTTATTTTATCCAAATGATGCCTTGATATGAAGAACAATGACACAACACTGACATTAATATACTTTTAAGGGGAGTTTAATTTCTGTGTAGATTTTTGTGCATGCATTATGAATATATATTAATAAGATGATGATGATGTGATGCTTTCATGGAAACATAATGATCACATACATGTGATACATAAAGTTTGTGTGTTTGCACCTTAGTGATGCAAATTTAAGATGCTGTGGGATGGAAGTAATGGAAGTAAATGTCTGACTTTCAGAAGAGTCAGTAAACTAAACTGTGTCAGGATGTAAATGTTCTCACTTTAACATGATGGCCAGTGGATTACTTGTGTTTTGTAGATCAATAAAAAAAGGTAATTTAAAGAAAAAAGAAGGTAAAAAATGGAATTAGAAATAACAGTAAAATATAGCTCTGTGTTCTTTGTAAATAATTAAATTAAAAATATTATTTAGCATTGAATTTATTGCATTTAAAACCGGTGTTGTTAAAATGTCCATTAACCAGTGTTGTCTTACATTTGGTCCAATAGAGTAAATCTGTTGTGTTCTATAATTATTGTGGACATTCTGTTTACTAATATTTGCATAATCTTATGTTTTTCTTTTCTGTTAGGCTAAACTCCAGCTTTCATTAGATGAACGTGTCATCTGTGAACGTGACGGTGGTCGGTCGGGACCCTGATTCCTTCTCTAAAGCCATGACCAAGAACGTGATCGTTGTGGTTCTCGGGATCTTCATCAACTACATCAATGCAAGCCTCATTCACACCTTCAGCAGACACCAGGTCTGATTCTCCTTTAATACAATGACACCAGTAATGACTCATTTACTGAAGATATTTGGTAGAATTTAACATTTACACTACACTACATTTACACCTGAGGTTATTTTGGACAAAAAAAATAATTATTGTTAAACTGTAAAATATTCTGCTTCCAACAAAAATCTTTGTCACGAGTGTTTGATATGAACATCACAGGGATCATTGTAAAAATTGTGCATAAATGGATATTTCTGTATTCACAGAACTCAATTTTTATGTTCTACCCTCCAGATCTTCTACATGAATCCACGCTATATTCTATTTATTCATCTGGTGGTCAACGACATGATCCAAGTGACACTGACCATCCTCCTGTTTGTCATCAGCTACACCGTCTACAGATTAAATGTCTCCCTCTGTTGCGTCTTCATCCTGATTACTGTTTTCACCACTGAAAACACTCCTCTGAACCTGGCTTGCATGGCGGTGGAGTGTTTCATCGCCATCTGCCTCCCCCTTCATCATGTGCAGATCTGCACCATCAAGAAAACTTTGATTCTAATTGGTTTAATCTGGACAACAAACATGTTTTCTGCTCTTCCTGATCTCTTCATCACTTTGGCCACTCAGCCTCTGGACTTCTTTCATTCACGAGTGTTCTGCCTCAGACGAAATGTCTTCCCAAATCCCGTCATCATCAAAAAGAGGGATATGACATATGTAGTGTTTTTAGTTATAGTCTGGATCACCATCTTTTACACTTACTTCAGAATTCTGTTTACTGCAAAAACAGCAAGCAAAGATGCTAAAAAAGCCAGAAACACAATCCTCCTCCATGGTTTTCAGCTGCTGCTGTGTATGACAACATACGTCGCCCCCCAGTTATTAGATGTTCTGCAGCAGTGGTTCCCTAAGAATTACACAGACTCTCTCTTTGCTTATTATATTGTTGTACAGGTCCTGCCACGATCCATAAGTCCAATCATCTATGGCTTACGAGACAATACTTTCAGGAAGTACTTGAAAAGACATCTGTTGTGTTAAGACACCAAACTGTAAGCAAACATTCAAAAACTTTAGTGCAAAACTCCAGGCTTCACTCCCAGATCATTAAAATCTGTTACACCTTTGTGTAATTCCAAACTCATCTGCATATCTGAGGCGTTGCATTACATCCAGATTCAAGTCAAGTTAGATTTAGTGTCCATTCAGTGTTGGTCACTTCATTGTACAAATATAAAGTGTATAATAAACAGTGAACAGAGCCAACATGATGACACCCATTGATCTGTCAGAGTTTTCACCGTCTGAAAAGTTTTAAATTCATGCTCTGCCTCAGACTTGTGTAATGCCGTCCTCCAACCATTGGGGGCGCTGTATGACTGTGGTTTATGACATTTACATGTGCTGCAGAAAGTTCTTAAGAGACAGCCCTCATCTCCCATGATGCAATGCTTAGTTTAAGTTTGCTAGTTTATGTTTAAGTTTGCTAGTTTATGTTCCAAAATGCCAATATTACTTTTTGTGTTAGTGTTTGTAGTCTGTTTGTTCAGAACATGGTGGTTTCTGTTGGTATTTGTTATTTTTGTGCTGGTTTATTTTTACACCATGAGTGATGTTCACCCCAGCTGTGCTTTCAGTTCATTATTTTGGAATTTGTTTCTTTATGTTGAGTGCCAAGGTGGAAACACCATGAAGTGTGTTATTTAACTTAATTCATGCTGTGAAGCCCAATACAATATCCAGTGAGTGAAATATGTCAATATCGGCACCCAGTACCAATATCGGATTGGCTGGGTCCCATATCTAACATGTGAGATTGTAGACTGCCACCAACAGAACACTCCTTGCCTCACCCTCCCCTTCCACTTGCAATACGGTATGAAAAACTACAGTGGCCATGAAACCTGCAGAAAACATGCTCAGCCCTCTCTAGAGCCACTGTTTGGTTTGTCTGTTCTGGGCTACTGTAGGAACATAGTGGTTCAAAATGGCGGCCTCTGTGGAAAATGACCTGTTCAGTCAATAACTGCTCATTCTAGAGGAACAGAAACACAACAATTCTTATTTTCAGATGATTATACACTACTGAAAACAGACTTGTCAATATTACATTCCATTTGTGACACAGTCTGCCAATAACTCCTCGTGAATTTTACACACTGGTCCTTTAACATGCAAACACACACCTCTGAATCCTGAGAGGTGTGTTCAAATATAAAACCTGAGATTTACTGGAGTCATTCTGTCTGTGTTTTCGTCTAAATGCATCAACTACGGTAAGCAGCACCTACTGTACACTGCAGCCACATATCTAAAACTGTCACATTCAGTATTACAAACTCTGAGAATGAAATGTTTTCATCACTTAACTGAAGTTCATTCATCATTGATTTTAACTTTATAATACTCATCAGATCTTCAGGTACTCAGAGTACATAAAATGGAAAGGCAATAAACGTGGGTTATGTACACACAGGCCTGTCTGTCATGCTTTAATGGTTTCATTTCAATGATTATTAAATGCGATTAATGTCTGTATTGTTGCAGAACTTTTCATGTTGTCAGTCCTCTCTAACATTTATAGAAAACTGTTCTGACTCTGTTGGATGACACTTTTAAAGCTAC
Source organism: Lutjanus erythropterus (assembly GCF_056507025.1). Taxonomy (NCBI): domain Eukaryota; kingdom Metazoa; phylum Chordata; class Actinopteri; order Lutjaniformes; family Lutjanidae; genus Lutjanus; species Lutjanus erythropterus. The sequence continues at coordinate 45,511,402 of NC_139318.1, read as the reverse complement.
TGAATATGATCTTTAAAACTTCTTTGTTGATAAAAGTAATGAACAGGCAGCTCAAATAAATGAATGATCCTTTCTGTGGTTATGTTTTTTCCATGATCACACTTTTCCATCCCATGAGTCTTAGTACACTAATGATAATTACAGTAAGTAAAATATTATTTTTTATATTTTAGATTGATGGTGTGATCATCTGCCTGAGGTGAGTTCTTCTTTCTCTCCTGATGTATTCACTATGTTCAGTATTTTTATGCAGAATTAATCTTCATAAATTTACATTTACCACTCAAGTTCTAAACAGTCCAGCTGTGTTTTGTTTCTTCAGATGATTTAGTTGATTTTAAAAATGGCACCCAAATTCAGTAAAACAACAATAGCAAATATTGGACTGTTTTTAAAGCTTCTGATATCATAGATTACACATGCGTATTTACTTTGTCCCCACATTTATTATTATACAGTGCAACAGTTTGATGTTAAACTCTAATCCATCCTCATTAATCAGTAGGTTGTTGCACCAGCTTAGTTGTGGAGGAGCTACACTGTCATTTTGTAAAAACAGGTTACAAAATACAAATAATGAGCAATATCAAATTTACATCTTTAAGTCTTTGTAACTGTTTTCATGCTGGATTGACTATAAGACTACATCTCTGTACATATATAAAGACTCTGATATGCACACTTGGTTCTGAGCCGTACAGCTAACATGATATGAATGATAGAGAGACAGACGTGAGATTTTCTGCTTCATTTAACTGAGATGTGAAGAGTTTCTGGAAACACTTAGTTTGTTATAAACATTGTTAATGTGTTGACTTCAGCAGAATCTTTGATGGAAGTTTTCCTGATAGTCTTGTTTGGATTTTGATAATTTATGAAGATATTAAAGTGTGACACTGCCACCCTCACCCCGGTGTTAATAATCAATGAGCAGGACAGAGACAATCAATAAATGATCACTTAATAATGGATGATGTAACAGATAAATAGGGACTTTATCACATGTTAGCTGGTTCACGTATGATAGCATTCATTATTTCTTCAACTAAACAGTCGGCTGGAGGTTGTTTAATATCTGTAACTAGTCACTTCCTCTCTCTTTTTATCCAAAAGATGCAGCAGGTGAAGGTAGTTTAATTTCTGTGTTAATATTTTCTGTGTTAAATGCATTATGAATACTCATATTGTGGTCTGGGTTGACTGGAGACAGTGACATGGCAGGAAAGCTAGTAATTCTTATTTTTACTCTTTATCAACCATTTCTAATGTTACTGACTTTGAATCTTTGTCTGGTATAATGTTCTATGAGCAGAGTAGTGAACAATGTGTACACTGCATAAGAACTTCATAAGATAGTAATGATTGTTCTGGGTATTGAACTCCCTGTTACCAGGGAAACAGAGTAATGGCCTGTGGAAAACTTTAGATTCTGACTGCAAAACCCATGAAAATATACAACGCAAATTTCATAAAGGTAGAGAAGTTTTGTAAAATGTAAATAAAAATAGGATGCAATAAAACAAAAAAAAAAAATTCACAATACAAGGACAAGACATATAAAGGGACAGTTCACCCTAAAATGTAAATTCAATCATTATCTGTCCAAGTTTAGTTTTTTAGTCCAGAAAACACTGCTGGAGTTTCACAGGAAAACAACACTGCAGAATCTCCTAAACAAGTGAAGTGAATGGTGACCAGTTTTCAAAAGGAAAAAACAAACAGAAGGAAAAAAAAAAAAGCCTTTTAGGCGACTTTCAAAACTTTCCCTTCATATGATTCCTTAAACCTGGACTATTGCTGGGAACACTTGGTTCTTGGAACAAAAACCTCTGATTGTTGAGGTGTGACTTGAATTTAAAGGGGTTTTCAAGAGATTTTATCATTAATGACCATATTTATGTGTAAATCATCAAAGTACAAGAGAAATTATGAATGAGGTAAATGCACAAATATGTGTTGTATTATATTACAACAGTCTGCTGTAGGCTGCTTCAATTCCATCAGTAGTTAGTGGTGTTCTCCGGTTGTCCGGCCATATGTGAGTCCATGCGTCCGTCCTTCCATCACAGATTTTTGTTTGCGCGATAACTTTTGAACGGGTGGACAGATTTGCACCAAATCTTGTGTGCTAACACTCTATAACAGTTAATGAACTGATTAAATTTTGGAGACCAACGCTTTCGAGATGGCCGCAAAATGGCCGCCTGACAGACCTGTCTCTAAAAACACACTTATGCCAATAACTTGGTCAATTTTAAAGCTTTTTTTATATTTGACTTTGATATATTTTTGAATAACTATGTTGGATACTATTAGGTAATAAAGGTAATAACTCTTTCCTTGCAATCTTTTCTCATTAACTGTATACTGTATCAATAGAGCCATAATTCTCAAACTCCTGGGACACTTGCAAATAGGATTTATAATGAATCAATGGTTTCAATCAGGTGTAGGAAACACAAAAAGTCACAGTTGTATGAAACTGTTGCAGGCGGAGGCATCAGAATCGACGCTTTAGCATCAACTTCTACCCGTTTTCATTCTCCTTATTTTATCCAAATGATGCCTTGATATGAAGAACAATGACACAACACTGACATTAATATACTTTTAAGGGGAGTTTAATTTCTGTGTAGATTTTTGTGCATGCATTATGAATATATATTAATAAGATGATGATGATGTGATGCTTTCATGGAAACATAATGATCACATACATGTGATACATAAAGTTTGTGTGTTTGCACCTTAGTGATGCAAATTTAAGATGCTGTGGGATGGAAGTAATGGAAGTAAATGTCTGACTTTAAGAAGAGTCAGTAAACTAAACTGTGTCAGGATGTAAATGTTCTCACTTTAACATGATGGCCAGTGGATTACTTGTGTTTTGTAGATCAATAAAAAAAGGTAATTTAAAGAAAAAATAAGGTAAAAATGGAATTAGAAATAACAGTAAAATATAGCTCTGTGTTCTTTGTAAATAATTAAATTAAAAATATTATTTAGCATTGAATTTATTGCATTTAAAACAGGTGTTGTTAAAATGTCCATTAACCAGTGTTGTCTTACATTTGGTCCAATAGAGTAAATCTGTTGTGTTCTATAATTATTGTGGACATTCTGTTTACTAATATTTGCATAATCCTATGTTTTTCTTTTCTGTTAGGCTAAACTCCAGCTTTCATTAGATGAACGTGTCATCTGTGAACGTGACGGTGGTCGGTCGGGACCCTGATTCCTTCTCTAAAGCCATGACCAAGAACGTGATCGTTGTGGTTCTCGGGATCTTCATCAGCTACATCAATGCAAGCCTCATTCACACCTTCAGCAGACACCAGGTCTGATTCTCCTTTAATACAATGACACCAGTAATGACTCATTTACTGAAGATATTTGGTAGAATTTAACATTAACACTACACTACATTTACACCTGAGGTTGTTTTGGACAAAAAAATTTAATTATTGTTAAACTGTAAAATATTCTGCTTCCAACACAAATCTTTGTCACAAGTGTTTGATATGAACATCAGAGGGATCATTATATGAATGAATGATTTTTTTCTTCTTATTATTATTGTGTCATGCACCAGCAAGTGCCCAGACAAAAACAGGTTTACAAGACACCATTATTTAGATAAAACAGACCAGAAACCAGAAAAACAAAACAAAACAAGAACACAACATAGCTCACAATTAATGTTAATTAAATAAGCTTTCCTGACGCTTTTCCCAAGCTTTAGAAAAAAAAAATTGGCCAACTTATAAACATTAAAATTAAACAGCCATTCCATTCTGTCATCGTCAGAGCAACAGAACATTTCTAGATTTTGAACGGACATTTCATTAAATATAGGTTTTCTTAACTCATCATAATAACAAGGACAATACAAAAGAAAATGTAATTCACTCTCAACTTCCTCCAGATCACACAGCTCACATAACCTGTCATCCTCCTGGATGTTTTTAAATCCACCAACTTCAAGGTTCAGAGGAAGGATTCCTGTTCTCAACTGTGCAACGAAAGACCTCTGACTCCCTGTAAGATTTGCTGTAACATAAAGTTCAGGACCATAATTGTGCTTGATTTGAATATATGTGCGTAATTTTGGTCTTAAAGTATCATTTAACCATTTTGCCTCAAATTTAGCAAGTAACTTTCCTCTAATTATGTTTATGCTACATGTTAAAGTATTACTATACATATATTGTAACTCAGCTTCCTCAAAGATATCATTAATCTCTTTAACACGAGGAGAGTTGTGCAATTTACTCCAGAGAAAAACCTTCTTATTGATCCTGTTTTCTGACATATTAAGCAGACGATTCCAGTCTAATCATCTCACATTTCTGCCTTATTGAACCAGGAATCCAACCCAAATCACCCTGAACAGCCAAAATAGGAGCAAACTTATGAACACCTACAAAAAAAAAAAAAAAAAAAGTGCAGCTCTGTTCTGTATGGAGTCTGATACTTTATCATCTTTAAAGCCCCATATTCCTGAAGCATAATTTAATATAGGGGAGACACACACATCATAAAGTTGTGAGTATGTAGAATATCCAAGATTTTTACATACTTTGAATTTGTTGACAACAGACCCTAATGCTCTCCCAGCTGAATCCACCAGGACTTTAATTCCAACCTCATAAGTCATAAATTCATCAAGAGTAAATCCCAAATATTTATATACCGGTGTATATTCCAGTATCACAGTACGGAGATTCATTATCCTCCCACTTCTTGGAGTCTCCTAAAATGAATAATCTGTGTTTTACTTTGATTTATTGATAACCTCCATCTGTAACACCAGATCATTAGCAAGTTTAACATATTCTGTAAATCATCTTCAGATTCAGCCAGGAGAGCAATATCATCCGCATACAACAAAAAACCCAGAGTTAAATTATCCAGATGTGAACCCAAATTAGATTCTTTGATTTCAAGAGCTAAATCATTAACATATTTCATAAATAAAGTAGGATAAAGGATATCACCTTGTTTAACACCAAAAGGCGTACTAAACCGGTCCGTTTGCATATCATTTACGTCTATGCAAGCAACTGGACAACTGTACAATGATTTTAATGCTTTATAAAATCTGCCGTCCACCCCTGCATTTAAAAGTTTGAATTTAAGTAGATCTCTCTGAACCCAGTCAAAAGCCTTTTGAAAATCAACAAAACATACAAAAGTACATTTATTTTCAGCGAGCCTTGTTCTAACAATTGTTGAAATTGAGTGGATATGGTCAATGCAGGCTCGATTCTTTCTAAAACCATTCTGCTCATCAACTAAAGATTCTGCAGTTTCCAAGTATTTTGTCAGCCTAGCATTCAAAATACTAGAATATAATTTATACACTGTACTAAGAAGACTGATTAGTACTGTAGTTAAGAGGTATTCTTGGATCTTGGATTTCAGCTGATTTTGGAATGGGTTTGATGATGGATTTATACCAAAGAGAAGGAACAACACTATGTTTAAAACAAAATTTAAACAAACAAAAAAAGCACATTTAGAAGAGGTGGTGACTTCAGTGATTCGTTTGCGATGTCCTCCACACCTACGGCTTTCTTCAACGTTGACCTCTCTATAGCAGTTTTCACTTCCTCCAAAGTAATATTGGAATTCAGAAATACATTTGATGAATATCCATCTTGATTCTTAAGTCTCTCCAACTCATCTTTTAAATCACATGCTTCTCTTAAAAAAATATCATCAAAATTAGAAGGAATGTGATTTCCTGAGAATAAATCAGCAAAATTTTGCTCCCATTTTTTAAGTAGAATTCTTTTCTAGTTTGAACAGTACCATTATTTAAGACAACCTCCATACGTATTTTCTGCAACCTCCTAGGTCCCAATTTATTAAGCTCTTTCCAAAACTGTTGTGGATTATTAGTCTTTAAGTAATCAAATCTTATTGACTGACCTCTCCAAAACTTCCTTTTATAGAACTGTACATTCTTATCAAAAAGCAATTGTGCCTGTCTGTATTTATCTCTGAGTTGTTGTCTGTTCAGATAATCATTACACCTTAAAAATTTCCTTTCAGCCACTTTCCTTTCGTTCCACAGCTTTTTAAGATGGGAGTTCCAGTAGGGTTTAAAACACCTTTCTTTCTGATGGGCCTTATATTGATTTGATTTTCTTGATTGGCATTGTTAGGATGTATTTCTGTGACCGGTGTGGGATGTTGTACGCTCCTACATGAAGTGTATGGTAACAGATATATGGCTGGCAGGGTGCCAGTAAGTCTGGTGAACAAGACTTTGTCCATCGTTGGCATATTTGCATGGTCCAAAAATAAACCGGTTATGTATAGTTAGGTAACCCTATATAAGCTGTCACTGTTGGAGTGTTCTTTGTTCATTCCTTCTTACTCTGCATACTGTATGATGTGGAAGAACCCGAGCTCGTATTAAACATTGTTTTCGGATACACCTGTGTCATCTCTTCTTTTGGGGATCCCACGATAATCATCATCGTAACAGGCATGTATCCATTTCCAGAATTAGCATGTTGCAAAACTGATTATACCAGCTATCAACATATAAAAAAATGTGCATAAATGGATATTACTGCATTAAAAGAAGTCAATTTTTATGTTCTACCCTCCAGATCTTCTACATGAATCCACGCTATATCCTATTTATTCATCTGGTGGTCAACGACATGATCCAAGTGACACTGACCGTCCTCCTGTTTGTCATCAGCTACACCGTCTACAGAATAAATGTCTCCCTCTGTTGCGTCTTCATGCTGATCGCCCTTTTCACCACTGAAAACACTCCTCTGAACCTGGCTTGCATGGCGGTGGAGTGTTTCATCGCCATCTGCCTCCCCCTTCATCATGTGCAGATCTGCACCATCAAGAAAACTTTGATTCTGATTGGTTTAATCTGGACAACAACCATGTTTTCTGTTCTTCCTGATCTCTTCATCACTTTGGCCACACAGCCTCTGGACTTCTTTCATTCACGAGTGCTCTGCCTCAGACAAACTGTCTTCTCAAATCCTGTCATCATCAAAAAGAGGGATATGACATATGCAGTGTTTTTAGTTATAGTCTGGATCACTATCTTTTACACTTACTTCAGAATTCTGTTTACTGCAAAAACAGCAAGCAAAGATGCTAAAAAAGCCAGAAACACAATCCTCCTCCATGGTTTTCAGCTGCTGCTGTGTATGACAACATACGTCACGCCCCACTTATTAAATGTTCTGCAGCAGTGGTTCCCTAAGAATTACACAGACTCCATCTTTGTTTATTATATTGTTGTACAGGTGTTGCCAAGATCCATGAGTCCAATCATCTATGGCTTACGAGACAATACTTTCAGGAAGTACTTGAAAAGACATCTGTTGTGTTAAGACACCAAACTGTAAGCAAACATTCAAAAACTTTAGTGCAAAACTCCAGGCTTCACTCCCAGATCATTAAAATCTGTTACACCTTTGTGTAATTCCAAACTCATCTGCATATCTGAGGCGTTGCATTACATCCAGATTCAAGTCAAGTTAGATTTAGTGTCCATTCAGTGTTGGTCACTTCATTGTACAAATATAAAGTGTATAATAAACAGTGAACAGAGCCAACATGATGACACCCATTGATCTGTCAGAGTTTTCACCGTCTGAAAAGTTTTAAATTCATGCTCTGCCTCAGACTTGTGTAATGCCGTCCTCCAACCATTGGGGGCGCTGTATGACTGTGGTTTATGACATTTACATGTGCTGCAGAAAGTTCTTAAGAGACAGCCGTCATCTCCCATGATGCACTGCTTAGTTTAAGTTTGCTAGTTTATGTTCCAAAATGCCAATATTACTTTTTGTGTTAGTGTTTGTAGTCTGTTTGTTCAGAACATGGTGGTTTCTGTTGGTATTTGTCATTTTTGTGCTGGTTTATTGTTACACCATGAGTGATGTTCACCCCAGCTGTGCTTTCAGTTCATTATTTTGGAATTTGTTTCTTTATGTTGAGTGCCAAGGTGGAAACACCATGAAGTGTGTTATTTAACTTAATTCATGCTGTGAAGCCCAATACAATATCCAGTGAGTGAAATATGTCAATATCGGCCCCCACTACCAATATCGGATTGGCTGGGTCCCATATCTAACATGCGAGATTGTAGACTGCCACCAACAGAACATTCCTTGCCTCACCCTCCCCTTCCACTTGCAATACGGTATGAAAAACTACAGTGGCCATGAAACCTGCAGTAAACATGCTCAGCCCTCTCTAGAGCCACTGTTTGGTTTGTCTGTTCTGGGCTACTGTAGGAACATAGTGGTTCAAAATGGCGGCCTCTGTGGAAAATGACCTGTTCAGTCAATAACAGCTCATTCTAGAGGAACAGAAACACAACAATTCTTATTTTCAGATGATTATACACTACTGAAAACAGACTTGTCAATATTATATTCCATTTGTGACACAGTCTGCCAATAACTCCTCGTGAATTTTACACACTGGACCTTTAACATGCAAACACACACACCTCTGAATCCTGAGAGGTGTGTTCAAATATAAAACCTGAGATTTACTGGAGTCATTCTGTCTGTGTTTTCGTCTAAATGCATCAACTACGGTAAGCAGCACCTACTGTACACTGCAGCCACATATCTAAAACTGTCACATTCAGTATTACAAACTCTGAGAATGAAATGTTTTCATCAGTTAACTGAAGTTCATTCTTCATGGATTTTAACTTTATAATACTCATCAGATCTTCAGGTACTCAGAGTACATAAAATGGAAAGGCAACAAACGTGGGTTACGTACACACAGGCCTGTCTGTCATGCTTTAATGGTTTCATTTCAATGATTATTAAATGCGATTAATGTCTGTATTGTTGCAGAACTTTTCATGTTGTCAGTCCTCTCTAACATTTATAGAAAACTGTTCTGACTCTGTTGGATGACACTTTTAAAGCTACTGAATATGATCTTTAAAACTTCTTTGTTGATAAAAGTAATGAACAGGCAGCTCAAATAAATGAATGATCCTTTCTGTGGTTATGTTTTTTCCATGATCACACTTTTCCATCCCATGAGTCTTAGTACACTAATGATAATTACAGTAAGTAAAATATTATTTTTTATATTTTAGATTGATGGTGTGATCATCTGCCTGAGGTGAGTTCTTCTTTCTCTCCTGATGTATTCACTATGTTCAGTATTTTTATGCAGAATTAATCTTCATAAATTTACATTTACCACTCAAGTTCTAAACAGTCCAGCTGTGTTTTGTTTCTTCAGATGATTTAGTTGATTTTAAAAATGGCACCCAAATTCAGTAAAACAACAATAGCAAATATTGGACTGTTTTTAAAGCTTCTGATATCATAGATTACACATGCGTATTTACTTTGTCCCCACATTTATTATTATACAGTGCAACAGTTTGATGTTAAACTCTAATCCATCCTCATTAATCAGTAGGTTGTTGCACCAGCTTAGTTGTGGAGGAGTTACACTGTCATTTTGTAAAAACAGGTTACAAAATACAAATAATGAGCAATATCAAATTTACATCTTTAAGTCTTTGTAACTGTTTTCATGCTGGATTGACTATAAGACTACATCTCTGTACATATATAAAGACTCTGATATGCACACTTGGTTCTGACCCGTACAGCTAACATGATTTGAATGATACAGAGACAGACGTGAGATTTTCTGCTGCATTTAACTGAGATGTGAAGAGTTTCTGGAAACACTTAGTTTGTTATAAACACTGTTAATGTGTTGACTCAGCAGAATCTTTGATGGAAGTTTTCCTGATACTTTTGTTTGGATTTTGATAATTTATTTTAATTTATAATTTATGAACATATTAAAGTGTGACACTGCCACCCTCACCCTGGTGTAAATAATCAATGACCAGGACAGAGACAATCAATAAATGATCACTTAATAATGGATGATGTAACAGATAAATAGGGACTTTATCACATGTTAGCTGGTTCACGTATGATAGCATTCATTATTTCTTCAGCTAAACAGTCGGCTGGAGGTTGTTTAATATCTGTAACTAGTCACTTCCTCTCTCTTTTTATCCAAAAGATGCAGCAGGTGAAAGTAGTTTAATTTCTGTGTTAATATTTTCTGTGTTAAATGCATTATGAATACTCATATTGTGGTCTGGGTTGACTGGAGACAGTGACATGGCAGGAAAGCTAGTAATTCTTATTTTTACTCTTTATCAACCATTTCTAATGTTACTGACTTTGAATCTTTGTCTGGTATAATGTTCTATGAGCACTGCTGTGCTGAAATGGCCCCACAGTTTAGCCATTTTGCTGTGGCTTGTTTACATGTTGCCCTCCGACTGCACCTGTACATGTGCACCTCTCAACAGATATGGGATAAAAACGGGAAGATGGCTCACTCGCCACTAGGGGTGGGCATCGACACCCGGTTCTACTTTAGAACCGGTTCCAAAATTATAATTCCATTGACATCATTAAGAAATTGTATTTTCAGTTCCACTATTGATTCCCACATGTTAATTTAACTCATGCATATGCTTATAGACTTCAGGTTTGCACATACCACTATGAGATTTAACTCTATACAAAGTTATATACAACCCCCTCCTTGAACCACCACCTTACCGTGATGGAGGGGTTTGAGAACCTGAATGATCTTAGGAGCTATGTTGTCGGGGGCTTGTTGCCGCTGGTAGGGTCTCCCAAGGCAAACAGGTCCTAGGTGATGGGTCAGACTAAGAGCGGTTCCAATGCCCCCAATGAATGGTTTGAGATCAGGGATGTCTACATCGCCCGGCTTGCCGTTACCGGGGCCCCACCCTGGAGCCAGGCCCAGAGTTTTGGCTCGCAGGTGAGCGCCTGGTGGCCGGGTCTTTGCCCACGGGACCTGACCGGGCTCAGCCTGAACAAGCGACGTGGGCCCGCCTTCCCGTAGGCCCATCACCTGCGAGAGGGTTCAGAAGGGACCAATGCAGTGTGGTTTGGGTGGCAGTCATGGGTGGGGGCCCCGACGACCCAATCCCAGGACAGGGAATCTGACTGTGGGGACATGGAATGTCACCTCACTGGGGGGGAAGGAACCTGAGCTAGTGCGGGAGGTTGAGCAGTACTGGCTAGAGATAGTCAGGCTCACCTCCACGCACAGTCTGGGCTCTGGAACCCAAATCCTTGAGAGAGGCTGGACTCTTTTCTACTCTGGAGTTGCCCACAGTGAGCGGTGGCGGGCTGGTGTGGGCTTGCTTATAGCCCCCAGCTCAGCCGCCATGTATTGGAATTTTCCCCGGTGACCGAGAGGGTTGTCGCCCTGCGCCTTTGGGTCGGGGACAGGTGCCTCACTGTTGTTTCAGCCTATGGGCCGAACGGCAGTGCAGAGCACTCGGCTTTCTTGGAGACCTTGGGAGGGGTGCTGGAAAGTGCTCTGACTGGGGATTCCGTCGTTCTTCTGGGGGAATTCAACGCCCACGTGGGTGGCGACAGTGTTACCTGGAGGGGTGTGACTGGGAGGAACGCCCCCCCATCTGAACCCAAGTGGTGTTCTGTTATTGGACTTCTCTGCTAGGCACAGTTTGTCCATAACGAACACCATGTTCAAGCATAAGGGTGTCCATCAGTGTATGTGGCATGGGGACGCCCTAGGTCAATGATCGACTTTGTAGTTGTGTCAACTGACCTTCGGCCGTATGCCTTGGACACTTGGGTGAAGAGAAGGGCTGAGCTGTCAACTGATCACCACCTGGTGGTGAGTTGGATCCACTGGCAGAGGAGGAAGCTGGACAGACTTGGCAGGCCCAAACGTATTGTGAGGGTCTGTTGGGAACGTCTGGTGGAACCCTCTGTCAGAGGGGTCTTCAACTCTCACCTCGGGGAGAGGTTTGACAAGATCCCGAGGGAGGCCGAAGACATTGAGTCTGAATGGACCATGTTCTCCACCTCCATTGTTGACGCGGCCATTCGCAGCTATGGCTGTAAGGTCTCCAGTCCCTGTTGCGGCAGCAATCCCCGAACTCGGTGGTGGACACCGGAGGTAAGGGATGCCGTCAGGCTGAAGGACTCTTATCAAGCTTGGTTGGCTCGTGGGACTCCTGAGGCAGCCGACGGGTACCGGCAGGCCATGCACGCTGCGGCCCGGGCGGTTACAGAAGCAAAAGTTCGGGGAGGCCATGGAGGAGGACTACTGGTCGGCCTCGAGGAGATTCTGGCAAACCGTGTGCCGCCTCAGAAGGGGGAAGCAGTACCCTGCCAACACTGTTTACGGTGGTGGTGGGGAGCTGTTGACTTCAATTGGGGATATTGTCGGACGCTGGAAGGAATACTTCAAGGATCTCCTCAATCCCACTGACACGCCTTCCGTAAAGGAAGCAGAGGCTGGGGACCCAGAGGTTGACTCATTCATCACCCAAGCTGAAGTCACTGAGGTAGTTCAGTAGCTCCTCAGTGGCAAGGCACCGGGGATGGGTGGATAAGATCCACCCTGAGTACCTCATGTTGTAGGGCTGTCTTGGTTGACACACCTCTGCAACGTTGCGTGGCAGCTGGGGACAGTGCCTCTGGACTCGCAGACCGGGGTGGTGGTCCCTCTATTTAAGAAGAGGGACTGGAGGGAGTGCTCCAACTATGGGGGGATCACACTCCTCAGCCTCCCTGGGAAAGTCTATTCCAGGGTACTGGAGAGGAGAATCTGGCCGATAGTCGAACCTCGGATCCAGGAGAAACAATGCGGTTTTCGTCCTGGTCGGGGAACAATGGACCAGTTCTATACCCTCCGCAGTGTGCTTGAGGGTTCATGGGAGTTTGCCCAACCAGTCCACATGTGTTTTGTGGACTTGGAGATGGCATTTGACTGTGCGCCTCATGGCATTCTGTGGGAGGTGCTTCGGGAGTATAGAGTTCAGGGCCTCTGCTCAGGGCTGTACGATCTCTGTACGACCGGAACAGGAGCTTGGTTCGCATTGCCAGCAGTAAGTCAGACCTGTTCCTGGTGCATGTTGGACTCTGGCAGGGCTGCCCTTTGTCAACGGTTCTAGGCGCAGCCAGGGGCTGGAGGAGTCCGGTTTGGGGACCACAGGATCTCATCTCTGCTTTTTGCGGATGATGTTGTCCTGTTGGTGCCTTCAAACCAGGACCTTCAGCATGTACTGGGGCAGTTTGCAGCCGAGTGCGAAGCGGCTGGGATGATAACCAGCACCTCCAAGTCCAAGGCCATGGTTCTTGACCGGAAAAAGGTGGCTTGCTCCCTCCAGGTCGGAGGAGAGTTCCTGCCTCTAGTGGAGGAGTTCAAGTATCTCGGGTCTTGTTTACGAGTGGGGGGAGGATGGAGCGTGAGACTGACAGATGGATCAGTGCGGCGGCAGCAGTAATGCAGTTGTTGCTCCAGTCTGTCGTGGGAGAGAAGGAGTTGAGCTGAAAGGCGAAGCTCTCGATTTTCCGGTCAATCTACGTTCCTACCCTCACCTATGGTCATGAACTTTGGGTCATGACTGAAAGAACAAGATCTTGGATACCAGCGGCTGAAATGAGTTTCCTCCGCTGGGTGGCGGAGCACTCCCTTAGAGATAGGGTGAGGAGCTCTGTCACCCGGCAGGAGCTCGGAGTAGAGCCGCTGCTCCTCCACGTCGAGAGGAGCCAGCTGAGGTGGCTAGGGCATCTATATCGGATGCCTCCTGGATGCTTCCCTGGGGAGGTGTTCCGGGCATGCCCCACTGGGAGGAGGCCCCGGCGAAGACCCAGGACACGCTGGAGTGACTATGTCACTCGGCTGGCCTGGGAACCCCTTGGGATCCTCCCGGAAGACCTGGAGAAGTCTCCAGGGAGAGGGAAGTCTGGGCATCCCTGCTTGGACCGCTGCCTCCACGACCCGGCCCCGGATAAGCGGAAGACAATGGATGGATGGATGGACAGAGCAACAACAGTCCCCACCTCCTCACAGCTTCAAAAGCATTTATCCTAAAACAGGTGTTGTTAAATTGTCCAATAATCAGTGGTATCTTACATTTGGTCCAATAAGGTAAATTTGCTGTGTTCTATAATTTTTGTAGACTTTCTTTTCACTAAACCACATCTAATCAACATAATGTTGTGTTTTTCTTTTCTGTTAGGCTAAACTCCAGCTTTCAAAAGATGAACGTCTCATCTGTGAATGTGACAATGGTTGGTCGGCCCCCAGATTCCTTCTCTAAAGCTGTGACCAAGAACGTGATTGTTATGATTCTTGGGATCTCCATCAACTACATCAATGCGGGCCTCATCCACACCTTCAGCAAACACCAGGTCTGTTACTCTTTTGATACAATGACACCCATTTCCTGCTGAGCCTTTCTATGTTGAAAAGAAAACCATTTGAATTTGGTTAGAAGATGCTGCTGGGGGGCCTGTAAACAGGACATATATAGTCACATCTTAGAGGACCAGTGTGTTGGATTTAGTGGCATCTAATTGTGAGTTTGAAGATTACAAACACCACACGTCATCTTCCAGTTCCAAGTGTGTATAAGAACCTACAGTGGTCCTGAAACTGTAAAAGGCCATATCAAGAGCTAATGTTTGGTTTGTCTGATCTGACAGGGGACCTGTACCCCCTGTAGATAAAATTCTATGGAAAACAATGACTTTGTTTTTCAGGTGATTATACACTAATAAAAACATTTCTGCCAGATTCTGCCAACAAGTCCCCATAAATCTTGCACAGTAAACATGTAAGTTAGCAAATGTTAGCTAACAAATTTTCCACAAAACAGCACACTGTAAAGTCTCAGATAAATCAAACATATGATAATCTTACAGACGATGATGAATAATGATGCACTGGTGTAGACTGAACTACCCAACAGAAGGGTGGGGCAACATGGACCAAATCAAAAAAATTTTTGACCAAATAACTCAGTATTGATATTTACTGATATTGCAACAGTATTGTAATGGTGCTTTCACAAAATATAAACACACTGAGATTTTTTTTTTTAACATGTATTTTCTTCTGGCTTTTTTCCCATCTTTAACTGTAAATGACAGCTTAAGATATGACAGTAAAGTGGGAGAAAGTGGGGGAAGATAACAGTCAGACATCTGATGCAGAGGACTCACAGCGTCTGTTCATGGGGCGAACGACTAACTGGGCCAACTGAGCTACCAGGCCACCCACAATGAGATTTTTGATAAATAATCATCAGTAATGTGGATATAATGGCAAAGTGCGAAAAGGCAAATCATAGAAGAGCTACAAAAGTCTATTCAGTTCAGAAAATTACATCTCTTTACTGTAATGCAGCCTTTAAAACCAGGACAAGACAACACATCTGTTATATCATAATATTCGACCAATAGTCTAATACCATGATATTGATTAGGGCTGTGACAATAACCATATTAACGCAATACTGCAGCCATGTGATGCCTACCACAGGGGTTGAGCTCGTCACCATCATCACGGCAAATTTTATTTTGAAAGGTCAATCTCCCGTTGATAGACACCTTAAGATCAGAACTGTCACACAGGTCAGGAACACAGAGTAAAACATCTTGGGATTGATACTGGACAACTAATAACATGCTAACAACATTAATAACAACACTTCAGAACCATGTTGGCTGACAAGTCTGCCAGACAACTATGACAACTGATCACGGTGCAAATAAAATCAAGTTAACAAGAACACTTGGTCGTATCAGGTGTAAATGCAGAGACTATAGATCTCATGTGAGTAGTATCTGTAAATAGGAAAAAAGTTGCCACAAATATTAATCTGATATTTGCTCATGTCGGCGTGGAAAGAATATCCATTATTTTGGCAAACCGATTTTCCCCTTACATGTTGCTTTGTTCTTCCCTCCAGATCTTCTACATGAATCCACGCTATATTCTTTTTATTCATCTGGTGGTCAACGACATGATCCAGTTAATATTGTCCATCTCCCTGTTTGTCATCAGCTACACTGTCCGCAAAATAAATGTCTCCCTCTGTTGCATCCTCACCCTGCTTACTCTTGCCACCATTGAAAACACTCCTCTGAACCTGGCTTGCATGGCGGTGGAGTGTTTCATCGCCATCTGCCTCCCCCTTCGCCATGTGCAGATCTGCACCGTCAAGAAAACTTTAACTCTGATTGGTTTAATCTGGACAACAACCATGTTTCGTGTTCTTCCTGATCTTTTCATCACTTTGGCCACACAGCCTCTGGAATTCTTTCATTCCCAATTGTTCTGCGTCAGAAGAGCTGTGTTCCCAAATCCTGTCATCAGCAAGAAGAGGAATATCACATATTCAGTGCTTTTAGTTATAGTCTGGATCACCATCTTTTACACTTACTTCAGAATTCTGTTTACTGCAAAAACAGCAAGCAAAGATGCTAAAAAAGCCAGAAACACAATCCTCCTCCATGGTTTTCAGCTGCTGCTGTGTATGACAACATACGTCGCCCCCCAGTTATTAGATGTTCTGCAGCAGTGGTTCCCTATGAATTATACAGACTCTCTCTTTGCTTATTATATTGTTGTACAGGTCCTGCCACGATCCATGAGTCCAATCATCTATGGCTTACGAGACAATACTTTCAGGAAGTACTTGAAAAGACGTCTGTTGTGTTAAGACACCAAACTGTAAGCAACCATTCAAAAACTTTATTTGGGTCTTTTCCATCTACGTAAAAGAGAAAGGAGAGCTTTGCACGACTCCAGGCTTCACTTTCATGTAGACAGTGTAAAGCCGTTACACCTTTGTGTAATTCCAAACTCATTTTGGCCTAAAATGTGTTGTATTGTGAGGTCACTGTGACCTTTGCCCTTCAACCACTAAAATCTAATTACATTCTTGAGTCCAAGTTGTAATGTGTGCCAAATTTAAAGACATTCCCTCAAGGTGTTTTTGAGATATTACATTCACAAGAATGGTATGACCAAAAACAATGCATCTGGCCACAGCTGTCTCCAGAATAGAGCCGCATATGTACACAAAGAAAAAAATACAGGCTGATGGGTTGATTAGTTTGCCAGATTAGTTGCGGACAAGTTTCAGGTCTGTTGGTTGTGTATGCAGGCAAGCAAATGACATCATCCCCTCCAGGCTAACGGCTGGCTGAGAGAAATACAGATTGTACAATGAATAGTGGAGGGAGCCACGATGACATCACCCAGTGGTTTGTGGACAATCATTTTGAAATCTCCAGTTTGGCTTTACAGCCGCCGTCATCTTGTTTTTGTGGAACTACCAGTGAAAACAAGCGACCATATTTAGAAGAGAGGGTGGAACCTGAGGAGGATAAGTATTGATATGACTAGCATCATTTTCTCATTAGCTCTCATGCAGTCAGATTTCTTTTTGCAACCAGTGGAGTTGCCCCATGTTGGCCACTAGAAGAAATGCAGATTTAAGGCACTAAAGCATTGACTTTTCTTTTCAGATCCAGAGGCCATGTACACTTGTTATCCTGAGTATGAGACACAAAAATATCAACAAGTTCTGTCAAAATTAAGTGACATAACTTTCTTTGTTTTCTATTCATTAAATTGGAGTGAATAGGTCCAGTTTTTACTAATGACTAATACTGAGGATTTGTGGCTTTTCTCCGTTTTATATCACTTAAAATTGACAGATGAAAACAAAAATGATCATTTCAGCCCCATTAATGACAAATGTGCATCGTAATTGTGTCTTCATTGATGAACTGTTTACTGTTCGTTGGCACATATTTGGTTGGTGAGATTAGTCACCAACTAAGGTGACCAGGCCACTTGCCAACTGCAAAAATGTCCTCTTTTTTTGGACATGTTTTAATTTTTTTAAATTTTTAAACTAGATGAAGAAATGGTATGGTGTCTGCCAAATAAATTATTTCTTCCTCGTGTTCCCTCACCTTAAAAATCTTCTCCTGGTTTGGTTTTAAAACACTGTTGAGATGATCTTTCCTTGGCATCTTATTCATAATATTAGACTGAGGTAAAATTATTATGGCAACACTTGTTATACTGTAACGTCATTTATTCGCCTGCAGCATTGATTAATACATGTTCAGCACCATAGAAAAAGTCAGCTTCAACTTATGTTGTACCTCAGCAGCTCTCCCTTAGAGCAGAAACACTTGTAGGAAAAGAAGTTCCTTTGCTAATGCATACCTTAGAGACCTAACATACACTGAAACTAGGAAACGCAGACCTGGCTGATTCACTGGTCTAACTCTACTATGAGGGTGTGTTTTAGATCAGAGGTACACACGTTCATACTCTGTGTACTCTCTTTATATAAACTCCTGCACAAGCACAATCATATTATAGCAGATTAATCTCCAGATGAGAATCCACAATCTGAGTTCAGTATAAAATCATTTGCTTCACTTGTCAAATTCTAGTTTCATACAAAACGTTACACAAGGGCTTGAATAATTAAGTGTATGCGACCTTGTCAAATGTTTGCTTTGAGATGATCTTCATTTTATGATGTTATGTCTTTTCCTTTTTACACCAGTTCATCAGCTGATGACATGAATTTCACACCAGTGGACAGAAATGTGACAGGAGCTGTGAACTACTTGGACACGTTCCTCGCGGCTCTCGGCAGGAATGTGACCGTCGTCGTTCTGGGCGTCACCATCAGCTACATCAATGCCACTATGGTCCACACATTCAACAAACATCATGTGTGTATTGTGCTTATGTGCTTATGTGTATTATGTTTTGTTTAATGTTTTTTGTTCCATATTATGTCTCTGTTTTACTGTTTGTGCTTGCATCCTTTTGTCCTTTGCATATGTATATCTTTTTTGTTTTTAGTCTGCTTTTGTCTGTGCTTACCTGCTTCTGTGCTTTTGTAAAGTATGTTTTCTTTAATGTTTATGGTTATATGGTCAATGCTTTACTATTTGTGTTTATGTGCTTTTGTCTGAGCTCATCTGCTTTGCCCGTGTCTTTCTGCACATGTATTTGTCTTTTACATGCCATCAGTCTGCTTTTGTCTGTGCTTTTGTGCTCCTGTGGTTTCATAAAGCATGTTTGCTTTAATGTTTTTGGTTATATGGTCAGTGCTTTACTTTTTGTGCTTTTGTCTGCACTTCTGCACATTATCATTTAAAGTTTGAATATATAATCACCCTGCCAGGGACTGCAGATGAAAACATGGACTTAAATAAGATAATTTCTGTGCATTAAATAAAATAAACAAACATACTAGTTTTCATAGTTGGGTGAGGAAGGTAAAGAGGCAGTATGTGTACGATGTTTATGAAGTTGCAAACAGCTCTCTCTCATTTTTTTCTTTGCTTCTCTCTTTTCTTTTCACAAACAGGTGGTTTTAACAGTATTGTGCCATATGTTGAAATTCAAGACACTAAAACAGTTGCCACTCTTTTGCAGTTAATAGTGTTTTCTCACTCCTGCACTCTAAGAGTGTTTTTTTTCTAACCTGCATGTGTATTTGGAGTATTTCCTACAGAAAGCTGAGAGAGAACAGGAGAGGTGAAGCAGCACTTTCTCTCTAGTACAGAACAGAGATAACATGATGGTAGACTGATCTTTATTTACTGTTTGTTCTCATCCACAGTCTGTATGATGAAGTAACAACAGAAACACCAGCATGGTTGAATGTTCACACCCAAATCATGCTTTTTACATTATACAGTACAATGTGCCTCAAAGGACATCAGCAAAAAGTGAGAAGTACCTCTTGTCATTCCTCAAGCGACATATTCAAATAGTCTGATTGTCGATTCAAACTTCAAGATATTCACTTTTCTAGGTCTGCAACTAATGATTATTAACAGTCAATTATTTTCCTGATTAATCAATTAGTTGGTCCATAACATTGTATCAGTGTTCAGTGATATCAGTGATATTTAATTTATTGTCACAGAAGAAGAAAGAGAAGAAGAAATAACAGAATTCTGACCTTTTATTTTCTTAAAAAATGACAGTTTATGATTCTGAGTTTACTATGATGGGAAACAGAGAAAAGCAACACATTCACACACTGGAGAAACTGGAACTAGAAAATAGTTGGTATTTTGTTAATTTACTGAAACAAATTAATCAAAATAATCAATTTTCTAACAGTTGACTAATGAATTAATGGACATTATTTCATTATCAATTAATGTGTCAGTTATTTTCTTGATTAACTGATTAGTTGTTTGGTCTATAAAATGCCAGAAAATGATGAAAAATGTCGATCAGTGTTTCCAAAAGTCTTCAAATGTCTCTTTTTTGTCCACAACCCAAAGAGATTCAGTTTACTCTCAAAGAAGAGTAAAGAAACCAGAAAATATCCACAGCTAAGAAGCTGGAATCAGCTTTAAAAAATGACTAAAATCAATTTATTAATTATATATAAATAGTTGGAGACTGATTTAATAATCGATTCATATTCGATTAATTGTTGTGGTGCTTGAATGGAGTTAGGGATGTTCTGTGTAACGCAATCTCACTTTACATTTGTACAATTTAGATCTTCAAGTCAAACCCTCGCTTCATCCTTTTCATCCACCTGTTGTTCAACGATATGATCCAGCTGACGACCAGCATTTCCCTCTTCATCATCACCTACACCTTCCACACCATCTACGTCTCCGTCTGTTGTCTCCTCATCTTGCCGGCTGTTCTCACCACACAGAACACCCCTCTGAACATAGCTTTCATGGCAGCAGAGTGCTACGTTGCTGTCTGCATTCCCCTCCGCTACAACTACATATGTACAAGCAAAAGAACATACATCGTCATTGGTTTAATGTGGACAATGAGTTCACTTTCTATCATGCCAGATGTTTTCATCCTTTTGGCCACTGAACCTCTGGAGTTCTTAAATTCAAAAGTGATCTGCCACAGGGACTCGGTGTTTAGGAGCACCTACAGTTTAAAGAAGAGGGATGTATCCCACATATTGTTTCTGGTCATGGTTTGGCTCACTCTGTTCTACAGTTACTTCAGAATTGTGTTTGTGGCCAAAGCTGCTGAGGCAGCAGCTAAAAAGGCCAGAAACACTGTCCTCCTTCAAGGCTTTCAGGTGCTGTTGTGCATGATGGTCTATGTGCAGCCTATGTTACGTCAAGGTCTCATGTACTTGTTCCCGGGAAACTTGAGAGTCATATACTTTTTTATTTTCATCATTAACCAAATCCTCCCTCGCCTGGTAAGTCCTATTATCTA
This sequence comes from Lutjanus erythropterus, assembly GCF_056507025.1. NCBI lineage: Eukaryota > Metazoa > Chordata > Actinopteri > Lutjaniformes > Lutjanidae > Lutjanus > Lutjanus erythropterus. The sequence goes on along the minus strand of NC_139318.1, from coordinate 45,490,282 downwards.
CGGACTGCGAGACAAAACTTTCAAGAGCTACTTTAAAAGGTATCTTCTATGTACCGTAACCATGAACATCCATCCCACAACAACACTGAAGATAATATCCTAAAATAGTTCTAGGGATTGCAACTGGCAATTATTTTCTTAATCAATTAAAATTGAAAAATGCTGATCAGTATTCCCAAAAGCCCAAGATGACATCCTCACATGTCTTGTTTTGCCAACAACCCAAAGATCTTCAGTTTACTGTCAGAGAGGAGAAAAGAAACCAGAAAAGATTCACTTTAAAGTAGTTGGAATCAGACAATTTTAACTTTTGTTTTCTTAAAATAAGTTACTCAAACTGATAGATCAGTTAATTTTCTTTTAATGACGCATGTATGTGACATACTTTAATAAATGCTGAATGTGAATAATTAACAATACATAATTATTAAAGATTATGTTATTGGCTCAGATGAACCAAATTTGAAATGAGGATGATGCTTGCCTGCCTCAGCTGTCCTGTATAATGACATTTTATTGTTGGTGATCTAAACTTGGACAAGCTTAAAAAAATCAATTCTTAACTATCTCAAATAAACTAAATGGTTCAGTGTCAAATCATTTATGAAATTCTGTTTCTACCGGTTTATGCTGCCATCCAGACGTCTTTTTCAGAGACGTCCCTGATTATTTCAGCGAGACGATGCCAAGACACATTGTGGACGTGTTCCAACAGTGTGTCCACATAGTAAAAGAGTTCAGGAACTAGACTGACCTGCAGGCAGTCCAGACCTGTCTCCCATTGAAAATGTGTGGTGCATTACAAAGCACAAAATACGACAACAGAGACCCCAAACAAGAAAGAGAAAGAATTTCACTTTAAAACTTGTTTCCTCAGTTCACAAACACTGACTGAATGTTAAGAGAAAAGAAGATGTATCACAGTGGGAAACATGATCCTGTCACAACTTTTATGAAATGCCTTGAGTTGAGAATGTGTGTATATTTAAAAAAAAAATTGTTATTAAAGTTTATCTGTTTAAAGATTAAATATCTTGTCTTTGTTCTGTATTAAATTGAAAATATTCAAGAACTTTTTTCAGTTCATTTTTACTGTTTTTATTTTTGTCTTTCACAAAGTCCAAACTTTTTAGGGGTTGTATTTTGGACTGACAGGCTCAAATTATCTAAAGACAGCTGTTGCCCACCTATACACAGCTGAGTAGACGTCACCTCTGGTATTCTGCAGGACTCGTGCATCATCCTACTTAATATAAAGCCATGAAACTGATTTCAGGCTCAGTCTGTGATCAGTGAGGTGGTGACTGAAGTGTACTGACTGAGGTAAGAAAGTCTTTGATGCTGTCATACTGGATTGTTGCAGTACTTTATTATGATGTTGTTCACAGTAACTATAAGCTTTTTGAACAGTTTCTGCATATCATGCTCTTGCATATCACTTTTTATGTAACAATCACTTTTTAACTCCTTCATTTAACATCTCTCTAATTCAATGACTAGCTGGTGAATGTTGTCATTGATATGTCTTTTTAAAACTATAATTCAACATAACATTAGATTCATATTCATTTATCTTGTGTTTGACAATATTATTTTGTACTTGGTTATTTGGAAAACGAATGACATTTTCTCTTTCATGTCAGTGATTTTGCTTGTTGTCAAAATGTGTCTCATTATGAAATAAGATATCTGGGAAACTTTTAAACCCTCAGCTTAAGATGTGACTCCTCATACTAGTGCAGCATGTGATTAACTGTAAAACATTTAAGTCCCATGCAAATATTACAGTTATATTTTTGGGTAAATACATTAAAAGATGTATGTTTTTCTTCTAAGAAAAAAAAGTAGATGAGTTCATTGGTTGTAGGTTTACTTTACTCTCTGAGCATAATTCTTTTAATCATTAATCCAATTGTGGAGTAACTACAAAAACAACCAAATAAAAAGCGCATTTAAAGTATAAATTTAAAGTATAAATTTAAAGTACAACTTTGAACTGACAGTGAAATATTTTTAAATGTTCTTGTCTAACAGAGGCTTTCAGGATCCTCCAATCAGCCCAATGAATTCCTCGTCTCATGATTTTAACTCGTCGAGTCGTCTGAGTTTTCGAGACTCTTACAGCACAGCTGTGGCTAAGAACGTGATTGTTCTGGCTCTCGGCCTGATCATCAACTACATCAATGGTACCCTCATTCACACCTTCAGAAGACATCAGGTCAGAATGCTTTATTGTTGTTTTTATCATTATCATTACAATCATTATTGTTGAGATCATTACTTATCAGTTATTATAATTAGTAGAAGGCGACACCAGCTGAGACGGCTGCAAGAATCAGTCCTAAAACCTACAAATGAGTTGGCATATTAGCACTTCTGATTCCCTCTTCTGGAAGTCAGTGTTGTTTTTGTTTGAGTTTTTCATTATTTGCCTGAAATGAGGACTGTGGTTAACACAAGCTTGAGTGATTTTCACATTTTGATCTATGATATAAAATACGTCAGTAAAAGCAACACTGGTGAATTCTGAGGCTTTGTCTTAAAAGATTCAGTTGCTAATGAGAGGTTAAATGAGACAACATCAGTTGTTGTGGACATTAAACATCAACACACCGAACACTCGTCACTTTACGTTGATAACACAATTGTGATCCATCCTCCACATGGCTGCATGTCCCAGCAGCAGCGTTTCAGAAGTGTAGACATCATTGTATGACATCACAGTATGACATCATTATAAAGACTCCAGGGTCTCTGGTATTTAAAATGAGATTAAACAAAAAAAACGGAAGAAATTCACATGAAGTAGTTCAATTTTAGAACTGACCATAAAGATGTTTTCACTGACTGGTCTTTTCTTTTCTCCCATCCTTCAGATATTTTATGTGAATCCCCGTTACATCCTGTTCATCCACCTGGTGGTCAACGATATGATCCAGTTGACTACAACAATAAGTCTGTTTGTCTTTAGTTACGTCTTCTACAAAATTAATGTTTCTCTTTGTTGCCTCATCATTACCTTAGCGGTCTTCACCACCCTCAACACTCCATTAAATTTAGCTGTCATGGCGGTCGAGTGCTACATCGCTATTTGTTTACCGCTGCGACACGCCGAGTTGTGTACGATCAAAAGAACATATATTCTGATTGGTTGGATTTGGGCCATGAGCGCAGTCTCAACCCTGCCAGACGTCTTTATTATTCTGGCAACAGAGCCTGTACAGTTATTTTATTCCACTATTTTCTGTGGAAAGGATAATTTGTTCCGACATCCCATACACTTAAAAAAGAGGGACGTCTCCTATATAATTTACCTAATCGGCGTTTGGCTCACTCTCCTCTACACTTATTTCAAGATCTTCTTAGCTGCTAAAGACGCTAAAGCTGCAAAATCAGCTGATGGAGATGCAAATAAGGCCAGAAATACAATCCTGCTCCATGGTTTTCAGTTACTCCTCTGTATGCTAACATACATAGCCCATATGTTACAAAAGGCTCTGCTGAATTGGTTTCCTGAATATTTTTTAAGTGTAGTCTTTTTTTGCTATATCACCATCCAGATCTTTCCCAGGTTAGTCAGTCCTGTTGTGTACGGGCTGCGAGACAAGACCTTTAGGCAGCATCTGAAAAAGTATCTGCTGTGTCCAGCGAGAGCGAGCATCAAGCCATAGACTGCAGCAAAATACATGCTACTCTAGTAGATAACTACTAGGTAAATAAAGAAATCTTTAAGTATTTCCAGCTGTGAATGTCACTGAGGAAAATGAGGTTATTGGTATGAAAGAACACTGTCACACACTGAGTACACAACAACGTACTTTGCTGAAGTTTGACAAATTTAGACTGTATCCTATAATATTAATAAACTTTCATGATTCATGGTGACAGTATAAGAGATATGGATCCTGCACTTTGTTTCTGTATGATATATTGTACGCATGTGCCCGTGAAAAAAATTTGCCTTCAGGGGCATTAAACTTTTATTCTGCTCTCTAGTAGTTTGCATAGAAATCCATCCAGTAGCTTCTGAGACATTTCATCCTGAACCACACAACTGCTCCTGATCCATACACTTTAAACTGACTATTCTTGACTTGATTACTTTTAGTCTTCAAGGATGAAATGATTCAAGCCCCCCCCCCACAATTCCCAATTGCAATTTCTTTGTCGTTGCTTGCCGTTTTCTGAAGCCAGCTGAACTTGTTTAAACACTGTATTTGTAGTTTTTTTAATTGTGTATTTCAATATAAATTAATGTGCAATTTCGCAGATGATCATATCGTCATAACTGAGTTATCAGTGTTTGTGTTGGTCGCCACTGAGGGATGTTATGTTATTTTCATCAGCCATGAAGTGTGTAGATACACAGTATAACAGTCACTGAAAAGCTGTGTGTTGTGGTCGCCACCATAGAAAGGAAATTAAAAAATCCCTTCATTACTGCAGCAATGACACCAAAAATAAACGGCCTACCACAGCTTTAAACCGGCCAGTAGGGCCCATGTGATCAACAACGAGGCTAATCTCGTCTGTTGCAGGACACATTTAAGCCTTTAAGCTTTATTTCATGTTATCAACTAAATTTAGGCACAATGTGAGATGAAAAAAATGTTTTTGTTGTCTTTGCTGCCATCTTAAATGTACCTCACTGAGACTATACGAAAACACTTTATTAAAAACTTTGTGCACACTAGACAAGTAAACTTGCACTATATTATACTATGCAATAAAAAAATGTTAAAAACTTGGCAAATCTCCTCTGGTTGCATCCGGCGGTTGTGGCGGCACTGCAGCAGGTACTTCACCATATGTTGACTGGCAGTGATCATGTATGTGCTGCACTGGACCCAACAGATGACAATAAAGTCTCTCCTATGTTATGTCTTGTCTCATATGCATATGTGTGTGTGTGTGTGTGTGTGTGTGTGTGTGTGTGTGTGTGTGTGTTTGGTGGAGCAGCCTCAAATTCTCAAGCCATGATAATATAGTGTTTTTAGTCCTTTTTCAGATACAGTACGTTAGAATTTATGAGGATATATATAATATACATAAATAATTACACATTTCTATGTAAATAAGTATAGTTTTTAGAATTTCACATAAGCCTACATATAGTTAATATAAAGTTTGGACTGACAGGCTCAAATTATCTAAAGACAGCTGTTGCCCACCTATACACAGCTGAGCAGACGTCACCTCTGGTATTCTGCAGGACTCGTGCATCATCCTACTTAATATAAAGCCATGAAACTGATTTCAGGCTCAGTCTGTGATCAGTGAGGTGGTGACTGAAGTGTACTGACTGAGGTAAGAAAGTCTTTGATGCTGTCATACTGGATTGTTGCAGTACTTTATTATGATGTTGTTCACAGTAACTATAAGCTTTTTGAACAGTTTCTGCATATCATGCTCTTGCATATCACTTTTTATGTAACAATCACTTTTTAACTCCTTCATTTAACATCTCTCTAATTCAATGACTAGCTGGTGAATGTTGTCATTGATATGTCTTTTTAAAACTATAATTCAACATAACATTAGATTCATATTGATTTATCTTGTGTTTGACAATATTAATTTGTACTTGGTTATTTGGAAAACGAATGACATTTTCTCTTTCATGTCAGTGATTTTGCTTGTTGTCAAAATGTGTCTCATTATGAAATAAGATATCTGGGAAACTTTTAAACCCTCAGCTTAATATGTGACTCCTCATACTAGTGCAGCATGTGATTAACTGTAAAACATTTAAGTCCCATGCAAATATTACAGTTATATTTTTGGGTAAATACATTAAAGGATGTATGTTTTTCTTCTAAGAAAAAAAAAGTAGATGAGTTCATTGGTTGTAGGTTTACTTTACTCTCTGAGCATAATTCATTAATCCAATTGTGGAATAACTACAAAAACAACAAAATAAAAAGCGCATTTAAAGTATAAATTTAAAGTATAAATTTGAAGTATAAATTTAAAGTACAACTTTGAACTGACAGTGAAATATTTTTAAATGTTCTTGTCTAACAGAGGCTTTCAGGATCCTCCAATCAGCCCAATGAATTCCTCGTCTCACGATTTTAACTCATCGAGTCGTCTGAGTTTTCGAGACTCTTACAGCACAGCTGTGGCCAAGAACGTGATTGTTCTGGTTCTCGGCCTGATCATCAACTACATCAATGGTACCCTCATTCACACCTTCAGAAGACACCAGGTCAGAAATGTGCCTGAAATGAGGTCTGTAGTTAACACAAGCTGGAGAGATTTTCACATTTTGTTCCATCATATGAAATATATCAGTAAATACACCGCTGGTGAATTCTGAAGCTTTTACATGTCTTAAAAAAACTGTTTCTAACGAGAGGCTAAATGAGATGACAGTAGTTGTTGCAAACATTAAACATCAACACGTCAACAGTTTGTTCATAGCCTAATGCTTTTTCTTTTCTCCCTTCTTACACTTCAAAATCATGTGGTGTTTGTTTGTGAAGCTTATCTTGCTGAACGAAACGTGTCAGTATCAAAAAACCTTTGTTTGCCACAGAGCTTATTTTCTGCACCTAATCCAAACTGTTTTCACTGACTGGTCCTTTCTTTTCTCCTCCCCTTCAGATATTTTATGTGAATCCCCGTTACATCCTGTTCATCCACCTGGTGGTCAACGATATGATCCAGCTGACTACAACAATAAGTCTGTTTGTCTTTAGTTACGTCTTTTACAAAATTAATGTTTCTCTTTGTTGCCTCATCATTACCTTAGCGGTCTTCACCACCCTCAACACTCCATTAAATTTAGCTGTCATGGCGGTCGAGTGCTACATCGCTATTTGTTTACCGCTGCGACACGCCGAGTTGTGTACGATCAAAAGAACATATATTCTGATTGGTTGGATCTGGGTCATGAGCGCAGTCTCAACCCTGCCAGACGTCTTTATTATTCTGGCAACAGAGCCTGTACAGTTATTTTATTCCACTATTTTCTGTCAAAGGGATAACTTGTTCAGGCAACCTATACACATAAAAAAGAGGGATGTCTCGTACGTAATTTACCTAATCGGCGTTTGGCTCACTCTCCTCTACACTTATTTCAAGATCTTCTTAGCTGCTAAAGATGCTAAAGCTACAAAATCAGCTGATGGAGATGCAAATAAGGCCAGAAATACAATCCTGCTCCATGGTTTTCAGTTACTCCTCTGTATGCTAACATACATAGCCCATGAGGTACAAAAGGCTCTGCTGAATTGGTTTCCTAAATATTTTTTAAGTGTAGTCTTTTTTTGCTATATCACCATCCAGATCTTTCCCAGGTTAGTCAGTCCTGTTGTGTACGGGCTGCGAGACAAGACCTTTAGGCAGCATCTGAAAAAGTATCTGCTGTGTCCAGCGAGAGCGAGCATCAAGCCATAGACTGCAGCAAAATACATGCTGCTCTAGTAGATAACTACTAGGTAAATAAAGAAATCTAGAAAAAGTATTTCCAGCTGTGAATGTCACTAACAACAGTCAAACCCACACTGAAATTAGCAAATATATGTAGGTTATATTTAGGTTTAAAAGCAGCTAAACCTGCTAAAAACAGGCAACTGACCTTTTCCCACTTCCAGTAGACGAGTTAGCCTGTCAGTTTTGTGTTTTTCTGACGTGTGCTGGAGAGCTGAGGCTCAGCTCATGCACAGCAGCAGAACAGATAGAACATTTTCAAAAGTGACCTCATGTTCAGATATTAGTACTTTTGTAGCTTTGTAGCTTTTGTAGCTGAAACTGAAATTTAGTTTATTTGGTTTCTCTCTCCGTCGCTGTTTGCACTTTCAGATTTCTGCTTTATTTTAATATTTCATGCTCACTTTCAACTGGATAGCTGGTTAACATTTCCTGATTTTGCTGCTTCATAATAAAAGCTTTTAGATAACAAAACAATAGGGGACTTTTATTGTGAAGACAAGAAAAGAGAAGTCAAAGAGTCTCAGCCAAAGAGTTGCTAAAATAGTGTGTCCATGTGGTGTCCAATCAGCCAGTAAATACCTGTGACTACCCAGGAGTGAATGCTGATTGGACACTTTCCCGCCAAAGACAAAAGACAGATTTTAGTGGGTGTTAGTGTTTTTTTTGTTTTTTTTTTTGTTTTTTTGTCCAGTGTAAAAGGAGACTGTGGCCTCATGGTGACAGTGAAGGTGACACGGATCCTATGCTGCGTTTGTGTCTGTCTTTTTGTGCTGGACAACTAACTGTAAAGCAAACTGCCCCTCAAGTTTTGCTTTATTCTCTCCTCTATGAAGCCTTACAAGCATCGGAGTTTGCACAGAAATCCATCTAGTAGCTGTTGAGGCCAGAGCTGGGAATCTCTTGGCTCCTCACAATTCGATTCAAAGGGCTACAATGTGATTATAAAACGATTATCAACGCGTCTCCGTTCATCAAAATGTTGCTCACATTCAGTCATCCCCACCAAAACTCCAGAGGTAGTCAAGTTTACAACACAAACACGACGCAATGTTTACGTTTCACCATCCTATTAGTTCAGCCATAAGGAACATACAGCATGTCTTACAAAATTGCTACAAATGACCAAAATATTGAGAATTGGGTTTTAAATTTCCAACTATTCACTCTTCAGCACTGACTCATAATCAGAAGATAATCACGATGCAACTAAGAACTGAAGTGAAAGTTGGGGTCACCAAAGTCACCAGATTTTATCCTCTGGGCACAATGTACATGGCTACCAAATCCCACAAAAAAATGTTGAAATTGAATCAATCAGCAACTAATTAAGCTACAGATGGTAGAATTTTTTGGTAATTTGTTCAATATATACATATTCTCTCCCTCTCTCTCTCTCTCTCTCTCTCTCACAGACACACAGACACACACACGCACACACCTCATGTAATCATAAAGTCAGGTGTGAGTGTCCTGCTAACATTGCATGCATCATGTAATTTATGTCAGTTTTCTGTTTCAAAGTAAAAGCAGAAAAACACGTTTTTTTGTGCCGACATATTAAAATGTTGTATTTCTGCCTGATGGTCTGGTTATTTTAAGTTTTGTAGTAACTTTATACAGACGCATCTGCCAAATCAATCTATGGTAATTCAAAGAAGTTTTATGTAAAACTTACAGGTTGAAAAGAAAAACTTATGACACCTCCTGCTCAATCTGCATAATTAGTTTCAGGCCGTTGTTAATGCACACTTACTGACGTCTCACAAGCACGCACGCACACACACACACACACACATACACACACACACACACACACACACACACACACACACACACACACACACACACACACACACACACACACACACACACACTCTAAACCCGTGACCGTTCTTGATCCCATGATATTTGTATTTAACTACTATATATCAAGTAACTTCATAAACACGTAACTTACTGTATGTAGCATTGTCCTGAGGTGAGTACATGTTCTTTCTGTGTTATTCTCTGTGTATAAAAACATAATATCTTCATTTATTGCCAATTTTATTTCATCAATATATAAATAGTTTGTGAGTCTCATTCTGTATGTTAGATTTTAGATGTTTACAAGTCTAGGATTAAATATTCAAAATAGTAATGATGTGATTTCTTATTAACATTGTAATTAACATGTTTTATTGCTATCAAAATATTGATTATTACTGTGCTTTTTTCTACACTGTAATACACTACACTGTTAATAACAGCATATGTACAGAGAATAGTCCTTTTTAGACATTTTTACATGCAAGAGCAGGAAAACAGCAGGTGTAATTAAATACTGAATTCCAGTTTGCTGTTATCGTGTATTCTGGCTCACTGACAGCAGAGCCAGCATTAGTCACACGTTATTTCTCACTGTGAACCAGAAAAAGGTTTTATGACATATTTCTTGTTCACAGCAGACTTTATGATTTGTCCTTGTTGTGGCAGGACAGGTACAGGTGTTAGAAAAGTAACATTAATGACGTCTTTGTTCCGTTAAAGTGTCCCAGTAAAGTAATGACAGTGAGCCGTCATGAATAATACATGGACCCTAAAACTGCAGCCGCTAAATGGAATTTATGATTCATTACACTATTCAGACGTAATTTTGTCAAAACGTCTCCTGCGAAAAAGGTCTACAGCAGAGAGCATTAATGAAGCATGCCGCCTTGGCTTTCAAGTATTATCTTATTTAATTTTAAATTACTTCAGTTTTGTTTTATTCCATTTACAGCCATAAGTGTAGAAGACATGAGAAATAATAAAAAAAAAAAACACTGAAAAAATGAATACTGCTCTGAAACAGGAAGACAATACATGAGAAGTGAAATTATGTATCATTGATAAGACTGGTTTAAATGGAAGAGTTGTGTAAATATCAGTGAGAAACTAACAACATACAATCATAACATGACTAAAACTCTGTACTGTTAATAAATAGTCGATGCAAGTGGAATTTATTAATTATACAAGTTACATATAAGTTTTTTTGTTTAATCTTTTATGGCCTATATTAGTCCAAATCTGATTTTGTATTTGCGAGACGATTTCTTTTGTGCAGTTGAGCGCACATAAGAAGAGGGGAGACAAGAACAGAGAGACGCAGGAAAAGCCAAAAGATCTCATGCAAGTAAAACACAGACAGACAACAAAAACAAATGAGACAAAAAACAAAGAGAAACCAAACTACAAGACACAAGATGTCTCCAAACTGTCTTCATTCTTGATATGTGTGGCGTGTGTGTGTGTGTGTGTGTGTGTGTGTCTAGTGTTACACTGAGGCGATGAATAACGTTGGGTGGTAATACAGAATCTGCACAGAGAAAAAAATGCTCCTTTCCAGTTGGTGATTCTTTTCTGCCAGCTGATCTGTAATATTTCTATATTTCGGTTGTCAGATCAGGGTCCTTGGCACACAGCCAGGGGTTCAACGAAAACATTTCAGCCTTGTTCATTTAAATTACTGTGACATTAAAAAAAAAAGATATTTTTCTTTCCAAAAGGCTTCATAGTTCAACAAAGAGCATTTTAATTTTTAAATCCAAAATAGTTTATAGATTGTTTTCTAAGCTAGCAATCTATAACTCATATCCATCTATTTATCTCCAAGTCAAACGTGTTACTCACACGCCACCCATTAATGGTGGAAACATTTATTTTTTTTGTATTTTATGTATCACCATCCTTGAGAATTGGGACAAATCATGTCTTTAAAAATTATTAATACCACCACACTAAATCCAGTTTTTTCAGGTGAAAGTGTGCTCTTTAAGGATGAAATGTTTTCGTTTGCTTTGAATTTTTAAATTTCTAAACTCAAGAAAACACAAGAATTCACAACTTCAAACAATTTAAACCTAAAAACCTAAAACTAAGTACTGCTCAAGCACTGGCATGCTTTCCATTTTTCAACAAATTCATTAAATAATATTACTACGTCGAATTATTTTGAGGGACATACATGAGGGGGTCCGCGGTAGATTTCATTTCTTGCGAGGGGTCCTTGGCAGAGAAAACAACTGAGAACGTCTGCTAGAATTTAATATACGAACGCAGCCAACTGTTGTCTGTGTGTGAAACAGGTTTGAAGGACCCATGAGCTTTTCAAATACTGGCAGGAACGTCACAACATCCATCTATCGTGACACCTTGAGCATCGCTATACTCAAGAATGTGATTACTGTGGCTCTCTGCATCTCCATCAACTATGTCAACGGTACCCTGGTACACACATTCACAAAACACCAGGTCTGAATTCATTTGTGCACAGCTGGAAATTCATTTCATTATTCTAGAAAAAAGCAACATATCGTTTGTGATATATTTTATGATCAGTGACACCGTTTCTAATCACCTCTGTGTTTGCCCTGCAGATTTTCAACATGAACCCTCGATATATCCTGTACATCCACCTGGTGATCAATGATATTATCCTGCTGACCATGTTTACCCTCATTCAGGTCCTGAGTTACATCATATTCACTCTTAACGTCTCCTTATGTATAGTTTTGCTCATGATCGCTATATTTGCAAACCTGAACAATCCCCTGACACTGGCTGTTATGGCAGTAGAGTGTTACATCGCCATATGCTTCCCGCTCCGCCACTCCCAGATCTGTACTGTCAAGAAAACGTATGTTGTCATCGGCCTGATATGGACGATAAGCACACTTTCAATCCTGCCAGATTTATTTGACACACTGGCGACGGAATCCCTGGAATTTTTTCATTCCAGAGTTTTTTGTCTCAGGGAAAATATTTTCAGAAACCCCCGTCTCACAGTGAAGAGAGATATATCTAACATAGTGTTTTTGGTTATTATTTGGCTCACTCTTTTCTACACATACCTCCAGATTCTTTTCACCGCACAGGCGGCCACTGCAGACGCCAAGAAGGCGAGGAACACCGTCCTCCTCCACTGCTTCCAGCTGCTGCTGTGCATGCTCACCTACGTTTTTCATCTTATGATAGAAAGTCTGACGTACTTGTTCCCAAAAGGGGTTCTGGCCATTCGCTTCACGGTTGCAATATTTGTTCAGGTTCTTCCCCGACTCGTCAGTCCAGTTGTTTACGGGCTACGAGACAAAACGTTCAGGAGGTACCTCAAAAGATATCTGCTCTGTACGGGTTAAAACTCGTCCACAAAAAACTCAGAAGAGGTCGTCATCGTCCTGTTTTTGAGTTCATGATGTACGTACACTGTTTTATCTTAAAGTAGAATAAATGTTAAATTCTGTTAAAGACATCAAGACACTGACTGCTGCACTGATTCTGTCTGGATTCTCTTATATTTTCTTTGTATAACCTCCCTGTTTATTTTCATTCATTAAATAAAGTTGGAATTTGTTGTTACCGGTTATTTAAACTACAACAGGATAATTATTTTATTAAATTCTAATAACTGGAGACTGGCCCACGGAGAATATGACCAAAACTGACGTTCATAAAATGAGAAAGTAAATTAAGATCCAATCTCAAAGGGAATTAAGGATCATTAGAATTAATTTAAACTGCAGTCATATTGAACAGACAAGAATAGAAGGACTCAAACACCAGGAGAGGTGCAGAGTAACAAGCAGCAACAGTTGAAAAATCATTTTCTAACTGTGCAGAGCTGTAGTGCTTTGTTCTCTGCAGTCTGTTTGTGCAGTGTCGTACAGAGTCCCAGTATTTTTAAACTTTTCATCTAGATCAGAATTATATGAACAGGATTAAATTTCAAAACTGGGTATTTCAACAGCAGGAGATGTGATCCTGGGAAACAGGACTGGTGATCCACATCAAATGTTGTTTTCAGATATTCAAAACTCCAGGGTGCAGATTAAGATCTGGATGATTCTGAGCAAGATTACAAGTTTTAAAAAACTGTCCCCTGGTGTCCTGTAGTGGTTTCTCTGTAGATTTAGCACAGTTACTCAACATAACACATCATACGATTCATGCAACTTCCAACCCTGTTTCACAAAATTGTTACTGGTATTTTATGGATTAATTGTTTGTCAGTTTTATGACAACATCTCTGGACACGTCTGTTATTTCCTGACACAGTTGAAGTGGGTCATATTAAGCTACTTAATGTTTCCTTTTACCAAAATTCATCAATTAATTCATCTTCTCTTCCAGACATCAGTTCATTCTTTTTATTTATTACTTCAAGCACATTAACCACTGTGATGTCCAGGTCACATTAACCAAATATTTTCTGCCATTGACTGATTTTTCCTAACAATGACGAAAAAATCTGAAGGCCATTTTAATGGTTTTCAACACTGAAGCTGATCTAACAAAACAAGTAGTGTCGGTTGTAGTGAGGAAGAAACTGCTTTAAGTCATAAATAAGATAATAGATAAATATTTAGCTGATTGATCACAGATTCACTACAGGAACTTCATGTATTTCAAGAGAAAAAGGTTTTTTAAAAAATCCATGATGGGAGGGAGAAGCTCAAATGAACTATTTACGTATTTATAAGCTATAGGAACATCCTAATCCAGAGATCTGGAGGGAAAGTGGGAGAGATGAGAGAGACGCCCCACACACCACACCTGAAAGCCCGCAATAAGAAAACAGAGAGAAAGAGCCACTAAACTGCAGTGTGAGGAGTCCTGACTAAATACAGGAATTAGTTACCTGCCATATGCACCATTCACATTTACTCATGTGAAATGATCCCTGTTTGAACACCCTGATTGAACTAAATTGGTGTGTAACATGAAGCCTCACATGCTGTCTGTTCGCTTTGTGTTGAACAAGTGAGACAGATGGATTTTGAGCTGCTGGACTCCCTGATCCTCCCTCACACAAACACCAGATAAGAGGCAGTTTGTTTGAGACTTGAAGCTTGTGCTTTTCATTCTGTTCATTCATGCTTAATTACACACACACACACACACACACACACACACACACACACACACCAACTGGTACTTTATTATAGGGAAGTTGAAATTGCCTACCAGTGCGTCACAACAAATCAAAGTGAATTAAACTCAAATACTCAGAAGCTTGTTGGTATTTTGGTTCTCACCAGTTAAGACGGTTCTCCCAAGAAGAACAAGAGATATTTTTACTGTCCCCCGGGACAACAGGACTTGTGTTTCCTGTTTCCAAAACATTAGTTTCTGTTAATCATGACTACAGCTGTTCCTTAATCATAACTGAGTGGTTATTATTGCAACCTTTAAGTAAGAATTTTTATCCAAACGTTTTCCCAAACTTAACCAAGTTCTTATGGTGCTTAAAATTAAACAGACCTTAACAACAGTGGTGAAAGATCAGATTAGATTTACTGCCTCACACCAGTCAACCAGTCAAGTCTCAGTTTATATCCATGTCCAGACTCATACAGAGTAAGTAGTGAAGACTTTGAAGGAATTTAATAGGGAAGTTCTCACTATACATGTGTTTCCAGTGAATATTTTCCTGTGAGAAACATGCAGTTTTCACTTACAGACTATTTTTACACAGGAGGACAGACGACTGGATTGAGAGCTTCACATTTGTGCCATGTAATGAAATTCAATCCCGGTTTTCCTGAACTCATGCGTTCATGAGAATAAGACGGACACAAGGTCACAGTGACCTTTGACCACCAAAACCAAACCACTTCATCTTTGCGTCAAAGTGGACATTTGAAGAAGTTTGAAGAAGAGCCATTTTGATATACTGTGTTCATGAGAACGGAACGGATGGATGTACAAGCTGACGACAGCGTTTTTATTTTTTATATTGTCCCAGTGACAAATCAGAAAACATCCATGGACCAACGGTGTTGTTTAATTTGGAGGACCAATCACAAACGAGTATCGGTCAAATGACGTGTTACATGTGTGACATGTGAAAGGTGTTGACTGTAGTAACAAACACAATCCTGCAGTGGCTCAGGAGGTGCATTCATTCACTAAATAACCACTGAACCCAAAATTGTCTCCAGAGGCTGTTTCATCGGTGTGTGAGATTATGTGAGCGGGTGAATGTGACATGTAAAAAATAAAAAAGTGCTTTGTGTAGTTTGTGTAAGTCTATTACAATTCCCACAGAGCTTTATTGTCTATTTAAGCTAATTTTTGTGTCTCCCACCTACAAATGTACTTTGTGGTTCAGTATCACTGCTCTCAACAACCTCAGAAGAAGAATGGATGTTGGACTTACATTCACCAGGCTGCACGACTCCAGATGAACACTGCTGCCATCAAGTGTCTACGAAAGAAAGAAGAATGTAGCTGTTAGACTGGTTCTCAGTATCCGTCTCTAGTTACAGCACAGATTTAAAACAATTAGAATCAGGCATCAGACGATGTTCACAGGGATGATGATATTATTGTTGGGTCTAAAAGGATCTTCATCTCTGCACCACAAGTCTGTAACTCAGTTGTGCAACTCTGTGGGAACTCTGAGGGGACAAACTACCTCAAACTACCTCAAACTACCTCAAACACAGAAGGCTCTTAAATCAAGATGTTACCATGGTGGAGGGCTCAGCGGTCGACAACTGTCTGAACGATGCCATCATCCACTGGCCCAACCCTCAAAGAAACAGTTCAACATTTTGGAAAAATTCATTCACATTCTACTACAGTCTGGATTAGCCTAGCTTAGCATTAAAATTAGGAAAACAGCTATCGTAGGTTTGTGCAAGGTGAAAAAATACACGCACAAGCATCTCTGAAACTCACACATTAACACACTGTCCTCTTTGTTTAATCCAGGCCTCCCTTCAGAAGCCAAAGAAAGCTCATGGCCCCCCCACCCATCAATTATTATCAATCATTAATGATAACTGGGGAAGCAACTGATAGAAAAAAAGGGTCAAAGTTGAATTTTAGTGAAATGAAGGTCGGCATGACGACAGCAGCAGACTGCTGTGTGTTTATTTCCCTACATAAATCATGTTCATTTAACTTTGTTTCACTCCATGTTTCTCCCGCGGCCCCGCACCCGTCTGGGATCAAACAAGATCAGACTTTTTAATCCGTCAGGTTTAGAAGCGCTGAAGGCGCATAAATTTGATCAATCTTCATCTCATTCATGTAAAGAAAGCAAACGAGCATCTCTCCCAAAATGTGAAACTATTCCTTTAAAACAAACATACAGTTGAGGACAAAATTATTAAGCCCCGTATGAAATTTAATTTTTTTTTTCAAATTTTTCACAAGAGCTTTTTTAATTTTGACCCTAGTAGTTTTTGGTTTTTGTGAAATAATTTTGTTTCTGTATGCAAAGTAAAATAATGTAAGAATCCGAAATAAAGCTAAGATGTTTAGAAAAGCTCCTTGCTCTGTTAAACAGCACTTTGGAAATACTTTAAAAAAAAAATGAAACTTTCATATGGGGCTAATAATTTCTTCCTTATCTGTATGACAACATGAACACACACACAATATTGGTGAACAAACTCCCAGATGTGTTCAGTTAACAAATATAAACTGTGTGCATCAACACCCACCACACACTGGTGTTAATGTGACGTCCTGCTGGGTAAGTACAGTCTCATCATGCTCACTGTCTTATTGCACTGGACTGATACTGTATGAACTGTGTTACTGTGTCATTATATTAATGATTATAATATGTATTATGATTGTTTCTGTGATTAAGATGTATTATGGACAGATATTGTTGAGTTGCTGTCTGTGTCACACAGGGTACAACTGGAGAGAGAGTAAGTTCTTTTCTGTAATATAAGGAACATTTGGCCTCCTAAAGTGCTCCTGGTTCCTGAGGGGATTATGGTCAATTGTTTTTTTCTGATGAAACTGTACCGTCTGAATAATCTGCCCTGAAACAGAACATAACCAGAACATAATGAAAACTGCATACTGTGTTTTAAAGAAATATCAGGCTAGATTTAGAAAAGAACTATTTATTTCATTGTATATTTGTCACTGTCAGATTTTCAGAGCAAAGAGTTTTCTTTATTTTTGGATCTCCTTTAATCAAATTATTTTTAAACTTTAGAGGTAACAGTCTAATCTAGAAAATGATCTGTGCTTATTTCAGACAGGCTTCAGCCATTTTAGACATGAATCTTTCAGCTGTGAATGGCACCACAACTGTCACTGGATATCAGCGGGACACTTTCACCACAGCTGTGACCAAGAATGTGATCGTCGCAGTCCTCTGCATCTCCATTAACTACATCAACGGCACTCTGGTCCACACCTTCAGAAAACACCAGGTCTGATGGGTTTTTTTTTTTACAGTGAAAATGTGCGGGAAAATAGGAATCAGTGGTCAGCAGAAGAGGGGAATTACAACATGCTCAACTTTGTGCCTCTCTTTTCAAATCCTGTAATTTCACTCTCAGTATTAAACAAACAAGTGTAAAACTTTGAAAGTTATGTACATAACAGATTTAAGAAGTCGCTCTAAAAACTAAATGAAATTAGACGACTAAGACAGCAGTAATTGATGCATTATGTCCCATTTAAATATCTTTGTAAAAAACAAGAAATTTATCACCCTGACACATAAAACAGAAAATAATCAGGACAAAAAGTAACTCCAAGGCCAAACAACATGTCATAGCACTGTTGAATAATTAGCGGTAGAAGAAATATTTTTAAAAAAAGTAGTAATACCAGTGTAGAAATACTCTTTTAAAAGTAAATGTCCAGCTTTCAAAATGACAAACAAAAGTCTCAGCATTAAGTATAA
Organism: Lutjanus erythropterus; assembly: GCF_056507025.1. NCBI lineage: Eukaryota > Metazoa > Chordata > Actinopteri > Lutjaniformes > Lutjanidae > Lutjanus > Lutjanus erythropterus. Next base: position 45,472,161 of record NC_139318.1, on the reverse strand, counting down.
TTTAAGTACCAAACGTTCACGTGCTCTTTGTGCAGAATGACCCATTTCAGACTCTTCTTTATTAAATCACTGGTTCATAATGAGTCGTGCATTAATGTTGTCATCACTTTAATCTTGCAGCTTTATTTTTTTGGACTGATATTCTGACTCTGGCAAATAATGTTGTCAAATAAATGTAGAGTAAAAGTATAATACTGGCTTCCAAAATGCAGTTAAGTAGAGGCATAAAATGGAAATACAGTAAAAGTACCTCAATATTTAACTTGTATATAGCACTCTGGAAACATACTTAGTTATATTCCTCCCCTCTGCCACCATACTGTTAGAGCTGCAATGATTAATTGATTATGAATTGATTTCAGCTTGTTAAATGTGAACAGTTTATTTTTTCTTTACTCCTTTGTGACAGTAGACTGAATATATTTGTGTTGTGTGTAAAACAAGATGTTTTAGAAATGGTAGTTGTATTTGCTTGGTATTTGCTCATCATTTATTTATTTCGGGCAAATTTGCTGTAATCATCAGCAAGTAATTGGAATATTTTTTTAAGTTATGGGGTCTGTTGACTCATAACTGACCTCAAAGTCTGATTTTATTATCATTCAGTGCAATGTTTTCTTTTCTTTTTTCCCTTTTTTTTTATTTTTATGATAACAAAACGGCTTGACAAGAAAATGAAAGAACCAAAACTTAAGTTACAGAAAGCAACAAATGTTATAATTAACTAAATCATATACAATACTAATAATCTTTGTTCAATATTAATCTTATTCTCCTTCAGGTCTTCAATTCAACCCCTCGTTACATTCTCTTCATCCACCTGGTGATAAATGACATGATGCAGCTGATCCTGTCAACTCTTCTCCACATCATCAGCTACGCCTTTTACAAAATCAATGTATCCTTCTGCCTCTTCCTGCTCATCATCACCATCCTCACCACCCTCAACACCCCACTGAATCTGGCCGGCATGGCAGTCGAGTGCTACGTCGCCATCTGCATCCCGCTCCGTCACGGACAGATCTGCACCGTCAAGAAAACCTACATTCTGATCGCTTTGATCTGGGTTGCGAGTGCGTTTTCTATCCTCCCTGACCTCTTCGTCCTCCTGGCCACAGAGCCGCTGCAGTTTTTTCACTCTAAACTGTTTTGTGCCAGAGATTTTGTGTTCAGAAGTGCTTACAGCCTGAAGAAGAGGGATGCTTCACATATCGTCTGTCTCACTCTGGTCTGGCTCACACTCGTCTACACTTACTTCAGGATTCTGTTCGCTGCCAAGGAAGCGACTGCAGACATTAAAAAAGCCAGAAACACTATTCTCCTCCATGGTTTCCAGTTGCTGTTATGCATGCTTACTTATGTCCGACCCATGTTTGAACAAGGTCTGCTCTATGTATTGCCAAAACAGTACCTGGCCGTACGCTTTGCCTCTTATGTCATTGTCCAGATCATGCCACGGTTTGTTAGTCCGATTGTCTACGGCCTGCGAGACCAGACCTTCAGGAGGTATGTGAGAAGATACCTGCTCTGTAAAGTGAGCATAAGAAACCACCCAGGAACTGTCACCATGTCACACAGGAGGCCTTCTGCAAAAATGAACTGATTCCACAACACGAACACTACATGTATATTATGTAACACGCAGACAAGAAGACCATTTATCTCTAGAACTGAATGTACTATTGTGTCTAAAATTATTATTGTGCTTTTAATTTTTGTTTATGTTGCAGTCTTGATAGTATTTAAAATAGGTGTGTATCTCACTGACTGAGACGATTCCATACGTATCTTGATACAGAAACTGCCGTAACAGCGAACTGACAGGATTTATCTGCAGTGATTTTGCATGTTGTCATCTCTGTGTCTCACGTGTTCACAGGGCAACCAAAAAACACATGTAAAATAATTGGCTGTTGGTGTATCAATGTTAGCACTTAAGCTAACATTAGAGACTCTTGCCCTGGCTGTTTATGAGCCATGACAGGAGCAAACATGTGGTCTGTCTGTTGCTCCATTATCAAGGAATATATGGAATATGACTGTTTATAAACCGGGCATATTGGTTCCATACTTGCTTTGCATTTAATGCAGTCAAGTGAAACTACCAAACATTTTATCAAACTACTTTCTTATTGTTATTGATGACGTGTCTATTGTGGATCGATATCATATCCATTTAGCCAACAATAAGATAAGATAAAACTTTGCTGATCCCACACCGGGGAAATTCACATGTCACAGCAGCTCAAACAGTAGAGATAAAAAGGAGAGAGTGAAGATAGGATACTAATAAAATACAACAGATTAACAAGCAAACATCTGATTAAATAATGAGTGACTTCAACATTTCTTTTACATATTTGGAGGATATAACAACTTTGATAACTGGGATAGAGCTGAACAAGAAAAACAGCACTCAAGAATGAAGTGCCTCATCCTCTGAACACCACAGGATGGCGACTGTAACACACAAGCTGACAGAAGTACACTGCACCTCTGAACTTTGTCACACTTTGCATTTCATCTGGCTGCTATTCAACTCACTGCTTCAGGCTGCAGACAAAAGCACATATGGTGTTTCATTTGTGAAAGTCTTAATAATGATTGGGGGACAGCGACATATCTGGACAGCCAGTAATTCTTGTTAAGTTCAAATACTCATTACTCTGACAACAACCCTACTGCTGCAGTGTCCCCCTTTGAAATTTCTATTCTGGACCCGAATAACCGTTTGTGTTTCACTTAAATTACAGTTTAAATTAATGCTGACTATTCACAGAATGAGGTTCCTGGTTATGAATCATCAGAAATCATTTATAATCTTTCTTTAAACTGAGCAGTATGTTAATGGAGTTTAGCAAAGAGTGAGACAGGAAGTCACTGAACTACAGTTTGTATTTTCAGAGCAGTGTGCTTGTGTTTTCAGGAAAACAGGATTTGTTTTCTGTTGACAGTTATAAACAGCTGATCAACTTACAGTGGAGACTCGCTCCTGCAGTGTTCCTGCAGCCTAAGCTTCCTCGAGTCTGGGGAAAACAATTTGCATCAACCACAGATCGTAAATTAAATAGGATTTTAACTTATTTAATAAATTGTGTACGGCTCCAACTCATTATTTGGACTGCAGTACTCATTTTGCCATGTGCAGTTGCTACACATTGATCCTTTAAATATACAACCAAATTATTTATACAGTTTGTCAACCGTAAGCGGTGTTATTAACTATCGACAATCTTGCTAACGTGCATTAGCTTTGTGGCTCAAATCTATCTGAAGTCAAACCACAACAAGTGTTGTTCTATTTACTGGAGCAGTGAACATCATTTCCATTGCATGAGAACCTTATAAAATGAACTGATAAACATTTTACTTTATTTTATTTTCTTGTTGTCTGTTCTTCTAGATCAAATGGTTAGTTAACAAGAAAAACAGACAGATTAATAATTAAAATAATAGGCACAGCCATACATTCCTGAATAAATTTGATTAAACTGCTTTTATTTAAGGAGAGTTTTGTAAACAATGACGTCATGGGATGGAACACTGCTACTACAAGTCAAACAACAAAAAATCCTATCAGTGTCGTGAAAATATGAATAAAAGAAAAGTCACATCACAGGATGAAAAACGCTTTGACCTCACTGTCATCCACATCTTCATTAACTATCCTTCATCATCATCATCATCATCATCATCATCATCATCATCATCATCTTCTTCATGTTTTTCCTTTCCCTGACAAACTCTGAGGAGAAAATTAATTAAGCCCTGTTTCAAAGTGTTTATAAGGGCTCATGTGTCAAGCTGTCGGCCCTCTGTGTGTCTGACCTGGACTCAGGTAGGTGGAACAGGATGGAGACGGTGGTGAGGCAGAACCTGACTTTAAAGTCTTTAATATTTAACTCGCTCAAGCAATATGACACTGTGAGTTTGTTCACCTGTTGGTAGTTATTACATACAAATATTTGCATTTTAAGTTTTTAAATCCAGGTTTAAATAATTATAATTCAAATTTAAATGTTTCTTTTGTGTAACTGAATGTACATGTGCTGTAATACTTTGCTTGATTTGAGCAAAAATCTTGTCAGTTTTGTTTCTAATGCCAACATCATACTGCCAGTTTTACAACACTGAGATCATTTGTGATTCATTTCATGTGTTTTGCAGTAAAAAACAACGTATCGTCTCAGTACAAACCTGAAAGCCTTTAAGCACCAGCCTTTGTTAATATAAAATGAATATTCAACTATATTACATGTTTTGACGTTATGTTCAGGTTGGATTGTCGGTGAGGGAGAAAACAAACAGGCTTAGGATGAACAGGGAATAATGTCATTACTCTGCTTGTCATGAAAGTTAATCTGATATTAGATTTAACCTGAGCAATAGATTTAAGAAATGTTTTTTGACAGCATTTCAGAGTAAAATCTTAGTATGTGATTTTCTATACAACAATAAAGTTTACATGCTTTTGAGTTCTTAAATATGCAGTCAAAGTTGTATGCATGCATCATAATAGCACGGTTTTAATACACTGAATTTATTATTAAATTGATTATATTATGCATATTATCGTATCTATCCAGAATAATTCCTTATACATTTATTAATCTGTATTTTGTTTGTATTGTATACTCTCTCTCTCAGGTCTCAGTGAAATATGAGCTCATCAGTGGGTCCTGGAGGCAACGTGACATTTCCTCATCAGGTCTGATGAAAAAAAATGCTTTTTTCTGCCACATTTTAAAATTAATTTTTACATCAATGAAAAGTAGAACTATTTTTAATTTGCTTGTACTGTTACAGTGAAAGTTCCTAGGTCACTATTTAGATATAAATGTCATCACTGCAATTCAAACGTCTGCTACTGTAAGTTTTTTCTTCACTGAATGCATCACACACACACAAGACCCTTAATTCTTGTCAAGACTGAAGCAAACAATTGAAGTTAAATTTGTCATTGTAATTTTCTTAATTGCATCAGGAGCTGCGTGATATAGTAAAAAATCATACTGCAATTAATTTGACTGAAACTGAGATTGCGATATGATTAGTAGGAATGATATTTTTTTGCATCACAATTTTCATTTTTACTGAGAAAAAAAAATTAAAATCATGATGGCGATATATCTGTTGGGCTCTGCAGCAAAATCTGGAGAAGAAGATTTTAGGCCAGTGCATCTCTGCAGCACCACAGTTTCTCATTATAATCCTGTTTTCTCACAAATTTGTTATTTTTTCAAAAACTGCAATTTGGTGATGGTTCTGCGATCTGGATATTGCACTTGGACACATTGCAGTTTTAATAATATTGTGATTAACTGAGCAGCTCTAATCTAATATTAAAAAAATGTCTGATAAATTATGACAATAATCATCGATCCCTGCTGTTCCAAAACAGCTCATATTCACAGAAACAGTATGGCTCAAGATATGAGCTGATGTATGAATTCATGTGTAATTTTCATCAACTTTTACTTTTTTATTGTCTTTAAAAAAACACACATTGTGGCCTTATGATTAAAAAGAAGACATGCATGTTAGTGGACATAATATAAACCAAATATTTGATGTCTGATGCATTTTCAAGTGTAAATTTATAACAGCTGATAGAAACAGTGATGGAGTGAAGATAAATAATGTTTCATTGTATGTAAGTAAGTAACTTCTATTTCTGTCTCTTTGGCTCCCTCTGTTGATCAGTTCATGCTCATCAGAGACACCTACGTCACTGCATTTGTGAAGAACCTGATCGTGGTTCTGGTCTGGCTCGTCCTCAGTTACATCAATGGCACCTTGGTTGCCACCTTTTTCAGACACCAGGTACACACACACACACACACACACACACACACACACACACACACACACACACACACACACACACACACAAACAGACACACACAGACACACACACACACACACACACGCTAAATTAGATGCAGCCCCATAACAAACTGGTTTTCAGACCTGGTCCTGAGGCATTGTAGGGGTCCTCCAGCAAAAGGAGGAATAGACTATTTCAACTTAATCACATTGTTTTGGAAGTTTGAACAACAAAGCTACATAGAGTTGTTTTTTTTTTTTTAAAACACTTTAAAAGGGCTTAAGTTTTCATAAAAAAATAGATTTTAAACAAAGAAGATTATAATAGCACATTTTTATACTTATGTTATCAGTAGAAATTGTTAGTTTAACACGTTTTAAATATTTTAAAATTTAAGTTTGAAGTTGTGAATTCTTTGTTGTTGTTTTTTTATAAATCCTTAAAGAGTAAATTTTCACCACAAAAAATAGAATTAGAGCATTTAGAGTTTTTTTGGTAGGACATTATTTGTCTCAATTCTCAAGAATGGATGTTACACCACAATTAATAATTCATTTTCAGGATGATTAATGATCAACACAGAACTGTGATTGTTAATTAATTGGATCACTACATTTTTTACTCTTTTGTCTTCCTCCAGACGTTTTATGAAGACCCTCGTTACATCCTCTTCATCCACATGGTGATTAATGATGGCATCCAGCTGACCGTCACAATCACACTGTTTGTCCTCAGCTACATTTTCTACAAGATTAACGTCTCTTTCTGCTGCTTCTTCATCCTGGTGGCGGTCTTCACCACCAGAAACACACCAGTCAACTTAGCTAGCATGGCCATAGAGCGCTACATTGCCATCTGTGAGCCTTTACGCCACGCCCAAATCTGCACCGTGAGGAGGACTTACATCGTCATCGGCTTGATCTGGTTTATATGTGTGACTCCAGATATCACAGATCTATTTGTGACTCTGGCAACAGAGTCCCTGAGCTTCTTTCATGGGTCAGTGTTCTGCCTGCGCCAGAATGTGTTCAAAGACCCGATCCTGGCGTACAAAAGACAAGTATTTGATATCCTATACTTCTCCTGTGTGTTTCTGACTCTGGTCTTCACTTATTTGAGGATCGTATTTGCAGCCAGGGCTCTGTCCACAGAGAAGATGTCAGCCCAGAGAGCCAGGAACACCATCCTGCTGCACGGGGCCCAGCTGGCCATGTGCATGCTCTCCTACATCTCCCCCAGCGTGGAGGTTGTCCTGCGTCTCATCTTCCCCGGCCGAATCCTAGAAATCAGATTTGCAAACTACCTGATCGTTTACATCCTGCCCCGCTTCCTGAGTCCAATTATCTACGGTATCAGAGACCAAAAGTTCAGGAGGTACTTCAAGATGTACCTTCTTAACAGCAGGTGCAGGGTCAAACTGCAGACAGTGGAGCCAACGGACAAAGACGGCATGTAACAGAGGGTTTGAATGAAGGTATTCACCTTATTCTTTTTAATATAACTGTAGATTATTGTAAAGAAAATATAATTATTACATTTATTGAGTCATAATTAAGTGTATGAAAATGGTAGCCAGGTAAGGCTAAATAGGATTTATATGTTTTATGTGCATTTGCTGCAATAAAGAATATGGGAAATATAATTGTGCTGTCAGGCTAAGCTGAGCCAACAGAGAAAATTGTCAGATTTCATCTAACCAAGTCTGTAAATATAGAAAATAAACTATAAGATTAATACAGCCAACTGATCTCCAAGCCTGCGATTTGTTGTTGTGATTGTAACTCGACAAATTGTGTATTTTTGGGGCCAATACTGACATCAAAGTTTGGGCATTAAAAAATATGATGGTATTTTATATACACAAACTCATTACACAAACCATGTTGATGTGGATCCCTTACATCCCCTTTTTTGTGACAAAGATACAAAAAGAGGAGGCCTTTTTCTTTTCACAGTTAAGAAATCAATTTGTCAGTGCTCTGTGGTGGACAAACTAAGGTGGGAACTGGTTATAGTGATCATCTATTCTATTCTATCAGGATGAAATTTATGACTATAAAATGATGATTATGAACTTTTTTTTCTTTTTCTTTCGTTCTGCTCCCCCAGTCCAGTTGGTGGCAGTAAAACACAATACAACATGGATGGACTGGATATAAAAAGCGCAAAAACACAAAACAAACTACAGTTTGTACACTACAGGTGAACCCCCTCAAAAACATTTACTTGCCAGCTGTGTGATTTTACGTACTACAGCCAGAAATCACATTGTGTAAGAGGACAATAAACAAAACGATTCTTTTGGTGCTCTGGAGCTTGTGGGCTTGGGCAGAATTAAAGTATGAGGGTGTATCAGGGTATCAAGAAAAGATAGAGAGAGGCTGTAATGTAGTGAGCCGCATGGACCACTAGAGGCCATTTAAGTACTGGAGAACAAGGCAGTGCAGGTGAGCAGACAAACGTCTAGCTAAAAAAATAAAAATAAAAAGCATTTTAGATTTAGTCCTGATGATAAGGTGAGCCGGCAAACACTGACTGGTCAAAGGAGCGTAGCATGTTGATTGCATAACTTTACCAAGAATGAGCGAGTGAGTGGCAGACTGGTTACTGTCTGTGGGATCAACCTGTCAACCTGGTTGATTTACCTTTTAGCTTTGGTTGTGATACCAACTATCAATACAATACCAACAACTTCTATCCATACACAGTGTGTAGAAGTACAGATATCAAACACGTACCAAGTTGTTACAGAGGAGAAGAGGTTCTGGAAGCAGAACACACACGGATCTCCATCTGAAACAGAAGAGAAAACCACAAATTATTTTGTAACAGTTACACAGTATATCTATCACTCAAGATTAAGTTTTGTTCAACAAAATGCTACAAATGCAAATTGATAAAATACCACTTGATTATTAATGTCCTTCTCTATGTCATTTACCAGAGTAGACATCCCAAGGAGCAACATGTTCTGCTTTAGGGATCCATCCACTTCATCATTGTCTAAAATTATACTGCCCACATACAAAAATAGGCAAAAAACCAAATAATGCAACTGTGTCACACTTAAACCAGGGATACTATTTAAATTTAGACTAGTTGGCTAGTCTAAAATTAGGAAAACACTGCAGTAAACAATGTCATGTAGTGCCACCAGCAGCCTGCTCTCTCTGCAGGTCACACGTCGCTCTGCTCGACTGGTTATATACCTGCCCAGTTTACTCTACAACAGCCTAAGTACTTTTAATTTTCTGGATCAAAATATTACGAAATTACATTAATTCAAAACTAAAATCAAATCTTGAATGCACCTGGTTGGACGACACGTTGACCTTCTCTTAAAGTCAAATAGAAAAGAAAAACTTGGTGTGACCTAAAGAAATATGAACTAATGTGTTATTTTACTGCTCATCCTCTTTCCTGCCTGAGGGACCTAAAGTCACTTAAAGCTCATTACCAGGATCCATAACATAACCTGTGACATCATGACCCTAACCATGTCCCTATGACAACCTGATCAATACACACACAGATACACACAGAGGCATTCATACAATCCTTATATATGAGACAACAGGCTGCTTCACGAGGTCACTGACACTGTCAGTGACTCAACAGGTGAGAGGGGGATCTGTCAGTTTATTATCTGTGAATATATTCTCATTCTAATTATCACTGTAATTAATATAATAATAATGTTTACAGAACTTTGGGATACAGCAAATATTGATGTTACATTTTAAAGTCAATGTGTTTCTTTCCTCTTTGTTTTTTAAAAACTGTTTGAAATGGCTTTACACTGAATTATTATTATTATTATTATTATTATTATTATTATTATTATTATTATTATTATTATATTTTTCCTTTATTTCACCAGGCAAGACATTGATATAATAGTTAAGAACAAATTTTTATTTAACAATGGCGACCTGATAATTATGAATATTTAAGTGCAGAATGTGAATCTGAAGCCTTAACAGTGAAACGAGATTTTAATGAGATGTCATTTGCATTTCTCACTCTCATTACAGACTACAGAGCAAATAATTATGAGCTGCTGAATGAAGCAAGACTTAAAGTTTGTGTAAGATAAGTATTAATGCACATTTATACTAAAAAATGTTGTGTTACAGGAGTTTTATCATAGTATTTCTAGTATTACAAATATTAGTTCCACAACACTGCTATGTTAAGGTGTCTTAGATTTTACATTTTGCTATACACCTAATAGCGATTAATCAAACATTAGTTTACTGGTATCATGTCATTTGTCAAAATGAAACCCTCTCAAAAAGCAACAAAATGTGAAACAGCATCCAAATTCTCTGTGTGCCTCAGAGAGCAACTCCCAAACTAACACATTTAAAGTTCTTTAATGTTAAATGTGATTTCTTTGCTCTTCCTGCAGGTTTTGAAGCTTCATTTTAAATCACTGTGAGCCATGAACTCCTGACAAAGTGTGGATGGGATATCTGTGGGTGTAGGTGTGTGCAGGTTAGGATGTTTATATACCTATTATTACTAAATATGTCACTGTAGCTCTGCCTTTCAATTATAATTTTTCCATAACAAAAGGTAGCTAATTTCAGCCTTTCATGCACTTTATGTATCATCTACCCTTAATCCTTGTCCTTAATCTCTCCCTAACTGTACACTGTTTTATGCATACATTGTAAATGCATTTTGTGGGAAAAAAAACAGAAAAATCAACAATTGGCCAATTACCAGACTGAAAGAAAATTAGTTTGCAACTATTCTGATCGATTAATTATTTCGAGCACAGCTGTCAAACATTGACATGCAGCTTCTTAAATGTGAGGATTTGCTGCTTTTCTTTGTAAATGAAGAGTCTGTGGGTTTTGGACTGTTGGTCGGACAAAAGAAGCAATTTGAAGACGTCACTTTGAGCTCTGGGAAATGATGATGAACCTTTTTCACAATCTTTTCACATTTTATAGACTAAATCGTAAACTGTGAAAATAATCAGTAGCTTAATCAATAATGAAAATAATTGTTATTTGCAGTCCTACTCTGATCTGATGATCTTGATATGTGCATTATAGTGCATGTTTGGTATTAAAACACCTAACTAAAGAAAATTATTTGTATTTGTCCCTAAAACTTCAGATTTCATGTCTGTTTTCCTGCAGATTTTGAGGAGGAAATGTTGCTCAACTCGACCTCCTCTGGCCCTCTGGACCTGCTGAGTAATGCCAGCTCTGCACTGACAGGGGGCGCTGTGGCAGTGCCTAAAGACAGTTTCTCTAATGCTCTCACCAAGAACATAGTGGCCATGCTGGTATGGCTGGCCCTCAGTATCATCAATGGCAGCATGGTGCACACCTTCCTACGGCACAGGTAGACACACTGTGAAACTCACATTTCTACTGTTATCTCTGTTCACAGTTTATCTGATAACATCCCCTTCAACCAAACAATTAATGAATTAATGAAAGAAGAAAATGAGCAGATTAATTCATAATTAGCATGATTATTAGTGGCAGTCCTACTTTAATCATATAGTACTCATATTCACACAATCCTTCTCAGCTCTTGTTTATCTTTGACCCTAGTCTCTTCTATGAGAACCCCCGGTACATCATGTTCATCTCCATGGTGATCAATGATGCTCTGCAGCTCAGCCTAGTAACAGCTCTCTATGTGGTCAGCTACATCTTCAGGAAGATCCACGCCTCTGTCTGCTGCTTCCTGGTGAGTCTTTAACACATCAACTTTATGCCCACTGGGTTCTGTTTAACCCCTTTCACACGTTTTGCATGTCAGGTGTGAGCAGACCGGTTCTCCAAAATCACAACACAAGTCCAGACTCCTGACTAAAATCTTTAGGGCTATACTGAATCTTTTTTTTTCTGTAGATGCTTTTAAAAGAAGCTTAAAATGTTTGTCGTCATGTTTTATTATATCATCACCTTAAAAAAAATTTAATTCTTGAACAAAATCCTCAGTTTCAATACAGTAATTTATTGGATTGTAAAGAGCTTGTGTCCAAATAGTGTTTTTCTTAGAAAAGCACTGGATAGCACTGGGATGAAACGCTGGTGAGGTGAGAGAAACAAAAAACACTGCACAGGGTTTTTTGTTTCTATGACATCAATATTTTAGCTTCACAAATGACAAATGATCAATTTTCCTTCTGATTAACTGAATAATTGATTCACCTTTAGATTAAGCAGATGTTCTTCAGTTTAAAAGCATCAGAAAAATATTGGCCTTTTAATGACATCATTTCTATAACATAAATTTTTCAACAATTCAAACACTGAGCCATGGTTATGTGAAACAACAGCTGCTGACAAAGCAGGTGAAAGTATTGTTTTTCTACTTTTTCTCCTTTTTACTCAAGCTGATCAGCATTCGAATGTTGATTTAAAATTCAAATGTCGACTTTATAACCGAAGCTTCACACCATTCAAATACAGCCCTAAAATGTTTAATACGTGGAGGAACATCAAGAAAAGAAAGGAAATAGCAGTTACTATTTTCCCAAACAAGTCAAGTACCTTAAAACACAACATCGTACTACGCCTCACCTATACTGAACTGTCATGTGTGAATTCCTTTTAAACAGTAAACAATAACTAGTGCTGCATTTTCACAAGTTGTGTAACAATATAACCATTAAACACTTAAAAGGTTAAACACTACAACAACTGAGGAGTCCCAATAATAATGAACATGTTCATGTCTTTTATATGAATGTCATGAATTTGAGTATCCGTGGAAACTTTCTGAAACACATATATACAGCTCTCACAAAGCTACAGCCAGGATCTTCATCTCTCCTACTCCTCTTCCCTTAACTTTCACGTCTGACTACTCAGATCATGACAGCCGTCATCACCACCCGCTCCACCCCTCTCATCCTGGCCGGCATGGCTGTGGAGCGCTACATCTCCATCTGCTTCCCCTTGCACTACAGCCAGATGTGCACCGTTCCTCGCACCCTCCTCCTCATTTGTATCATCCTTGTCCTCACTGCCACCCCGCCCATCTCCGACCTCCTCATCACTGTTGTCAATGAGCCTTTTAGTTTCTTCCACACCACCATTTTTTGCGACCACCCGCTGCTCTTTCGCCACCGGTCCATCTACTACAAGAACTGTGTGTTTGATGGGGTCTACCTGTCCTTCGTGGCTCTGACGCTGCTCTACACCTACTGTAAGATCATGCTGGCAGCACGAGCTGCATCGACGGGCCTCGTCTCTGTGAAGAGAGCGAGGAACACTGTGCTGCTTCATGGGCTGCAGGTGAGTACGTCTACGAATTCAACTACACATCTTTGTCAAGAAGGACATTTTTATGTGTCATAACAGGAAAACAAAAGGTGAAACTAATAAGGTTGATGATTAGAGCAATAGCAATTATTCGACTGATCGCTTGCTTGAAATAAAATTAGAACTTAAAACTATTTTGATAACTGATTAATCGTTTCAGTCATTTTTAATGCAAAGCTGCCCAACATTTGCTGGCTCCAGCAGGATTTGCTGCTTTTTTTGGTAAATTCTTTGTCTTTGGACTGTTGGTTGGACAAGAGAAGCAATTTGACGATGCCACTTTGGGCCCTGGAAAATTGTAATGAGCATTTTCCACAGTTTTTGACATTTTATAGACTAAACAATTCATCAATAAATCATTAAATTAATCGGCAGATTAATCGATGAGTGTATAATTGTTGCAGCCCTATTAATGACTCTCTGTTACAATTTGGGGCAGTGTTTGGTTCACTGGAAAAAAAATGGCAGCCTGGTCTTAAACCTTCTCAAATTACAGCTAAATTCTTACACAAAACATGCTTCTGAAAACATTTCAGACATGACATGGTCAATGCAGTAACAGAAAACTGATTCATATTTGATCTGTGTTACCCAGTTTGACAGATTTATCTGAATTTTGTGGGCCTGGTGCATTGTGCTCAAAACGTGATGTCACTGACATGTGACTAACCACATCTGGACCACTGACGCGCCTGTCAATCATTGTAACCTGCCCCATATTAAATAAAAGGTTGTGATTGACCCAATGGGTGGAAATTTGTCTGAATGGGAGGTTGGCCAGACGTATCTGCCAGAGCAAATGAAACATGAGCTCACAGATTCGTCTGGTTCCCACGCTACCCAATGATATTAATTTGTTTAAATAAACTTTCACATTTTGTCTTGTTTGTTGTTTTTTTGCTTGTTTACAAGGTTCAATACTGCATGTTTGTACAAGTTGAAATACCTTAGCAACCTGAAACTCATACAAGTTAATGTTTTGTTGATCATTATAAGTATTATTAAGATTTTTCTGCCCTTTGTTTCAGCTGCTGCTCTGCATGCTTGCCTTTGTGGTTCCTTCGCTTCAGGCTGCTCTCATCTCCCTCTTCCCCCGCTTCAGTCTGGAGATTCGTTACATCTTCTTCCTGGTCGTCTACATCATCCCGCGTTTCATGAGCCCTGTGATCTATGGCTTTCGGGATGAGCAGTTCAGGAAGTACTGGACCCGGTACCTGGCCTGTCAGAGCCAAAGTATCATCAGGGTCAGACCGGTGTTACTGAAAGTGAACCTGTAGGTGAAATAACCACATCAGGTATCCACAACAAGACCAACTGACTGTTGCAGTCACTGCCTTCTGACTAATGAATCCACAGTGACAAGTGTTGAAACTACTGACGGTTTGTCAGAATAAAACTTCTATCACAGTTTACAGAAAGTCTGCTTTGAAAAACTTTAATGCTGATATTTAAATGATCTCAATAAGATCAAAAGAGAGATGGATGAATGGATGTGTGTCAAATATTGTCAAATCTGTTTATAAAGTACCTTCAGTGAAGCATTATAGTAACTGTGATGTTGTAATCTTGCAACTAGGACTGTGTATTGGCAAGAATCGGGATATGTTAAGTATCACAATACAGGGATTACAAGCCAATGTACTGTATTATATATATAGACATAGTAATTTAAATACTGATATTGTATTGCTGTCCAATGTACTATGAAAGATAAATGAGCATTTGGAGAGACAGAACTGGTCTTTTTTTTTTGTCAAACTCTTACATGCCTCCATAATTTTTACACTTCTTATAGTAACAAGAAAAAAATGCTTCTCAAAGCACAGGGCACAAAGTGACTGGACAAGACGTCCTCAAATGTCTTGTTTTATCAGACCAACAGCCCAAAACCCAAGACATTTCAAACAGAATGACATAAAACAGCAAATAATACCACAGGAAAAAGATTTTTTGCTTGAAAAGTAACTTTACTCTGTTTTCTAATCAGTCACTGATCAGCTAATGGTTTCAGCTGTAGAGTCGTCTGTCACTGGATATTATTACTCATCAAACAGCTGAACTTACAAGGAAGGGAACGATGAAAAAGTTTGGTACAGCAAATGGTTAAACTCAGTCCATGGTGCTGAATGTGCACACATTGACACAGCTTCAGCAGGTCCCACTAAAACAAATCTCAGTGAGGGCAAACAAGGCACAGAATAATCTGCATAATCTGTAATCTTGGTTAATTTTCATATGTTTGATTTGATTGGTGTGAGGTGAGAGTGCAGAGTCCAGAAAGGGCTCATTGGAGGGGAGGAACATAGCTTCAGTCAAAAACGTAAAATCACAGTATTCTTCAAAAACAATGGCATGACAACAGGTTTTTAAAATAGCTAATAGCTTCCAATCAGCCCTTCACGAGATGGATTAAGTACACTACACCTGAAGTATCCAAAAAAGCGCCTGACTTATCTTCACCTTTTCTCTGGGGGACTGACCATTTATTATCTGTGGCATGGTAGTGGACTCATCTAACTGGTTGATAATACTCCTTTAAATAAATCCTTATTTGGTTCTCTCCTTTAAGAGACACACTTAGATTAAGTCTAACTATGGACACAAACCACAGGAGATTTATGATAATGAACTTTCAGTTTTATGTTCATGGTAACAATGAGTGCAGCTGCCAGCTGCTTGTGTTGGATCATAATGGGCTGCAACTAACAATTATTTTCACTGTCAATTATTCTGTCCATTCTTTTCTCAATTAATTGTTTAGTCTAAAAAATGTGTGTAAAAATGTTCATTGTTTCCCAAAGCCCAAGATAATGTCCTAAAATGTCTTGTCTTGTCCACAGTCCAAAAATATTCAGTTTACTGTCAGAGAGGAGTGAAGAAACTTGATAGTATTTACATTTAAGAAGCTGAAATCAGTCAATTTTGACTTTTCAAAATGATTAATCGATTATCAAAATAGATGTCAATGGAGCCGCGTCAATTAATCAATTATTAATCAACTATTGAATCAATCAGCAACTATTTTGATAACCGATTAATCATGTTGAGTCATTTTATCCAACAAAAAATGTCCAAATTTTCTGATTTCAGCTTTCAGCTTCTGGTTTCTTTCATCCTTCAGTGCAGTAAACTTAATGTCTTTGGATTGTGGACAAAACAACATTTGAGGATGTCATCCTGGGATCAATCACTAATGACAATAATCAGGAGTTGCAGTCCTAGATGGCAATTGATTAATTAACTAATCAATTAATTGCTGCAGTTCTAAATGGATTAGAAGTTTATTTTATAGCTCCTAAATCAAAGTGTAATTGACATGATATCAGGGCCCAAAGGCTGGTGAAACATGCAAGTGGCCTGTAGATTTGCTTCACTCACCAACCGAAAAAACAATGGCAACCTGTCTGCTAAAATTTGAATATTCATTAGCTATTTGGCCAGTGGACAAACAACTGTGAAACCTGCATAATACATTTAGATGTCAGACTGAAATTGCGATCTACACTCTTCAGTATCTCCATCTCACTCCCCACTTCTCCAAGATAAGATAAGATAAGATAAGAGCATCTCATCTTCCTCCTCTCACTTCTAACGGACAGCTGGTCAGCCCACATCATCATCATCGAAGTAAGTTTAATTTTCTTTATTTAACATTCCCAGTAAAGTTTATGGATGTTAGAATGGCAAGCTCTTTCAGTATTTTAAAAAGAAATTAGACCATTTTTTTATTGGGTTTTAATTTTGAATAATGTAACAGCCTTAACCTTACTTAGTAGCCTCATTTTTATCTGTACTGTTTATTTTTATTTTTTATTCTACTTTTAATTATTGTTTTTTGTTGTTGTTGTTTTACATTTTATTGTTTTAATTTTAATTTTTGCATTTTTTATTTATTCTTTTTTGTATGTGTTCTTTTCTTGTCTGTGTTGTTTTTATGTGAAGGGCTGCATGTTTGTATTAAAGGTGCTATAAGGGCCAAATAAAAGCAGAATAATTTTATATCCTACTTAACACCTTGCCACATCTGAAACAGACAGAAGTGTTGTTATATTTACTATTATATTTATTTTTCTGTGTGAAGAGAAATAACAGTGAGGCTATTGTGCTGATACAGACACTATAGTTTAGAAACATACAGGAACACAACTGAACATTTAATGATTTGAAAGAAATGTTCACCTAAACCTTAACTTAAGATCTGCTACCTTATTCAAAAATATTTTTTTCTTTTTATTTGCTTTGCCTTGATTGTGTCAGTTATTACTACATGGAATGATGAAAAATAAACTGTGAACTCTATTTAGCTTTGGAACATTCAGACTTAACAAAAATATTTTATTTTTGTTCTTGGTAAATCAGAGATAACCGGTGGAATACTTCAATATAAAAATAATCATAGGCACTTATTTTTCTTTTTTTAATAAATCACAACT
The DNA here is from genome assembly GCF_056507025.1 of Lutjanus erythropterus. Taxonomy (NCBI): domain Eukaryota; kingdom Metazoa; phylum Chordata; class Actinopteri; order Lutjaniformes; family Lutjanidae; genus Lutjanus; species Lutjanus erythropterus. The sequence goes on along the minus strand of NC_139318.1, from coordinate 45,454,603 downwards.
TAAGTTTTTATTTCAGTCATAGGAAATTATTTAAATTTTATTGTAATTTATTTAATTTTATCTTTGCCAATGTTCCTTAAAATCATTTTAGTTCTTATATTTCTTGTTCATTAGAAATGTTGAGATTGCCAAACGAGAAGTCTAGTCTTTACAAAACATTTTATGTGAAGAAATGAACTAGTAAATTATTGTTTAATCTTAATTATACTCCTTGATTCAGTTGTGAACCTAAACTGAAAAGCGTTTGAATGAGTTAACAGCTGATTTTCCATTTGATCTACGGATTGCATCTATGACTGACTGAACTGAGGTTTGGTTTCTCAGCACAAGGTGTGATATGAACGCATCCCAACGTCTGGACAATTTCAGTAATGCTTTCTCAAAGAACTTCATCACCTTTGCTCTCGGCCTCATCATCAACTGCATCAATGGTGCGTTTGTCTACACCTACTTTAAGAGCCAAGTCTTCCAGCGAGACCCCAGGTGATGCATGGATCGAGAAAACAGATGAGAGTTTAGGCCTTGTAATTTAATATATTTTGCCACATGCTGTGACTGATTTAGTGATTTTAAGTTAGCTGAGCACTGAGTACAAGTTCAATATGTTTTAATCTACTACCATTTTCTTTTCATTATAAACATTTTCCCCTGTCCCGTCTTGTCTCCCTGACTCTTCTTCCTCTGACTGCTCTGCTCTTCTCTCCTGCAGGTATGTGCTTTACATCCATTTGGTGATCAATGACATGATTTTGCTGACAGCCTCTGTGGCTCTGCAGATCATCACCTACACCACTAACCTGAACATGGTTCAATGCTGCATCATGCTGTTCATCTTAGTCACCACAGACAAGTAGGTGTGTGTTTAACACAATTATTTTTCACATGCTTTACGGGGTATTCTGCCAGCAGTACATGTTTTAGTATCTGTGTCTCTCAAGCCTGAATGTCCACTTGACAGGCTAAAGAACCAATCATAATGTTTGTTTACAATAACCTGCAAGTGTAAAATAGAAAGTGTAACTTTCTATTTTCATGATGCTATTTCATCTCATTCATCTAAAATGCATGTTTTATGTTTTCACTAACGTTATGTTGGAGACCTAATTTACCTGTTGGGCCACAGACTAAAAAAAAAAAAAAAAAATGAGCTCATGTTTACCAAAAATTACAAATAGTCTGACCAGTGATGAGATGTCGCCATTGGGTAGATCTGGCTTAAGTATGTGTCCTTAAATGTTACAGTTATGGCTGCAAATGACAACAGATATACATATTTTACTTATATACTTATTTATTTTACATTTACTTAGGCTATATACTACAGATTGAATTGATGAGTCTTGTGGATTTGAAGAGAGCAATATTTGGCTTATATGACTTTAGCTTTCAATCAAAAAAGGCTGTCTGACTGCACAGCTAACCGTGAAAATATTCTAAATACAACATACATTTAAATTGATGTTGACTATTTTTAGGTGTTTAAGTTAAAGGACATTTTTTCTGCTGATCCTGTCCACAGAAGTTCACAGATTAGCTTCCATCTAAGTAATGTCCTCCTCTCTGCTTCTCCAAACTGGAAGCATGTGGACCGCCATCTACTGTTGATAATACACTGACAATGGACAAGTGCCTCATACAACTCCACTTCAAAAAAACATCACATTGTACTTTTAACGTGAGAATAACCGGAAGTTAATGCAATACAATGCTATATTAGTAATGTTGACTGTAAACTTCATTTTAAGACGTTGTATTTAGGAAATTTTAAGATCGTTCAAGACCTGAAATAGAGATTATTGTATTTCAGACTTTATAACATTTTTATCTAGCATAGCTAGACTGACCTGCCAGCTAAAGTATTCTGGTATGTCAGCTAACGTTAGCACACACAGCAGATACTTACAGTAGTTTGACGGTGTGAAGCACTGATCCTCAGAATCTCAGTCTGGATAGTAAATCCTTTTGAAATCTTCATCGCCCTCAATGTTCTACAACAGGACGAGAAAACTCGGGTCAAGTATCCGTAATTACCAACAGATATCACAAACAATAACCTAACAGCATTACCGACCTAATTAACCTTAACGGCCAGCCAAAAAACTCATGGACATGACAAACGGTGGACCGTTAACATGGTTAAGCTAACGGCTGGCTAACAGCAACAGCAGGTGGAGGTAACGCAAAAACAATTACTTCCTTCAAAAAGTCTTCCTGGTTGAGGTGGCATGAGGAGACTTTTGGCGGGCGAGCTTGTTTCTGACATTATACCCTGGTTACATTAGCATTAGCATTAGCATTAGCATCAAATGTTTGCAGCAGAGTTCCAGAAAGCAGCCGATGGACCAAAAGCTGCCTTTACATTTAAGTTCATGTAAGTGTCTCGTGTCGCTGCTCTCTTTTTGACCAAACTTGTTTGTTTGTTTGTTTGTTTGTTTGTTTGAATACATTTTTTTTTCCCCTGATGATAAAGTCATGACCCGCCCTAGTCTGACTGATTGGCTAGTACTCATTGCCTTCATTGGTTTGAATCATTTGGGTTGGGTAGGCACGATGTGTGTGATTGGGTCGAACGAGGGTAAGAATATCAGCGTAAGCCAATCAGAGGCCGAGTAGGGCTAGACATGCCTCGCCTTTCCTGTCCAAGTTAGTTAATGTTTGCAAACGATAGTTAACTAGCCACCTACAAGTTGTTTTAGATTAGCTAGCTTGTAAGGTCGCTTTTTGCTAACATTAACTATCAGATGTAACAAGTCAGGTAATGATTGATGTATGTGAGCTAGCTAGTTAACTAGCATTTTGCTAACATAGCTTACTTAAAATGTAACTGTAAACAGTAACTTTCAGAGGTCCCCCAGCAACAACCTTTGATCATTTTAAAAATTTGCTTTTCCTGTCAACATAGATGAGGCTAGAACATAGCAAATCTAAGTACAGGAAAGAACAAAATTTACCGAGGTTCTCCTGGGAACCAAACTTTCTCAGCTGTTGCTGGAACACAGAGATGCCATGCCAGAAAAAGAAAAAAGATCAGTATCATGGGTGTAAGGTGAAAAGTTTGTTATAACAAGATCTTTTTCACATTATAATAATATTTTCATATTATAATGACATTCAATGGTTCTTTTTTTAATTTTGGGTTTTAAGCAAATTAACACACCTGAAACGGGAGGGCTTTTGGGTCCTCTCAGGTTTTGGGGCAGTTGTCCTCTTTGCACTGTGGTCCAACCTTGCATGGATGTAATACAGTGATTGTTATAGTAAATCACTATATATCCACTACACTAAACCTGTTTAGTTGGAGGCTGCGGTTGAGCTGTTTGAATGTGAAGATATGTGTAATTAAGAATGCAAAAAATTTAATGCACTGTTTAATTGTTCCTGATCAAACCAACACAACAACATTTGAAGCTTCATGTTGTGGTGTGGAATTAAATGAAAGGTCAGGCATGTAAATGTTTTACTGTAAATGTCATGTTCATGTTCTTTTAGTATTTGTAGGTTACAGTGAATCTGTATTTGAAAGAGCTTAAAAAAGTCATAAACAAATTGAATAATGTGTGTTTTTATTTGTTTTGCTCCAGGAACAGCCCTCTGAACCTGGCAGGCATGGCAGTCGAGCGTTACATTGCTGTTTGCCGACCGCTTCATCACGTCCAGATCTGTACTGTGCAGCGAGCCTACGCTTTCATCACGTTGATCTGGGTCACCTCCATCATCCCCGCCCTCACAGATATCATCATCATCCTCGCCACCCAGCCCCTCGCTGTCTTCTCAAAGAGGGTCATCTGTTACCCTTCCTACGTGTACAATACACCATATCACAAGACACAAAATTTGGTTGTTCAGGTGAAATATTAATTGTAATTTCACGGATTTTCTTTCTGATATCAGGCATTTCTGTTTATTGTGTTTTCCACTGACAAGTTTGTGGATGTTTTCATTCCATGGCTTAGTTTTATTGATTTTACTCATGTCAAGTGGCAGATTTAAGGGGACCACCTGTGTGCGGTGGGGTAGCACATTGGTGAAAAACACACATGAAACTATTTAATTATTTAAAGGCACGTAGAGGCCAAATAATTTTCTAGTATGTATGTTAGCTTATGGCATTAATTCTGTTTTCTTCACTAGATGGGCACTTTACTATGTTTTGTCAATTAGAAGGCCACTTTAAAGTGCACTTTACCATGTTTTGTGCATTAGGAGAGCACTTTATAGGTAAGTTTACCACATTTTGTCCACTAGAACTACACTTTATAGGGCACTTTGCCAGGTTTTGTCCAGTGAAAATAAACTTTAGAGGGCACATTTTATCTAGGGGTATCCAAGAGGGAACTTTTGTGTTGTTGTCCCCTTGAGTCAAAAGTAACTGGGCTTTTGTGTCTTCACATCTTCCCCTCAGGTGCTTCTGTTTTCCTTTGTGTACCTGATTCTGATCATCACCTACCTGAAGGTTCTCTGCACTGCTCAGACAGTTTGTGGTTCTAGCCGTGCCTCAGCCAGAAACGCCCGCAACACCATCCTGCTGCACGGAGTCCAGCTCTTCATCTGCATGTTGTCTTTCATCGCTCCCTCCATCAACCTCTTTTTAGTCACCACTTGGCCTCAAGACAGAACCAAGATCCTCTTCACCAGCTACCTGTTTAGCAATGTTCTCCCTCGTCTGCTCAGTCCGCTCATCTACGGCATCAGAGACAAGAAGTTCAGCAGCCACATCAGGCTACACTTTTGCTGTAAATCCTGCAACTCTGGAGAAAAGAGAGTGAACCTGATAGAGCCCCATAAAAGGTCCAAACTGGTGTGGCACTGAATGAATTAAAAGACTACACCTGGGAGTTTGCATGTTTTGGTCCATAACCTGCACTGACCACACTGATTTTGGTGTGAAGTGAAAAGAATGTTATCAGCAATATGTCAAAATATTCATGATTTTCTTATGTGCTAAAACCTGCTCTGATGCCTTCAGGTCCAAATATTACTTTTAAGGGGTAAAAAGTACATTTGGGTTTCAAAGAATTTGTACAAGTTACAATAACATTAATTGACCCTTACTAAGTCCCACCCCTTTTCACTCTGTGCTCCAATAACAGTTGAGCAGGCTTGGTTCCTGTCAGCTTTCTCCCTTACTGTTTCCTGTGCTTTGATATATCATGTGTCATGATGGTTAAAAGTTGTTGCTGTGTAGGGTCGTTACATTAAATGTGGAAATATAAGGAGCACCTTCCCAGCGATCCCGGGTGTGGAGTCACAAATCAAAGCAGGGGGTCTGGAGAGCCTCCCTCATGAGATTGAGTGAACCTGTAGGTGAAATAACCACATCAGGTATCCAAAACAAGACCAACTGACTGTTGCAGTCACTGCCTTCTGACTAATGAATCCACAGTGACAAGTGTTGAAACTACTGACGGTTTTGTCAGAATAAAACTTCTATCACAGTTTACAGAAAGTCTGCTTTGAAAAACTTTAATGCTGATATTTAAATGATCTCAATAAGATCAAAAGAGCAGGAAACACAGATGGATGAATGGATGTGTGTCAAATATTGTCAAATCTGTTTATAAAGTACCTTCAGTGAAGCATTATAGTAACTGTGATGTTGTAATCTTGCAACTAGGACTGTGTATTGGCAAGAATCAGGATATGTTAAGTATCACAATACAGGGATTACAAGCCAATGTACTGTATTATATATATATATATATTTATATGTATATATATATATATATATATATATATATATATATATATATATATATATATATATATATATATATAGATAGATATAGATATATACATATATATATGTATACATATGTATATATACATATGTATATATAGACATAGTAATTTAAATACTGATATTGTATTGCTGTCCAATGTACTATGAAAGATAAATGAGCATTTGGAGAGACAGAACTGGTCTTTTTTTTTGTCAAACTCTTACATGACTCCATAATTTTTACACTTCTTATAGTAACAAGAAAAAAATGCTTCTCAAAGCACAGGGCACAAAGTGACTGGACAAGACGTCTTCAAATGTCTTGTTTTATCAGACCAACAGCCCAAAACCCAAGACATTTCAAACAGAATGACATAAAACAGCAAATAATACCACAGGAAAAAGATTTTTTGCTTGAAAAGTAACTTTACTCTGTTTTCTAATCAGTCACTGATCAGCTAATGGTTTCAGCTGTAGAGTCGTCTGTCACTGGATATTATTACTCATCAAACAGCTGAACTTACAAGGAAGGGAACGATGAAAAAGTTTGGTACAGCAAATGGTTAAACTCAGGCCATGGTGCTGAATGTGCACACATTGACACAGCTTCAGCAGGTCCCACTAAAACAAATCTCAGTGAGGGCAAACAAGGCACAGAATAATCTGCATAATCTGTAATCTTGGTTAACTTTCATATGTTTGATTTGATTGGTGTGAGGTGAGAGTGCAGAGTCCAGAAAGGGCTCATTGGAGGGGAGGAACATAGTCTCAGTCAAAAACGTAAAATCACAGTATTCTTCAAAAACAATGGCATGACAACAGGTTTTTAAAATAGCTAATAGCTTCCAATCAGCCCTTACGAGATGGATTAAGTACACTACACCTGAAGTATCCAAAAAAGCGCCTGACTTATCTTCACTTTTTCTCTGGGGGACTGACCATTTATTATCTGTGGCATGGTAGTGGACTCATCTAACTGGTTGATAATACTCCTTTAAATAAATCCTTATTTGGTTCTCTCCTTTAAGAGACACACTTAGATTAAGTCTAACTATGGACACAAACCACAGGAGATTTATGATAATGAACTTTCAGTTTTATGTTCATGGTAACAATGAGTGCAGCTGCCAGCTGCTTGTGTTGGATCATAATGGGCTGCAACTAACAATTATTTTCATTGTCAATTATTCTGTCCATTCTTTTCTCAATTAATTGTTTAGTCTAAAAACTGCATGTAAAAATGTTCATTGTTGTTTCCCAAAGTCCAAGATAATGTCCTAAAATGTCTTGTCTTGTCCACAGTCCAAAAATATTCAGTTTACTGTCAGAGAGGAGTGAAGAAACTTGATAGTATTTACATTTAAGAAGCTGAAATCAGTGAATTTTGACTTTTCAAAATAATTAATCGATTATCAAAATAGATCTCAGCAACTATTTTGATAACCGATTAATCATGTTGAGTCATTTTATCCAACAAAAAATGTCCAAATTTTCTGATTTCAGCTTTCAGCTTCTGGTTTCTTTCATCCTTCAGTGCAGTAAACTTAATGTCTTTGGATTGTGGACAAAACAACATTTGAGGATGTCATCCTGGGATCAATCACTAATGACAATAATCAGGAGTTGCAGTCCTAGATGGCAATTGATTAATTAACTAATCAATTAATTGCTGCAGTTCTAAATGGATTAGAAGTTTATTTTATAGCTCCTAAATCAAAGTGTAATTGACATGATATCAGGGCCCAAAGGCTGGTGAAACATGCAAGTGGCCTGTAGATTTGCTTCACTCACCAACCGAAAAAACAATGGCAACCTGTCTGCTAAAATTTGAATATTCATTAGCTATTTGGCCAGTGGACAAACAACTGTGAAACCTGCATAATACATTTAGATGTCAGACTGAAATTGCGATCCACACTCTCCAGTATCTCCATCTCACTCCCCACTTCCCCAAGATAAGATAAGATAAGAGCATCTCATCCTGCTCCTCTCACTTCTAACAGACAGCTGGTCAGCCCACATCATCAGCATCGAAGTAAGTTTAATTTTCTTTATTTAACATTCCCAGTAAAGTTTATGGATTTTAGAATGGCAAGCTCTTTCAGTATTTTAAAAAGAAATTAGACCATTTTTTATTGGGTTTTAATTTCGAATAATGTAACAGCCTTAACCTTACTTAGTAGCCTCATTTTTATCTGTACTGTTTATTTTTATTTTTTATTCTACTTGTAATTATTGTTTTTTTGTTTTTGTTTTTTTACATTTTATTGTTTTAATTTTTATTTTTGCATTTTTTATTCATTCTTTTTTATGTGTGTTCATTTCTTGTCTGTGTTGTTTAGAGTTTTTTATGTGAAGGGCTGCATGTTTGTATTAAAGGTGTTATAAGGGCCAAATAAAAGCAGAATAATTTTATATCCTACTTAACACCTTGCCACATCTGAAACAGACAGAAGTGTTGTTATATTTACTATTATATTTATTTTTCTGTGTGAAGAGAAATAACAGTGAGGCTATTGTGCTGATACAGACACTATAGTTTAGAAACATACAGGAACACAACTGAACATTTAATGATTTGAAAGAAATGTTAATCTAAACCTTAACTTAAGATCTGCTACCTTATTCAAAAATATTTTTTTCTTTTAATTTGCTTTGCCTTGATTGTGTCAGTTATTACTACATGGAATGATGAAAAATAAACTGTGAATTCTATTAAGCCTTGGAACATTCAGACTTAACAAAAATATTTTATTTTTGTTCTTGGTAAATCAGAGATAACCGGTGGAATACTTCAATACATATTATTAATCATATGCACTTGTTTTACTTTTTTTTTTTAATAAATCACAACTTAAGTTTTCATTTCAATCGTGAGAAATTATTGAAATTTATTGTAATTTATTTAATTTTATCTTTGCCAATGTTCCTTAAAATAATCTTAGTTTTTATATTTCTTGTTATTATTATTATTATTAGAAATGTTGAGATTGCCAAACGAGAAGTCTAGTCTTTGTAAATCACTTTATGTGAAGAAATGAACTGGTAAATTATTGTTTAATCTCAATTATTAGAACCTAAACTGAAAAGCGTTTGAATGAGTTAACAGCTGATTTTCCATTTGATCTACGGATTGCATCTCTGACTGACTGAACTGAGGTTTGGTTTCTCAGCACAAGGTGTGATATGAACGCATCCCGACGTCTGGACAATTTCAGTAATGCTTTCTCAAAGAACTTCATCACCTTTGCTCTCGGCCTCATCATCAACTGCATCAATGGTGCGTTTGTCTACACCTACTTTAAGAGCCAAGTCTTCCAGCGAGACCCCAGGTGATGCATGGATTGAGAAAACAGATGAGAGTTTAGGCCTTGTAATTTAATATATTTTGCCACATGCTGTGACTGATTTAGTGATTTTAACTTAGCTGGGCACTGAGTACAAGTATAATATGTTTTAATCTACTACCATTTTCTTTTCCTTTTCCTTATAAACTCTGTTCTTGATTAAGTTTTTCCCCGTCCCGTCTCGTCTCGTCTCACTGCTCTGCTCTTCTCTCCTGCAGGTATGTGCTTTACATCCATTTGGTGATCAATGACATGATTTTGCTGACAGCCTCTGTGGCTCTGCAGATCATCACCTACACCACTAACCTGAACATGGTTCAATGCTGCATCTTGCTGTTCATCTTAGTCACTACCAACAAGTAGGTGTGTGTTTGTGTTCAACACAAAGTATTAACACAATTATTTTTCACATGCTTTACGGGGTTTTCTGCCAGCAGTACATGTTTTAGTATCTGTGTCTCTCAAGCCTGAATGTCCACTTGACAGGCTAAAGAACCAATCATAATGTTTGTTTACAATAACGTGTAATGTAAAATAGAAAGTGTAACTTTCTATTTTCATGATGCTATTTCATCTCATTCATCTAAAATGCATGTTTTATGTTTTCACTAACGTTATGTTGGAGACCTAATTTACCTGTTGGGCCACAGACTAAAACAAAAAAAAAAAAGAGCTCATTTTTACCAAAAATTACAAATAGTCTGACCAGTGATGAGATGTCGCCATTGGGTAGATCTGGCTTATCAAAGACGCTAGCAAAGCAGCACATACATAAAATAAGTGCAACATTGGATAAGTCAGACCATTTTGTTTAACTATGTGTCCTTAAATGTTACAGTTATGGCTGCAAATGACAACAGATATACATATTTTACTTATATACTTATTTATTTTACATTTACTTAGGCTATATACTACAGATTGAATTGATGAGTCTTGTGGATTTGAAGAGAGCAATATTTGGCTTATATGACTTTAGCTTTCAATCAAAAAAGGCTGTCTGACTGCACAGCTAACCGTGAAAATATTCTAAATACAACATACATTTAAATTGATGTTGACTATTTTTAGGTGTTTAAGTTAAAGGACATTTTTTCTGCTTATCCTGTCCACAGAAGTTCACAGATTAGCTTCCATCTAAGTAATGTCCTCCTCTCTGCTTCTCCAAACTGGAAGCATGTGGACCGCCATCTACTGTTGGTAAACACTGACAATGGACAAGTGTCTCATACAACTCCACTTCAAAAAAACATCACATTGTATTTTTAATGCGAGAATAACCGGAAGTTAATGCAACTTTAATGCTATATTAGTAATGTTGACTGTAAACTTCATTTTAAGACGTCCTATTTAGGAAATTTTAAGATCGTTCAAGACCTGAAATAGAGATTATTGTATTTCAGACTTTATAACATTTTTATCTAGCATAGCTAGACTGACCTGCCAGCTAAAGTATTCTGGTATGTCAGCTAACGTTAGCACACACAGTAGATACTTACAGTAGTTTGACGGTGTGAAGCACTGATCCTCAGAATCTCAGTCTGGATAGTAAATCCTTTCGAAATCTTCATCGCCCTCAATGTTCTACAACGGGACGAGAAAACTCGGGTCAAGTATCCGTAATTACCAACAATTATCACCAACAGTAACCTAACAGCGTTACCGACCTAATTAACCTTAACGGCCGGCCAAAAAACTCATGGACATGACAAACGGCGGACCGTTAACATGGTTAAGCTAACGGCTGGCTAACAGCAACAGCAGGTGGAGGTAACGCAAAAACAATTACTTCCTTCAAAAAGTCTTCCTGGTTGAGGTGGCATGAGGAGACTTTTGGCGGGCGAGCTTGTTTCTGACGTTATACCCTGGTAGCATTAGCATTAGCATTAGCATTAGCATCAAATGTTTGCAGCAGAGTTCCAGAAAGCAGCCGATGGACCAAAAGCTGCCTTTACATTTAAGTTCATGTAAGTGTCTCGTGTCGCTGCTCTCTTTTTGACCAAACTTGTTTGTTTGTTTGTTTGAATGCATTTTTTTTTCCCCCTGATGATAAAGTCATGACCCGCCCTAGTCTGACTGATTGGCTAGTACTCATTGCCTTCATTGGTTTGAATCATTTGAGTTGGGTAGGCACGATGTGTGTGATTGGGTCGAACGAGGGTAAGAATATCAGGGTAAGCCAATCAGAGGCCGAGTAGGGCTAGACATGCCTCGCCATCCTGGGACAGAAAATCATGTAGGGAAGCAGAACCTTGGCTAAATTTTGCCTTTCCTGTCCAAGTTAGTTAATGTTTGCAAACGATAGTTAACTAGCCACCTACAAGTTGTTTTACTTTAGCTAGCTAGTAAGGTCGCTTTTTGCTAACATTAACTATCAGATGTAACAAGTTAGGCTATGTAGTGATTGATGTTTGTGAGCTAGCTAGTTAACTAGCATTTTGCTAACATAGCTTACTTAAAATGTAACTGTAAACAGTATCTTTCAGAGGCCCCCCAGCAACAACCTTTGACCATTTTAAAAATTTGCTTTTCCTGTCAACATAGATGAGGCTAGAACATAGCAAATCTAAGTACAGGAAAGAACAAAATTTACCGAGGTTCTCCTGGGAACCAAGCTTTCTCAGCTGTTGCTGGAACACAGAGATGCCATGCCAGAAAAAGAAACAAGATGAGTATCATGGGTGTAATGTGAAAAGTTTGTTATAACAAGATGTTTTTCACATCATAATAATATTTTCATATTATAATGACATTCAGTGTTTTTTTTTGTTTTTTTTTTATTTTGGGTTTTAAGCAAATTAACACACCTGAAACGGGAGGGCTTTTGGGCTTTTGGGTCCTCTCAGGTTTTGGGGCAGTTGTCCTCTTTGCACTGTCGTCCAACCTTGCATGGATGTAATACAGTGATTGTTATAGTAAATCACTATATATCCACTATACTAAACCTGTTTAGTTGGAGGCTGCGGTTGAGCTGTTTGAATGTAAAGATATGTGTAATTAAGAATGCAAAAAATTAAATGCACTGTTTAATTGTTCCTGATCAAACCAACACAACAACATTTGAAACTTCATGTTGTGGTGTGGAATTAAATGAAAGGTCAGGCATGTAAATGTTTTACTGTAAATGTCATGTTCACGTTCTTTTAGTATTTGTAGGTTACAGTGAATCTGTATTTGAAAGAGCTTTAAAAAAATCATAAACAAATTGAATAATGTGTGTTTTTATTTGTTTTGCTCCAGGAACAGCCCTCTGAACCTGGCAGGCATGGCAGTCGAGCGTTACATTGCTGTTTGCCGACCGCTTCATCACGCCCAGATCTGTACTGTGCAGCGAGCCTACGCTTTCATCGCGTTGATCTGGGTCACCTCCATCATCCCCGCCCTCACAGATATCATCATCATCCTCGCCACCCAGCCCCTCGCTGTCTTCTCAAAGAGGGTCATCTGTTACCCTTCCTACGTGTACAATACACCATATCACAAGACACAAAATTTGGTTGTTCAGGTGAAATATTAATTGTAATTTCATGGATTTTCTTTCTGATATCAGGCATTTCTGTTTATTGTGTTTTCCACTGACAAGTTTGTGGATGTTTTCATTCCATGGCTTAGTTTTATTGATTTTACTCATGTCAAGTGGCAGATTTAAGGGCACCACCTGTGTGCGGTGGGGTAGCACCTTGGTGAAAAACACACATGGAACTATTTAATTATTTAAAGGCACGTAGAGGCCAAATAATTTTCTAGTGTGTATGTTAGCTTATGGCATTAATTCTGTTTTCTTCACTAGATGGGCACTTTACTATGTTTTGTCAATTAGAAGGCCACTTTAAAGTGCACTTTACCATGTTTTGTGCATTAGGAGAGCACTTTATAGGTTAGTTTACCACATTTTGTCCACTAGAACTACACTTTATAGGGCACTTTGCCAGATTTTGTCCAGTGAAAATAAACTTTAGAGGGCACATTTTATCTAGGGGTATCCAAGAGGGAACTTCTGTGTTGTTGTCCCCTTGAGTCAAAAGTAACTGGGCTTTTGTGTCTTCACATCTTCCCCTCAGGTGCTTCTGTTTTCCTTTGTCTACCTGACTCTGATCATCACCTACCTGAAGGTTCTCTGCACTGCTCAGACAGTTTCTGGTTCTAACCGTGCCTCAGCCAGAAACGCCCGCAACACCATCCTGCTGCACGGAGTCCAGCTCTTCATCTGCATGTTGTCTTTCATCGCGCCCTCCATCAACCTCTTTTTAGTCACCACTTGGCCTCAAGACAGAACCAAGATCCTCTTCACCAGCTACCTGTTTAGCAATGTTCTCCCTCGTCTGCTCAGTCCGCTCATCTACGGCATCAGAGACAAGAAGTTCAGCAGCCACGTCAGACTACACTTTTGCTGTAAATCCTGCAACTCTGTAGAAAAGAGAGTGAACCTGATAGAGCCCCATAATAGGTCCAAACTGGTGTGGCACTGAATGAATTAAAAGACTACACCTGGGAGTTTGCATGTTTTGGTCCATAACCTGCACTGACCACACTGATTTTGGTGTGAAGTGAAAAGAACGTTATCAGCAATATGTCAAAATATTCATGATTTTCTTATGTGCTAAAACCTGCTCTGATGCCTTCAGGTCCAAATATTACTTTTAAGGGGTAAAAAGTACATTTGGGTTTCAAAGAATTTGTACAAGTTACAATAACATTAATTGACCCTTACTAAGTCCCACCCCTTTTCACTCTGTGCTCCAATAACAGTTGAGCAGGCTTGGTTCCTGTCAGCTTTCTCCCTTACTGTTTCCTGTGCTTTGATATATCATGTGTCATGATGGTTAAAAGATGTTTCTGTGTAAAGTCGCTACATTAAATGTGGAAATATAAGGAGCACCTTCCCAGCGATCCCGGGTGTGGGGTCACAAATCAAAGCAGGGGGTCTGGAGAGCCTCCCTCATTAGATTTTGAGTGTCAAACATTTTATTTCCTGGTATTTTCTACTGATTTTGTGCTTTTTATGTATCAGTTTAAAAGTCCTCTGCTACTCTCAACATGAATGCAAAGGAAATAAAGAAACAACGAGAAAAGCACAATTGCATCAGTTATATGAAGGATTCAAACATCAGATCTTAGACATGTATTGGGGGCGTTTTTGACTGGTAATATGGTTGTTTGATTAAATTACATGTCTGTGCAACTACCACAATATCTGATGCTTTAATTTAAAAACTAATATCAGTTGCCTGATGTTACTTATTGTTAGTAAGTTTATTAACATGTCAGTGACGAGGGACTGTAAACTTCATATTCTCTACATAAATGACCGGTGAAGATTTTAGGACAAAAACTTCCAGCAAATGTCCTTCTATATCACTTTATTGCCATGAGAGAGAACACAACATTAAGAAACACACACAATGACAACAGACACTTTAACTGTCAGCATCTCTCCATTAAACAGCCAAACCTCGTATGAAAAAGCATAACAGATTTTTGACACGTGACTGTGAAGTAAATTGTTTAGGTAAAAAGTAAAGGAGGGGGAAACATCGGTCTCCATATTAAGATGCAAAACCAGTATCTGGCCACTAGATGGATCCATCATCACAGACATGCAGGAGTCGATGAAATGAAGCTTCCCCAGATGAAATATCAATTAATGGAAACACTATAGGGTAAAAAAAAAAAAAAAAGCTAATTAATAGATACCACCTCAGTTTATCACTGACATTAAGACACTTACAAAATGTGATCATTTGCATAAATTTCTGAAATGAAATCCGATAATTAAATGAAGGCAGGTTCAAAGTTCATGATTAATTTTGACATATTATCATTATTATTATTATGACATATTAGAAAGGTTTTTACAAAGGGAATTATGGATATCTCTTTTTTTAATCACACAATAAATCAGAAAATATTGTCATCAACTGTAATAAATCAATTTCACTATGTCCTCTTGATATTATGAACAAACCCCTCTGTAAAAACTTTCTGAATATACAAGAAGGGTTTGGTATATTTGGTCTTGGCTGGATTTCTGGCTCATAAATTAGGATTTTTTATGTTTTATTTGTTTGTTTGTTTTTGAGAGAGAGAAAACAGTCTTTAAAGATATACACTGTTAAATTCTGTCAGGTGACCAGGTTAAAAAATATGTGGTTATCAACATAAAATCTCCCCAGTTGATAACTTAGATTAAGACTTTTTTTAAAATGATAACTTTTATTAAATTTTTGCTTAAACATGCAAATGAGGCATTATCAAATCTAACTTTAAATGATGCAAATAGATAAAGTCTAGTTTTAAAAAGTTTTCTACACTAGTCCGTTGTTATGGAAGCAAATTAGACCAAAATCTCAAACTTGATTAGTGCATGAAAAACAATGTTTTGGCCAGAAAATCAATTTATTGTACAAACTGAAGACAGCAAATCATTTAGCTTCCAGTCAATAGTGAAGGAATTCAGTTTAGGTCTGACCTGACAATATATTTCATATCTGTCATTCCTTTACCACGTTTCAGCTGTTCATACTCTTACGAAAGGTTTTCTTCTCATTCATACTGCATATCTGAAACTCCATTCAAATCTTATAATGTTTCATAAGGTTCTTTTAAATCCCATTTATACAAATGAGACCTTTTTTTTCTTTTCCAACAATTCATATTAATTCAGCTGCATACAAAACTATTAAAGCCAGCAGTTCAGTTTGGTGTCACATTTTCAAGAAGCTTTAAAATATTCAATATCTTTCATTCAACTTTTAAAGCCAGGAATGCAGTTCAGTGTCAGCTTTTCAACAGCCAGCATTCACACTCAGTTTCTTCAGAAATGGCTTTCTCCACTTAACAAATACGTGTCTTGTTTTATTGTGTTTTTTTTCCTACTTGTATATTTTATCTTTACT
This sequence comes from Lutjanus erythropterus, assembly GCF_056507025.1. NCBI lineage: Eukaryota > Metazoa > Chordata > Actinopteri > Lutjaniformes > Lutjanidae > Lutjanus > Lutjanus erythropterus. Next base: position 45,438,641 of record NC_139318.1, on the reverse strand, counting down.
TATTTATTTTTCTCAAATGGAAATTGTAAAATATAAATACATCTAATATTAAAAATATAAATAAAGAATCAATATCTGCCTTTTCAGGAATATTGTGCTGTCTTTTAAAACCTTATAAACAGTGCCTCGTGGTTTCCGGTGGTACAAATTACAACAAAAAGTGTTCAGGCACTTTTGGTGTTTATGCTCTTTTGAGTTTATCTTAGAAAAGTGAAAAGTCAGCTGCACAAGTTAGAGGAAACTTGCTTGCAATGCAGTTTGTCTCTATGGATATAAGCATATTACAGTAATTAAAAACTAAAAGAAATCATGGGTTCATTAAATGACACCTGAGATTTCACAAGATTTTCATTAAGGACCAAACATACACACACTCGAAAAATCCCAGATGTGAGATTGCAGGTATATTACTGTGTACCATAGGAAATATAAAATCCATTTAGAGCCACAGGGCAACTTAAAACTTATTATTGGCTGCAGCAGACTGAGTCTCTGTGGAGATATAAAAAATAAAGACTATAAGATATAATCAAACCTGCTCTAAATTAACCACTGAGTGCTGCAAACACATCGTGAAAAAATCAGTGGTCAGTGGTGTCCCGGACTGAGACCTGCCTGGTGGGTGGGAGGGGAACACAATAACACAAACAGACTAAACAATCCAGGGAGTCATGGACCAGCAACTCCCATGAGGCAACATGTTTTTGCCAGTGGAGTCTGGTGGCTTTGAAGAGAGCGATATAGAGAGACGATAGTCCCTCCCCTTCCGGTGGACCACCATGATGCCTTACGCTGGAAAAAATATGAATGGCCGTCAGTGGCAAGAGAAGATTTTTAGATCCAGTTTGACTTGTGCCACAAATTACAAGTTGTTCAAGTATCAGACTGTTAATGTATGTAATTAAAAAGAAGTAATCTAAGTTACATTATGATGTTTTCCCTCTAAATGCTACGATGCCTGCATGTTTTCGTACAAGGATGTAGTCACAAGACCAGCAGCTCTTACTTGTTCTTTAAACCAGGAGTCGCTGGATAAAACGCTTCAGATAAGATGAAGTTGAGGTGGGGTAAGGTGACGGCCATATTGGTGTTGATGATGTTAACTGTGCGAGACAAAGGTTGTAGTTCACTGAGCGCTTTCACATAAGACTAAACTGAACTACAACAAACCTACCACAAACTGCATTCTTGACTTGTAAAATTATCTTTTAATTTGACAAACATTATATCTGTAATCTATGACACAATTCAAACAGGAACAAAAAATTGTTTGTCTGTCACCACTGACTAACGTTGATGTTTTTTCCAACAGCAGGTCCCACTGAGCACACTGGAAGGGGGCGGGACCTTACCTTTCTATAATGGATGTTTCTGGCTCAACAAAAAGGTCTATCTCCGTAGGGATCCTTCCCATAATGTTGTTAGAAATGCTTGAATAACAATCTGGCAAAACAGGCGCTTTTAGTTGGCAAAATTTGAGCTCAAGGATTATGTCGTAACCGCAGCCTGTTTCATGGTCGATGGCTGAGGCGATCCACTAAACCAATCCCAAAACTTTTTGTACTTGCTTCTCATTTAGACCCCAAAATATGTAAAAAACCAACTTAGGCTGTCCTCGTTTTTAACTTTTCCACCTGGAGTAGTAGCTAACTTAATAACTAGCTAACAGTACTGTTAACAGTAGCTAACTGTAGTTAGCTGAAGACCACCGCTGAGAGCAGAAGACAGACCAACAGAAGTTCAGATGAACCTCAGCAGACGCTGTCGTCTCCTCTGGACTGTTTATTATTGATTTTAAAGTTTTCAACAGAAGAAACTCACTGTTATTCCTCATCATCCAACAGTTCATGTTTGATAGTTTAGTACTTTTCAGTCCTTTTCTACCTGTAGTGGTAGCTAAATAACTAGCTAATGGTAGTGTTAGCTAGCAGTAGGTAAGGGTAGTGCTTTTTTAATTGTTTTTACACAATGGATGATGGATACACCAGAGACTATGTCTGCAATCTTAACCCACTCTCTTTCTTTTATCTCCCGAATTAGCGTGGCTATAAATTTCCCAAAACATCTTTGAATTTTGAAGTTTTGTGCCCATTGTTGTTTTTGCTCCATTTTCATTGTGTTTTACTGAGAAAAAACAAGAGTTAAAAAGTTGTTAGCTCAATAAGATGAGAAAAGTAGTGTCGGTTGCTAAGTAACAGACATAAAAGTTGATAAGCGATGTTTGACTGAGTATTTAGCATTTCCTAGCCTGAGATATAGGATGAAGCTAAGATGCAAATTGGGGAAAATCTTATAATTAATATTAAATCTTTTTTTTTTTATATATGACGTTAAGGCTTAAAATGGAAATTTTCTCTAATTTGGCCCCAAGTTTACAAATACTGAAACTGATTTGAAAGGTATCAGGATGAAGTAAAGCCTTCATTTCTGAAATTCACACTAGAGTATATGCTATGGGTCAGACCACTGAGCAGGATATATGGGGGGGACAGAAACAAAACCTTAAAAAACTGTTGTATTTGTGTGTGATTTTTTTTTTTTTTTTTTAATGGGATGGTCTTATTGATTTTACATACTTTTAATTGGGCTTCATTATTTATTGAGATTTTTTTTTTTTCTTTTTTTTTTTTATGGTAGGGACACATCCTGTTTTTCAGAAGTTGGGGGCGGGACTTGTCCCCTCCGCCCTCGCTCTGATCTGCGCCCGTGCCGATATTGGAGGTATTTCTGGTTCGTGTTCCGGAATGTGACGGAAAAAGCCGAAGACTGCCGGTGAGAGGAGCAGAGCGACCGGCAGAGGTTCAGATGGAGGAAACCTGCGCTCCTACAGCGGACTCTGACATCTCCTCTCTGCCGTGTGTTGTTGGAGGCGGACGGAAGGTTTTTCTTGGAGTTTTTAACTGAAGAAACTCGCTGTGATTTTTTTTTCTCATCGTCCGACGCTTCGTGTTTGTCGCTTTGGTCCTTTTCAGTTGTGAAAGTGTGAAACTTATCAGCGGATCATGGGGTGAAGCTGACCTGTGAGGAGGAGGAGGAGGAGGATGCTGATCCGGTGATGACAGAGTGTCGTGACCAAACTTACAGGTGAGTCTCATAAAACACACAATACCCGAACATGTTCTTATGATCACCCCAAAAACTGTTTATAAAGAGACTTTTACCTCACATAAAGTTCCTCTGTTTCATGTTCACTTCATATGAACGTGTTCCAGTCGTTGTTGTTGTTGAGGTGGATGTTTCCACCGCTGTGATTTCAAGCCGCAGCGCTTCCTTGTGCTGAATTATAGATCAACTTTATTTCTGTATGTGCAGCCTGCAGCTCCCCTGAGAGCTCAGCATGGGCCCGACATGTAATTATAGACATACAGAGAGTCACACTGTCCCACGGTTATTTACTGTCCTATCACTCTTATTTAGTGCTTCTGCAAAATAAAAAAAAAGGGAAATAATAATAAGATGCTCCTAGTTTACCAGTACAGATAATATTGTGGGTCTAAATTGACTGATATCAAATTTTCAATTTCATGGTCATAGCAAAAATTCTCAATATGTACTATATTTTCTTTATTTTACATTATGTATGATGTATCTTGAAGCACATTGAGTTCACACTTGTTGTATGAAATGTGCTATATAAATAAAGTTGACTTGACTTATGAAATCACAGTCCAGACATGATTCAGACAGCCTGAATGTCTTTCCAAATGTAAAAATAACTCTCATAAAGTTTGTTAAAAGTTAGTAGTTCATTCTTGACCTTTGTGAACAGTGTATATAACAAAATAATTTAAATATCTGTGGTGCACTTAGTTCCTAATGAATGAAGAACATGGGATGTGGCTGAAAACTCTGGAAGATTAGGTTATTTAGTTACATAAAGCTGATTCATTTCCATTCATTTTCTCTCAACAGAAGACTAAATTTGTCTAAAATATCAAAGTGTCAAATAACAAATCAAATAACAATAACAAATAACATAATATGAGCATTTTATATATCAAAAGCACCAAAGGTATTTAAAATGTTCTTATTCAAGACCTCAGTTCAGTTCAGTCTTTATTCTCCTGCCTGAAATTTGTCAAGACTGTGTTCAGTGACTTTTTGTACCAGCACAACGTAACTCTGGATTTTTTTTTTCTATTTGCTGTGGTATCAAAAGAGGTATTGAGTATAATTTTTTGTATCAAAGTTTAAAATTCTGGTATTGTGACAACCCTAAAGTCACCTAAAACATTCTTATTAAATGTCTGACATATTTATAAAAGGTTTTGTAATGTTTACATCTGCTGATGATCTTCTTCTCATTCATTGGTGCACATTGTGTTGTTTTCAGAGAAAAAGCTGAGTAAGAGAAAACTGACTGTACACTACCTGCTCAGCAGCAAAGAGCAGACAGACACAGTTAGAGACCAGCTGGTGAACATAGTGGAGCATAAAGCAGCTAAAGAGACAGATATGTCCCTGAAGAGCTGATGGAGACCAAAAACTGAGCTTAAAGAGGGTAAATATTGGATGTAGATTCATCACAAACACAACAAATGAATCATCATGTTGCTCCGTAACTGCTGGATGTGTAAATAAGCAACTGTTTGATTACAAAATCACCATATCAGCTTCAAAGGTGATAATATGTATTGTTATTGCAGGTTTAAGTTAAACCACACTATAATACCACATTATATACAGCAAACTCTCCTTTGTGTCCTGCAGGAAGAATTTTACTTCAAGTATCAGAGTGTAGGACTTAGTGACAACTATAGTAAGTTTGCAGATTGAACTTCACCCTCCCCTTCCAAGCGTGCAGGAGAACGTGCAGCGTACATATACAGCGAAATTCATGCTCAAAGCAAAATGTGTTTCTAGAGCCAGCGTTCGGTTTGTCCGTTCTGGGCTACTGTAGAAACATGGCGGTGCAACATGGAAGTGGAAGAAGACCTGCTCCCTCTGCAGAAAAAAATAACTCATTGTAGGGCGACAAAAACACAATCAGTCTTATTTTCAGGTGATAATACACAAATGAAAACATATTTGTGAATATTATATTACATTTCTGGCTTATTCTTGCACATAAATACTCCTGGACCTTGAAGTAAAAGTACAAATGCATTCACAGAATGTGCAAATGTACATAAAATATAAAAATTAACAGTACAAGAGAATAACCCCATCAGAGTGTTATATTATTGGACTGTTATTATTCATTACTGTGTCGCAGGTTAAGGTGGAGCTGATTGTAACTAGTTTATATACTGTTGGGTCGTTCAGTCTATAAGATTGTATCATATTTTAGTTTGAATCAGCGAATCAGTGAATCATTGGTTTTATACATAAAATATTCAAATATTCAAAGAGATTAAAAAAAAAAAAAGAGCAGAATTTTCAGAGAAATAATTCCCAGCAGAATTCAAGTGTACAGCTGTGTATCATAGCCTGCAATTTATTTTAAAAAATGAATGATAAGTAATGAAACCAAATGGTTGTTTCAGTTCATGTAGCCTATATGAAAGGTTTCAAATCCAAATGTATATTAGCTTAGATGCCACTTGATGTATATTGACATCAAGCAGCTAGGAGCTTTCAGTGCATGGCTAACAAAATCGGGATGCATTCTGGGACATTAAGTGCATGGACACTTAACTTTGGTAATGCAGCACCTGGAGGAAGAGATTATGTAAACTATTACTCTTTTAGTGTGTAGCATGAAATGGAAACACTCAAATAAAGTACAACTATTGCAAAATTGCACTTAAATACACTACTTGAGTAAAATTACTTAGTTAATATTCACCAGCTGTATTTATAAATCCTAGCATGCATCCTACATGCACACCACCTCCATGAAGACAGATTTGTGCTGCCACAACTGTCAGCACTTCATGTGTCCATAAATCACTGAGCTGCAGAGAGAAAAATGTGATTAAATACGAGCAGGAAGAGCGTGAACGATTCAGAGGCAGATGAAGTCAGACCGCGCTGGTTAAAACACCATTAAGTCCATATTAGGTTCACAACTGTCTGTGATTCCTCAGGCCATTTCCTACACTCTGCAATTAGACACCACACATTACATTACAGCTACACTTTACCTGGAAGAAGGCAGGCACTTACTGCTGCCTCCAGATGGACGGATACCCTCAGTCCTGTCAGAGCGAGCAGCTGGGGATGTTTGGACGTTTACACCAGGAGGTATCACTCCGATCAGAAATAAACAAAACAAAAACGAACATGAAAATTATGATCCAGATATCACCTTCACTCCCTGAAACTTCACTTGTTGCTTAGCAATATAAAACCATTTGCCAACTGAACTAAACTGAATTATGTTTCCAGGCACCAATAATATACTGTAAAAAAAAAAAAAAAAAAAAAAAAAAACTATTTTAGGCAACACTGGAAACGTTTGAGGCCTTTGGGCAGAAAAACTCTACATGATGCGTTCAATCTTTGCACAGTTTTAGAGTTTAATGTGAACTTTATTATTTATTCATGTTGAGTGATTTCAGTGTAGTTTTATTGTGACAGTGTGTACACTGTGTGGGTGTTTGTACGGAGAGTACAGTAGATGAGCATGCGTGGGAGTGAGTTGCTGTTTTGGCTGCATCTACTGTATGTGTGTGCTTCTTTTTTTTTTCTCTTACTTGATCACATAGAAACAAGTTGCATCTATGGTTAATAATGGTATGATTATGTACATCAGAGGTTTTCAGATTGTGAAATAGACGACCCAGTTACTTAGTTTCACTCAATTCCTGGATGTCTTTCTGATTTTAAAATAAAAAAATATAGTTATCTTATCCCATACACACCCAACAATTCAACCAATAATATTGTTGTTTAACATAAAGTCAGACTTCACCAAATATATAAAAAAGTTCTTGCGTTTATTAGTTTTTGACTCCGGGAAAGTGGGAAAACCGGTAAAATTGACCAGTGTTAACATTTGCTATCAGATGTAGGGCTGCAACTAACTGTTATTTTCATTATCGATTAATCTGTTGGTTATTTTCCTGATTGATTGAGTTTGTTGTCTGGTCCATAAAATGTCAGATAATGGTAAAAAATGTTGGCCAAATGTTTCCCAAAGCTCAAGGTAACGTCGTCGAATAGATGCAATAAATAAGAATTCAAGGTACAATACAGACTACAGTAAATCCAGGAGCCTACCACAATAGAAGCAGTAAGAACACTGCAGAGTAGAAAATACAATATGAAATACACAATAAGTACCTAATAAAGTGACCAAGTTACCAGTGCAGATACAGATACATTTTTTAAAAAATGACAGCAAACAAACAAACAGACTTAACTAGGTTTTCCAACAGTTATGAACTTTTATTTTCAGATTTTTGTGGTTGCTTAAAGCTATAATATGGATCATTTTTGCTTTAAAATCGTAATAATATGTTATATATTTTGTTGAGTTGTTTACTTCAGTTATCCTAAATGTTTTCAACAACGTTCAAACACAGAAATCTGCAATTTATTCAAGGAAACAGACAAAATATTCAAACGTGGACTCGTTCAATCTGCAGAGATCTAAAGTCCAGTAAAAGCTTTTTGGCTCTCAACCAATGAACACTGTGTTTTGTAGTTAACATTAAAATGTCCAGTACATCAAATTAGTGTCTGCTGGTCTCGTCCTAGAAGTGCATTTAGCAGAGTAGATGAAATTAGAGCCACTACTACATCACAAAGAGGAAGCTCAGAAAATAAAACGAAGGCTCCTCCTTGTCAGAAAGTCTTCGTGGAGGTTCTGGTGATTGCTGACTCAGCCTGAGATGAAGAAAGATGAAGAGGACGACGTCTGAGTCACATCAGAGACAGAATCCAGTCAGAAACTGTGTTCCAAACTAAACTGCAAGCTCAGTGTCAAATACTGAAAATCTGTAGTAAAAGGAGGAGGCTGATATGATTCTGTGTTTTTATACTTTAAACAAATTTGATGAAAGGTCCAAACCAACAGTGTGTTGACTGGTTTCTCCACCTCGTCTGTGGCCCTCAGTCCAAAGACTTTTGGCTCCAACTGAGACATAATTCTTCAAGAACAGCTCAGAAATATAAGTAAATTAAAAAAAAAAAAGGTTCAGCAATTTCCTAAAACAGCTGCTCATGTAGTTTTTAACAAACATTACTCAACACCAGCCCATTTTTATTCCCAAGTCGTCAAACATCGGACTGCTGGGAAAAAACACAAACAACAGAACAACACCATCCTCCTGCAAGGAGGGGAAACCAAGATACAATACAAAATCCCTCATGACCCAGGTCATAACTGTTTATAACTGTTTATTAAGTCATATTTTGTCACATGTAATTTATAATATGATATTAGGTTGTAACCGTTAATTATTGTCCCAATGGAGTGACCTCGATCAGTTAGAAAAGTTATTTATTAGCATTAACTCGACCTGGACGATGTAGCCGAAGTACCTATCATGATAGTGAAGTTTGAGATCAGTCGATATGATAAGTTATTGATCGTGTAGGATGTAACTAACGACATGTTTTGTACTCAAAAGGATGGAAGCAACTGAGGTGATAAATGAGTGAATGTCGCAATATGTTTGATCAAATACCTCAATATTACAACAGTAATGTAGGGATGACTATTGGTGCTTTCACAAAATGTTAAACCAATGAGATTTCTTCTATAAATAATCATCAGTAATGTGGATATAATGACTAACTAGGCGAAGGCAAATAATAGAACAGCTAGAACAGTCTAGTAAGTTCAGAAAATTACTTCATTTTACTATAATGCCACCTTTAAAACCAGGAAAAGTAGCATTAACCCTCATAACAAGTCAGGTGATGCTTAATTTTAGAGAATGCAGCATTACAACCTAAAATCTCATAAACACACCAAAGACTTTTCCTAAAATATAAACCGAGTGGGTTTAGTAGTAGAAGTAGAGTTACCTTTCACGTTTGTTCAGGTAGGCTACAGGGAAACAAAAAGAGGTGGGACCCAAATACAGACAGCAGGAGCAGAGCTGAAGCAGTTCAATGAATTTAGTCCCAGAAGTGTAAAATTCTTACAGGGTGGTGAGGCAGGTAAAGGTTAAGTCCAGATGAAAGCTGTCCAATCAGGCAAACAGATCTGTAAAGGTCAAGGCAATATACAAAGTACAAAAAAAAAAACGAAAAAACAGGCCAAGGTCCAAGGAAACAAGGCAGAGATCCAAAAACACTGAGAAGTGAACACTAACAAAGGCTGGAACGCTTCACACGAAGGACAAGGACGAACCGGTGACAAAGAGAGGGACGCACACTGTTAAAAGACGGTTAATGACAGACAGGTGAAACCAATCAGCAATCAGGGAAACACAAAAAGACAGGAAGTAAAGCAAACCAAGACACATGAGGCTCTTTCAACATAAAACAGGAAATATTCTGATACCAGTACTGGAAAATGCCTCAGATTTTATTGACCCTGATATAGGACCCTCGTCATCCTGTGTAACTTTTTTCTGCCAGGATGGTGAAGTCATGTTTTATGGCGTTCACTCTCCAGGACAAACATCCATACAGGGTTGGAAAATAAAAATAAAAGTATTTTTTTAACACACTGGTATGTAATTTAATGTAATTTTGAGTTCTTGTAACATGTTATTTTGATGTACTGCCATGTTCCTGTAAAGCACTTTGAGCCGCCTTCTGTCTGAATGATGCTGTATTAATAAACTTGTCTTGCGTTTCATTTGCTCTGACAGACACAGACTTGCTGTTGTGAATTAGTCTGGTGATGTCAGGGTAGGAAATAACGAAACTAGAACCCAAAACCATGATATATACCTAAAACAAAACTGCAACAGCTTCGATGTTCACCGTGTGTGAAAAAGTCTTTTTGTCAGCATCTCATACAGACGCTGAAGTTGTGCATCAGAGTTGTGTCAAAATAAATGACAGTTTCATGGTCATGAAAGAAGAGAGAGATTTGTTTTCACAGCCAGCACAGCAGAAACAGGGCTTTATTTTCATACTCGATTAATCAGTGGATAATTTTATTGATTAATTGATTAATAGTTGCCTAAAAATGTCAGAAAATGGTGAAAAAAGGTTGATCAGTTTTTCTGATGACGTCCTCAAATGTCTTGTTTTGGCCACAACCAAAAGATATTCAGTTTACTGTCAAAGAAAAGCAAAGAGACGCTCTAAGCGGTTTATTGATTATCAAAATAGCTGGCAATTAATTTAATAATCGATTAATAATCGATCAGTTGTTGTGGCTCTACACAGAAACATCAGGTCAACAGCAGCATTTTCAAATGTGTGGCTCATTGATTGATGTGTTATGGACAACGATGGAGCTTTATGGCACAGAGGCTTTATTTGTCCATTTTCATACACAACATCTCCAGAAAAAGATTTTCAAAATATTGATATTTTGACATTTGTGTTCGTGACATGTTTGTGTCAAACTGTTGTATCAAATAAATGTCTGATATGACACAAAGTTGAAACGAACCACAGTTTCAGTGTTACTCACACTGTGGTGATGGTTTACAGTGTCTGTCCTGTAACTGAATCAGCATGAGGAGGATTAAATGTCCTCAGAACGTCCATCAATAAATACTCACTGAAATTTAAATATGAATTTCCCTCGTTGTGTTTCCCTGCACAGTGTTTCCTCGCTGAGGTAAAGTGGAGGGACACGAAAATAAAGTCAGAATTTCCTCCTGAAATGACTGTAACTTTGGAGGAAAAATGGATTGTAGCCTCATATAAACTTCATATTAACTTTGAAATATATTTTGACACAGAGGACCACCGGTTGTTTTGAATCTTCTCAGTTCTAAATACGGACATTTTCAGCTCGTACTCTCACAGTTTCCCAGAATCCAAAGCGGCGTCTTCAAACTGCTTCATTTGTGCAACCAGCAGCTGAAAACCCGATCTAATGTTCTGATGGATCAATCATTAATCCATTAATCATTGCAGCCTAATTTAGACTGAAGTTTTAAAAAGCAGAAACTTCTTTCACATGAATGTCTGTCAGTTAAAAAGTAACTAATAATTCAAGTATTTTTTTTGAAGAATACGTTACAGTTTTACTTAAGTATTTACTTGTAACTGAGTAATATTTTAGTCATGTAAGAGTACTTGTACTACAGATTTTCAGGATTCTGTCTGCCGCTGGTTTTAAGTTAAACTAAAACTTAAATGTCCAAAAACAAATGATCACTCCTTAAAATGTGAAACGATCTATTTTTTGCTTTGTCTGTGTTGCTTCTGTTTCTATATTCGTCTCTGCTGCGTCTCCGCTGCTGAAGGTAACCATGGTGAAGGAGAGTCTGCCCAGCTGGGTCCACCAGGACTCTGACGAGGGTCTCGTCCACGTCAACGTCGGCGGTCTGAAGAGGAGCCTCTGTTCCAGCACGCTGAAGAAATTCCCCGACACCAGACTGGGAAAACTGCTGGCGTGTGATTCAGAGGAAGATATTCTGCAGGTTAGCTCCACTGGTTGCGAGGAGGAACTTTCTCCCTTCTTTAATTTTTAAAAACTCATAATGTCCACCTTTCCTTCGCCCTCCTTCTCCTCCTGCTCTTCCTCCTTCCTGTAGGTGTGTGATGACTATGACGTGCAGGAGAAGGAGTTTTATTTTGATAGGAATCCCGGCCTCTTCCCTTATGTCCTCCACTTTTACCAAACCGGCAAACTTCACATCATGGAGGAGCTGTGTGTCTTCTCCTTCAGGTCTGTCCGTCTCATGTTTAACATCCATTCACCGGCAAACTAGTGACCACATTATCCCCAGACTGCCTGGAAAAATCACAGAATTTTGATAGTTGTTGAGTGATGAGGAAACTTTCTTGTGGCCTCTTGTAAATTCAGCATTAAATGCAAAACATTAAGATGTTTCTTTTCTTTTTCTTTTTCTTGTTTCATGTAGCTACTCCATGATCATTTTTAACCGATTTCACCATTTACACTGAATTTATGAAAGAACTGGTGGTAAACAACAAATTTTAAAAATACAGTAGACAGTAACCAACGTGGGTTATTTCCTTTTCACCCTTGGACAAAGTTGGTGAGCTCTGAAAAACTTCTAATTTATTTGGGCCTTCTTGTAAATGTGTTAAATATTATACATTTTAATGTATAAGTTAGGTTATTTCAAGTTATTTCTCTCTTTGTGTAAAAAACATTGCATCCTGCTGTTGGGCCACCGGTTAAAAACAACAAAGCACTTGGTCTTTGCAAACAGAAATGATGTAGCTGTGTGATGGAGCAGTACACAGAGCGGTCAAGGGGTCGGTCAGGTGATTTAACAAAATGGACAAGACAGATTTACCTTCTCAGCACCAACTTTACCGTCAGATGGTGTTTTTATTGACTGACTTCTTTATAGAGAATGGTGGGATTGTCATACTGTCGTATTCACTTTTAATTTCATAATTTAAAGCCCTGTTAAACTGCATCTGTTGAGAAAATGAACTTTATTTGACTTCTGTTCCCGACACAGTCAGGAGATCGAGTACTGGGGCATCAACGAGTTCTTCCTGGACAGTTGCTGCAGTTACCGTTACCACGACCGCAAGCTGGAGAGCAGCCGGCACCGCAGCTGGGACGACGAGAGCGACGTCAGCAGCATCGACACATCGATGGACGAGATCTCTGACCTGAACAGGTGAGAGGCCGTGGAAGTCTGTGGGATTGTCAGTAACCGTGCAGTCCCACTCACATCACTCCACTCCTCTGTCTTTGTGCGAAGAGTTAACCCCTCGTCTTCCTCCGCCCACACAGAGACATGCAGCGTTTCCAGGAGGTGCGTTATGGGAACATCAGGAAGTGTCTGTGGCTGACGCTGGAGAACCCCGGATACTCCATCCCCAGCAAGCTCTTCAGTCTGGTCTCCATCGGCGTGGTGCTCACATCCATCGCCACCATGTGCATCAACAGCATCCCAGAGTATCAGGTTGGTACAGACAGAGGTGGACAGATACACACCGGTGGAAGTTAGTTATTATACAACTCCAATTTCTAAAAACGTGTTTAAAATGTAAATAAAAACAGTATGCAGTGATTTGCAAAAAGCCTGAGCTCATCTGAGATGGAAAAGTGTGCTGTGGTCTGACGAGTCCACGTTTCAGATGGTTGAGGTGCAACAGTGACGATATGTGACAGGCAGCGGAGACCAAGTAGACAAAAAGGGTTAATATCCAGCCTTGATGTTAAATAATTGAAGAGTTTTATCATGCGGTGCTGGTGGCAGAGTAATATGTGAGGAGATTTGTCCCTGGTGGGACAGCAGGACGAAACAGTCTCATATATTAAAGTTGTCTCCCTCTGGTCAGCCGGAGCTGCAGGGCGGCGCAGACATTCGAAGGCCTGATGCAGGACATGGCAGGGGTCCTGTGTGATGCAGTGGGCTTTCAGGAGCGTTTGTGCTGTAAGATCAGAGATCAGACGGGGTTGGTCTGTGATTTTAGAGCAGGTTTTCAGCTCTGGAGGTGTTTCTTGTTTTGGATTGTGATTGAGAGCACAGCTGCTGCAGTTTGCTTCAAAAATCAAACAGCTTCTCTGAGTCTCATCTGAACACATGATACATGTTTTGAGATTCACTATGATCATCTTTATTAATGTACAACAACCATAAATCTGCTTAGAAAACTTAAAACTGCTCACAGTTTATTCAGCATGCTTTTAATGGTGTCAAATTACCAAACTGAGGTGGGATGATGGAGGAGCACAGCTGTCTTGATTTTGTTTAAAGGGAAAATTTGTCACTTTCCATGTGGATGTCCAGTCAGTGTTGGTGTTAAATGTCGTCATTTGAATCAATAAATTCTTTATTTCTCAGTAAATCTACATCCAGTGATGTCACAGTGATGTCACTGGTGTTAAGGAAGAACTACAGGATATTTCAGTTTGTATTCCAGGGTGCAATCCTAATGTTCCCATAAAGCCTTCAGGTATTCAGGAAATTAAAGGATAAGCAGAATAACAAGTGAACTGAACAAACTGTGCAGCATCATGAACCTCTTTAAATTTGACCCCAGGTCTACAGTCTTGATGTCTGACCACATTATTGATTTCATTGTAAAATAAAAATAAAAATAAGCTGAAAATCCTGAAATTATGAGAGTGTGTTCGTTCAGTCTGATTACAGTTCACTCATCCCAGACGTTTCAATGTCAGCTGTGAGGAGAGTTTATGAATATCAAGCAGGATAAAAACCAAATGTGTGACTGAAAACAGCTGCAGACGTGCTCGCTAACTTTCTCTTGTCTCTCAGACCTTTGACAGCGAGGGGAAGCCGCTGGAGGACGCGACCATGCAGGCTCTGGAGGTGTTCTGCACCTGCTGGTTCACCTTCGAGGTGAGCAGAGAAGCACGGTGTGGAGTGAATGTACTGCTGACGCGTGCAAAGATTTCAGTAAACACAGATGGAAACGGACTGCTGAGTATTTTCTCTGTGTTCGAGGTGGTGACGCGGCTGCTGCTCGCACCAAACAGGAAGAAGTTCTTCCATCATCCTCTGAACATCATCGACATGGTGTCTGTGGCTCCGATCTACATCATCCTGGTCTTTGACCTGACTCTGGGATCAGAGTCTGAACTGGGAGACCTGGGACGACTCATACAGGTTTTTTTTTTTCTACCAGGGTGGACGTGTGTGATGACCATGACAGGTTATCTGTTCATTTTCTCTGCCTGAGCTCCACTGATGCAGACAGGGCTGCGTGTCGTTTGAAATCAGACCGATGACGGTGGTGTCATCTGCAAACATAATTAAATTAAATGATAAGAGTTTTCTTTATGTCAGGGCTGCAGTCATGTGTGTCCAGTGTGAACATATACATATTTTTGAGCCTGCTAAGACTTTATTTTGATAGGACAGCTGAAGTTAGGGCTTGAAGGAGGAGAGAGTGTTGGGATGACATGCAGCAAAGAGCTGCAGGCTTGAACTGAAGCCACGGCTGCTGCAGACCGACAGCCTCAACGCACAGGAAGCACAATCTGTCCCTGTCACCAGAGTTACCGCTGTGTCGTCAAAGTTACCTTCTTTTTTTATGTTTTTATGAGAAAGATGGAAGGAAATGCACCTTTCTCTGTCTCTTACTCTTCATCATTTCCCTCACCTCTCTGTGTGTTTGTCTCAGGTGTTCAGGTTGATGAGGATCTTCAGAGTTTTGAAGTTGGCCCGACACTCGACAGGACTGCGGTCACTCGGCGCGACTCTCCGGGTGAGTCAGGACTCCCTCTGCTGCTCCCACATGTTTCTTTTATAGTTTCTGTAACCTCTGACTTCCAGACTCGAGGCAGAAACACACTGACATTAACCAACCGAAGGAAACTCTCAGGAAAATGAAAATAATATGATTATTTTTCATTTTCTTTGTGACATTTTGTGTTGACCTTTGTGTAGACGCAGCAGATGGATTGTGAGCAGATGTAGATCTGAAGGTCTGAGCTCTGTAACACATTTAAGGGTGGAAAACTATTATTACAGTTTCTTGGAAGAAATTATTTAGTTATTCATATGTATACACATATATGACTGTTTGCTGTTAGTTCAGTCAGACATTTTGTGGTTTGACGTGTGAAGAGTTTCAGTTGCAGCAGCAGATTCTGTGCAGCTCCTGCAGGATTTCATCACGTTCTCCTCCTGCAGGATTTCATCCCGTTCTCCTCCTGCAGGATTTCATCACGTTCTCCTCCTGCAGGATTTCATCCCGTTCTCCTCCTGCAGGATTTCATCCCGTTCTCCTCCTGCAGGATTTCATCATGTTCTCCTCCTGCATGATTTCATCACGTTCTCGTCCTGCAGGATTTCATCACGTTCTCCTCCTGCAGGATTTCATCACGTTCTCCTCCCTCGACATGAGAAGTAAATAATGTGAGAGCAGAGCAGCAGGTCGTGTTACAGTCTCATCTGTCATAACAGAGCGTTATCAGAGGATCACACGTCATTACGCAGGAGTTGTAAAGTAAATAGATAAATCATTGTCTTAAATAATTTGTTTTAAACTTTTTTAAAAAGAGGCTGATTTACTGGATTTAGGAGAAGATTGCAGCGGCCACTTTAGTAAAAGCTCCTGATTCGTGAGTGAAATGCTGAGAGGTTTTTAGTTTCTGCCCTGAATAACAACTAATGTAAAAGCCTAAACACAAGACATTAGTTTAAATTTGATCTAAAGTACCTCTGGACACAGTGACGGAGGTTTGAATCACGACTGATGTCCACACAATGATAAAGCTTTAACATCAGACTTTAAAATATGAATATTTAAAAGAATGAGGTTCATTCAGTCATAGATTTACTTAAATGTTGGTTGTAGACAGAGGAGCTCTCTCTCTGCACTGATAAAACAACATCTGTACAGATAAAGCATCAGGATCAGAAAGACTTTATTGATCTGTGGGGGGGGGGGGGGGTGGGCAGAGATGAGCTCATGTTACAGTTGCCCCTAATGAAGACTAAAAATATATATTAACTATGGAGAAATAAATGAAAATGATGTTAGAGTATGAACATCACAGGGCTGCAGCTAATAGTTGTTTTCGTCGTTGGTTAATCTCAATTATTCAACTATTTTCTCAATTAATCGATTCGTTGTTTGATCAGAAAATACTGATCAGTGTTTCTCTAAGTCCAAGATGACGTTCTGAAATGTCTTGTTTTGTCCTCAATCCAAAAATATTCAGTTTACTGTCAGACAGGAGTAAAGAAATATTCACATTTCTGCAAGCTTTTTTCTTTAAACAAATTACTTAAATTGATAAATCAATTATCAAAATAGTTTGGTGATTAGTTTTATAGTTAGCAACGAATTGATTAATAGTTGCAAAATATTAATGTAAAAATAATAATACAACAAAAGTAAATAAAATTAGAAGTACGTAAAAATGTTCCATTATAGTTACAGTACTTTTTTGTATCTTATATTTGAATCACCTGATTTAAAAATAACTATATAACTATACTGTATGAATTATTTTTAATTCAGCAGTCTAAACAATATGTTGTAAATCTTTTATCTCTAAGTGGAATTTTATAAAGGCCGTATAAAAATATGGAAATTTATTGTTTTTGTTTTACCTTTAAAAGGAAAAAATAAAGTAACAAATAAAGTAAAATTATCTGAAATATTTAGCGTTAAACATCGTGGCATTAATGGAATTATCAAGTCATTTTACTTTTAGGAGAGACTGAACTGAATGTTCTTCTTCTCTGGTGTCTTTAGAGAGTCTCTGGAGGGAGGCTGGATAACAGGAGGAATTATTTCAAATCTTCTCTTCTCTTCTCTTCTCTTCTCTTCTCTTCTCTTCTCTTCTCTTCTCTTCTCTTCTCGTTTTAAAAGAAAGACAGGACAAAAAGAAAGAACATCCCAACATGATTTCTTAAAAAGATGATCTGTGCAGCAGGAAGGAACATGAAACGTGGTCTGACTTATATTTTTGTGCTGAGGTAAAGACGAGCCTCACTTGGTTTATGATAAACATGCAGAGGGATCAGAGGAATAAGACGGTGGATTTTAAAATGAGCGTTCTGGTCACCTGCTCTGTTCCTGACCTGTTCTAACGTGCTGCGTTCCTCCATCTTGTATCTGCAGCACAGTTACCGTGAGGTCGGGATCCTGCTGCTCTACCTGGCTGTCGGAGTGTCCGTCTTCTCTGGTATCGCTTACACCGCTGAATATGAGGAGGTAAAGTTTGACTGATGATACTTGACTGTCTGTTCCTTCACACTACACAGGGTTTCATGTAAATGTTTTATTTTAATTATTTTTAATTTGTCATGATGCCTGTTATTCTTATTTCAGCCAGTGAGGTTTTGTTAGACTCATAGTTTCCTGTCTGTTTCTAAAACACACATGACACATATATATTGATTTTGGTCGGTGTGAACGCAGAGGTTTTATTTGTCTGCAGCTAATCCTGCATTTAGCCTAAAAGTTTTTCACATTTATGATTGTGATCATTTCTGAAACACCTGGACCGGCCTGTTTTCCACCGACTGCTGACTCCTCGCTCCTCTGTCTGTCTGTCTCTGCTCCAGGATGTGGGTCTGGACACCATCCCGGCCTGCTGGTGGTGGGGGACGGTGAGCATGACCACGGTGGGCTACGGGGACGTGGTGCCCGTCACGGTGGCGGGGAAGCTGGCGGCCAGCGGCTGCATCCTGGGCGGCACCCTGGTGGTGGCGCTGCCCATCACCATCATCTTCAACAAGTTCTCCCACTTCTACCGGAGACAGAAAGCTCTGGAGGCGTCGGTGAGGAACAACAACCGCAGGAAGCTGAGGCTGAGCTGCGAGAAGGAGCCGGAGGAGGACGAGGAGGACGAGGAGGAGGGATCGGACGGGGACAGCCGGTGTCTGGACGATGATGACATCGATGACATCGAGGAGGACGATATAGATTACGAGGATGAAGGAGGTGTAATCAATTATAGCTACGTTGAACATCCGTCATTCACGTCTATACTGAAGAGGAAGGAGCTGCATCAGCTGTGAGGAGCAGCGACAGAGTTTCAGACTCAGATCTAAAGTTCAAATCACTTTAAAACCAGTGTGATTCAGACCAGATTCATATTTGATCATGAAACTTCTGATCTGAGGCCACAGACAGTGTGAACTGGACTCCATGATGAAGACTGTCATCAAAACACTTTGACTGAACAGTGAAGACAAGAACTCAAGAACGCAGCAGTTTGTATAAATGCTTCTGAAAATAAAAGTTCGAGGCTCCGCAGTGTAAATGTCTAACATCAGCGAGGTGGACGATGACCCTGAGTCTTCCATGACAGACTGTTCTGACATGATGTGCTGCAGTTTGTTCTCAGTCGTTCGTGCATGTCGGATGTTTCAGGTTTGATTTATTTCTGTGCTTAAAAAAACATGAATGTGAAGAATCACAGAGAGAAAACAAAAGGTCAAAGACTGAAGTGAAATAGCATGTACGCAAATGAAGTTAGCAGAATAAAAAAAGATGATGATGAAAAAACTGTGAAAAGTACTTTTTGTGGGGGAGGTAGAGAGAAGAGAGATTTAATGATAACAGCAGTAAATTTTCTGCTGCACTGACCTGCTGCAAGTTTCATGTCTGTTACACTTCAGAAGACATTTATCATCATCAGGTGTCGCCTCAAATTTCCTGCATGAATGCATGCGACAAAAAGATTAAAGCTCCATTTATGCTCTACATCAGACACACAGTTTGTGGATACGGACCAAATGGAGCAGAACCTGTGGTAGACGTTTGGGCAGCGTAGCCAACAGTTCAAACAAGACACGACCACAGCACATGAAGAAGAGGTGTTGAAACGCCTAAAGTATTGGAAATGATGTTTGTTGTCAAGTAGTTATTGAAAAGAATTCTCCATCCACATGTTGTAATGTATTTAATGTCCGCACAGATCACGGCTTTCTACAACGCTGCCTCCATTTTTTTCTTTTTCTGAAGAGGTTCATCATTACAGCCTCCTCCTGCGTCACCGTGTTTGTTGTTGTCAGAAACTTTTGATTCTACTTCTTCTTCTTCTGGGTAATTTTTCACCCTGGGCAGCGCCCTCTAGTGGAAGCATTGCTTAACATTCATGCCAACGTAAAGGATGCTGACTGTGGACAGTGACGGTTACATGGTTTGAAACGTTCGTATCAAATGTTGGACATGAAGGGAGTTTAAATGAGCCTTAAGGGGCCGTTCAGGTGTTGCATCTAAAAATGGCAGCGGTGGCGAACCTGCTGTTGGGCCACATTTACAATCTTGCTAAAACGGAAAAGTTTTTCCTTTGCCTTTTTAAAAAGTTCTCAGTTCAGATGACAGTGTTGTGATTACGCTGTAGTATGGATGCCCGGCCAGTACAAAATGCATTTGTGCACAAATACTTTCCTCTAATGGATAAAGGTGAATATAATTATCTGCTCTTCCTTTCAAATGGATGTTGTTTAGTCCTGGGACTGAAATGGTGAAGCAGCTCCTGCAGAGCTGATCGGTTGATTCTCGTCACATGACCAGTGGCATCCATGTTGCTTTTCAGAAAAGTTGAGATTTTTCCAAATCTTTCAGCCACAGACATACAAAACATCTGCAACATCTGGACAGCAAGAGTCCACAGCAGGAGAGTTTCCAGACTTTTTTGACTGACTTTATGCAGGAGCTGCATGAAGTGTGTGCATGTTCGCATATGTGCACAGTCACACACACACTCACATGCCATTTTATCAAACATTACAGTTTCTTAGAATTTCTTACATTCCTGTTTTTACTGTAAAAAAAAAATAAAATAATTAGTCCAACAAAGACCAGTCACAACACAACAGAGTAAAAATATAAATAAAAATAGAATATAAAACTTCTATACTTTATTCTTTAAGTCCTTAAAAAGAAATAATGCCTTCTTTGTACGTCTTTACTCAGCTGTGAGACACATCCACTGAACTCCACCCTAAAAAATAAAAGCAGACAACAAACAAAACAATGTACAAAAATAATGCACATTTAAAAATACTTGTCAAACCGTTGGTTCAAACTGATGTCCCGCCTCTCACTGTACAGATAACCAATGGGGTGGCACTCTGGGAGGCCGGTAACCCCCCCCCCCGTGTAGAAACACCCCTGGTCCACAGTCAGACAGTCAGCGGCTCTGTGAGGCTCTTCTCAGTCAGAGTGGTGCTTTGAGCTAAATTCATGTCAGTGTTCTCACACTGTCAATACTAACATGATGTTTTCCATCAGCAGGGAACACGAAGTGCAGCTGAGGCCGATGATGACATCATTATTTATGTCATAAACCAAAATACCACGAGGCGCATTTCTGACCTGAAAATGGCAGAAAATGAAAAGTCAGGATCACCGGAGTAATTACCTGCACCTCATCCTGAGGCGATCACGAACGTCTGAACCCGTTTTCACGACAGTCCATCTAACAGCTGTTGACATGTCAGTCTAGACTAGAAGTGGTGGACGTATGGACAGACGCTGTCGTCCTCAGAGCTGCTGTTAGCAAACTAAAAACAGGAACATCATCACTGAACCTAATTTTACCACCAACAGCATCAGAGGTTTATTTAAAGAAAGCCTCTGAGAAAGAGAACCAGAAACAGAGGAGAAACTACAGGAAGTGTTTCACTGTCTAATGTTTCCGTGAAGAGTGAAACCTGACATATTCTGCAGGGTTTGACAGAAACACCTGGACGAGTTCAGTTCTGTCTGCAGGAAGCTGAAGCGTCAGTGGCGTCGTGCCACAGAGTTGGTTTACAGGATGACTTTGGGTGAACGTCCTCTGTGTTTACTGGATGATGGATCACACCTGTCAAACTGTCATTTAACATCATCCATGATCCCACAAACTGGACGGACGCTCGCTGTGGACGACAAGCTGCTGCTCTGAGCGTCAACCGACACAACAACACAACACGTCCTCCTCAGCTCACGTCTTTCGTTTCATTTAGTTTCTTTTACTTAAATCTGCTTCGTCAGTTTTACACTTTTTACTGAAGTGCTGTGAGCCTCAGTCAGACTCTGATAATGAGTCTGTTGTGCCCCAAAGTCATGACTAGCAGATGCACCAGAATGCTAAGTGTAGTTAGCATCTTTTATTTATTTATTGTTGTTTGTCACTCTCTGTTTGGGCTGCACAATTAATCACAATCGCAATAAAATCGCAATATGACCAAGTGCAATATCAAATCGCAGAACCAGAACCAAATCGCAGTTGTTGTTTTTTTTAAAAAGGATAATACATTATGAGGTGCTGTAGCTCTGCAGAGATGATCTGACATTAAAATCTTTTTCTCCAGATGAAAGAAAACGTGTTTGTTTAGTTCAAACCTCAATAAATATCACATCATCATGATTTTAATGTTTGTTTTTCAGTGAACATGAAAATTGTAATGATCATTTCCACTCATCACATATCGCAATCACAATTTCAGTCAAAATAACCCAAGTATGACTTTTTCTTTTTTTTTATCAAATGGTGCAGCTCTACTCTGAACTGATGGTCTGATCTGATCTGGACGTCTTTGTTTGTTTGCAGATTTGAGAGCGATTGGCTTTTGAATTGTGACAAACCAAATCTGCCTCCAGAGAATGTTTGAACACAGACATCTCTCTGTTCAGAAGAGGAATGTCAGTATAGTGAAAGTCAGACATTTTACACAGGGGAGAAAAAAAATACATTTTTGAGTGGAGGGGATCTTTAAAACCTAAAAATTGTGTCTGGAAACCACTGAGGAAAAGGAAAATCTGTTTTTTAATCTCCTGATTGGGGTGAACGGACCCTTTGTTGTTCTGAGAGATGATGATGAGGAAAACTATGATAATAAACCTTAATTATAAAGTGATTTTCTTAACAATGTTAGGAGGTGCTTCACGAAAAGACAAAATACAATAAAACTAGACAGAGAAGACGTGGGACTGAGAGACGAGGAGGACACACAGCAAAGGATCAGAGGCAGGAACTGAACCACTGAACGCTGCTGAGGACTGATCACCTCTGGACGTGGACTGAAGACTCAGCAAACCAGCTGAGCTGCTGTGGCACCCAGAATAAAACAATAATAAAATAAAATAAAAAATTAAATTCACACAGACATATTTTATTTTCAAATTATATTTTAAGAAGAGATTTAAAAGCAGTGACAGATTTAGGAACCTAATCTCAGCAGGGAAGTCATTTTTGTCTTCAGTCACCAGTCGGTTCTGGGAACCAGAAAGACAAAATCAGCTGATCGAACAGGGAACCCAGGGGTTAGTAACCTGCATCCTCGATATAATTAGTGAGCTGATCATGTAAAGCTTTCAGTATCAACAATGAAAATTTAAAAATCTTCACAAAAACTCAGTGCAGGGCGTCCAGAGTTAAAGCGATATGATTTTGTTTTCTTGCAGCATTTTGAAGCTGCTGCAGGCGACAGAGTGAAGCCTGAGCGACGCCTGTGTGGAGGTTATTACAGAAATCTGGGTGGGTGTAAAAATAAAGACGTGGAATGACATCAAGACGCTCTGCAGCTCAGCTTGTGTTTCACATAATGGATGTTCACACAGGGCGAATCTTCTGGCAGCTTTCCTTCCTATGTGAGAGAAAAGATGATGTTAAACCAGTCTGAAGCTCCGTCAGGACGAGTCAGAGCTCAGAGAGCTGATATCTGTCGGAGAAGGAAAAGAAGAAGAAGAAAAGAAAAGAAACCGAGCACTTTAAGTTTTTATTATGATTTGACAAACCCTCGTCTGATGTTTCTCTGCTGTGACACACAGCTCAGTGTGTCTCAAGATGAGAGAAAGTGTTTGGAATTATGTAGAAAAAATATATTTTTGTTCAGATAAACTCCTGCACGTTGAGAGCAAAAGAAATAAACCATCAGAATCACAATATAAAAACAGATCGAGGCGGTTTTAGACCAGCAGCTCCTCTGTTCTGTGAGGTGAAAAGGAGTTTGGTTGGTTTGGAGAGGCTCATATTTGGCTCACATGTATTTGACTTTTCCCAACAGAAAAAAAAACTTTCTGACAGGAAGGTAAAGCTGTGAAAATATTATAAATATAGCGCACACTTAAAAACTGATATTCACTTTTTTAGGTGTTGCTTCCTGCACTGGTTCTCCTGCTGCTTCTCCAAACTTTGAGAAAACTTTCAGTGCTCATCATCCGTTATTACGATGTTCATCGGCAGCGGTGTTACTGTGATTCACGTCTGTCTTCTAGTTTTCAGTTAATGTGCTGTGAAACCGGAGAACAGGGGACCTGGAGGAGGTCAAGTTCTGCTCAGGGCCCCAAAAGTGTTTGTTCTGGCCGAGAGCCTCCGGGGGCCGCGGCTCCAAACTGAGTACAGGAAGTTTTAAATGTCAGGTGTCGATATCTGAAGTGAGTCTCTGGTATTGATCCGCCTCTCTGTTAATACCCCGATGATACACAAAGGCAGTTTATTTTTATTGAAGAATGTGTTTACCTCTTTAAAAAACATTAATAAATATCTGCTTTCTGCCTCAGCTGATGTTTCAACTGAAGAGTGATATTATAGGAGTAAAAAAAAACACACCGTCTCTTTACTTCTTACAGTTACTTCCTTGAGTATTTAAAGATTCTCTCAGGTGTTATGAGCAGACGGATGAACCACCTTCATGTTGCATGAAGCCGCAGTCAAGTCTGAATTATGTCTAATAATGTCAATAAATCTGATTGTCTTTATTTAGAAATACACATTATGTCCCAAATATGGAGCTGTTTCCTGATAATGTTGTGGAAAAAACTTCTGCGACCACACACACACACACACACACACGCACACACACACACACACACACACACACACACACACACACACACACCCTGTTTTATTTTGGGTTGAGGGAAACGGCACACTGCAGATCAGATTCGTTGCCGGCTGATTAAAAATTCATCTCTGTTATTTTGGCAGACACAAACTCTCGACGTGGTGAAAAATAAGAAAAAAGGGAAACGAGCCTCAGAAGTTTCTGTGTGTTTGATGGATGTGATGAGACCAGAGGAAACTTTCAGAAACGACAGTTCAGTCGGTTTGTCCTCCGGTCGGGACGGAGGAAGAAGAGTGAGGAAGAATCACAGACAGAAAGGTGAAAAACACCGACTTCAGCTGCTGAAACGTCTCTGGTGTTAATATAAATATCTATGTAAGAAAAATGATCCAATCAAAGCTCCTCAGTTACATTTATCTGACAGTGATAGTTACTATTTACTTGACAAATAGGGATTTATACAAACAGCAGAATATATTATTATTAGACGTGTTTTAAAGTTTCCTCAGTTTTTATTTATTTCTTTATTAGACAAGCAAACAGAAACAAATAAAATACACAAACCAAACATCAGTGATCTCAAACATTTGCACGACTTGCACTGCATACTTTAAGGCATAATATAAACTTCAGAAACTGAGTGAAGCACGAGTCAGGCATCATACAGGAGGTGTGCAAAACATGAGAGGAGCTGACAGCAGATCAAACATGCCTGATCAAAGTTTGCACAGAGAAACGGGACGGCGAGACGTTTTTTTCACTTCCATTCACCAAAATCACGAAGCTGCGGCTGCAATGAAACAGTAAGCTGAGACCGAGGTTTACTGTAAATCTGTAAAAGGTCGAAAAACAAAGTTCTATCAATTTGTTCTGTTCATTATTTGTTCACTTTTTCAGACGTCACAGTTTTATATGGAACCAGATGACAGTTTTTATATTTAGACTGAACACAGAATAAAACATGAACAAGTGAAACACCTGCAGGGACGACGAGAAATAATCAAAGATATCTGAGCTACTGAGGATGTGCTATGATGAATAAATGAATAAATTAAACATTTAAGCAGCCTAAACAGTGGTAACACTTGACAGGATTAATCATTTCACTCCATGTTTCAGCAGGTTTTTAGACGGATACAGAAACCGAGAACAGCTGAGTTTGTAATCATCTTTTTTTTTTTTTATTGGCATCAATGTTTTCTCGTGAAAACAGATTCATTTATGTCGTTATCTCAAGATCACAGGATAATTATGTTTATCTTGTGATAACAAAGCTGGTTTTCTCTGGAACTGTGAAGTTAATTTATCTCATTATCTTGAGAAAACAAACTGGATTCTGTAGGATAATGAGATAATTTATCATAAGAACACTTGTTTAATAATTATGTAGTTATCTCGAGATAACAAAACTTTTTTTTTTCGTTAATTTATCTTATCGTTATGAGAAAACTTTTCTTCTTTTTTTGTTTTCTAGAGATCAAAGCATAATTATTTAATTACTTCAAAATAACAAAACTTGTTTTTCTCTGGGATTGACAGGATAATTTAGTTATGACAAAATAATAAAATTTGTTTCATTGCATTATGAGTTCATTTATCTGATTATCTGGGGAAAAAATGATTTCTCAGGATAACAAGACAGTTTTCTTGAGATAATGAGAAATGAGAACTTGACTTGTCGCCTCTGATCTGATAAATGTTACAGGAAAGACACAACCGTTAGTTTTCTCTCTTGATGTCGGGTTGATTATCTTGTAATCTTGAGACAACGAAGCTCGTTTTCTCTGGACGTTTAATTTCAGTATCTTGAGAAAAAAAAGGTGTTTTTTTTTCAGGACGAGAAAATTTATCACAAATAAACAACTTGTATTCTTGAGATCACTGGACGATTATTTAGTTATCTCAAGATTCACACCATTACAGGTTTATTTATCTCATAATCTGGAGAAGGGAAGGCGTTGATTTCTCAGGATAATAAGACAATTTATAAACGACAAAACAACTTTTGCTTTTTCATCTAAGAGGAAACAAGCTTTTGTTTTTTCTTGTGATAATGGGTTGATTATAATGTTATCTTGAGAAAACAAAGCTCATTTTCTGCACTAACAAAATAATTGACTTGTGATTTTGAGATTACGGCAATGAAAAAAAAGAAAAACACTGAACACGGCCGTCCTCGGCTTCTGTTTGTTGTAACCGATTAAATAAATCAGAGCCTCACGAAGTGGTTTTGCTACTGAAACATCCTCTTTATGAAGAAATCTTTTCTCTGTGTTCTCTACAAAGAACCATTTGAACACCCTGAAATTAAAGCACAGTTAAACGTCGTCCAGGTGTTTTCACTGTGCTGCTGGTTTTAGCACAGTTCGGTCATTGTTGGTCCAGTTTGCGGCTCTGAACTGTCCCGACCTTCCCGTCATGCTGCTGAACAAGAACTGAGGGTCTGAACAAACCTACAAAAACCTGCAGAGGCTTCATTTATCACCAGTTTATGAGGCTGTGTTCAGAGTTCAGACAATCAGAGAAAACATTTACAAGTCAACTTTGTCAAAAGAAGGCAGAAAACAAACAAACAAAGGTTCATGTTCAAATTGATTCAAAAACATCTGAACAGTTTCTGTTCTTCTCCAGTGATTTCGACTAAATTTCTGATGAGTCACTTTTCCATCAGCAGCACGACAATCAAACATTATTTTCAATATTCTTCCCTTTTTCATGATACCACACCGCAGCCATGCTTGCAATTATTCTTTATAATGCTGTTATGTTGAGATCACAAGTTAATAACTAAGTTTCTCAAGATGACAAAGCTTGTTTTATTGTGATGACTTGTTGAATCTATCTTGTTATCATGAGAAAACAAACAGCTGTGAGGCTGCAGTCAGGTGAATTTTCTAAAATGACGAGGACTGATCTGAGTTTGATCTCCAGCAGAAAGACAAAAACCAGTTTCTGCTTGTGTTCTTAACTGTTAACAAGCAAACATCAGATTGTTTCAGTGTTTCCACAGTGGGTTCTAACCTGCTCCTTATGTTCTAGTTTTGCAAAGTTTTGCACACTTGCTTCGACCCTGAGATCCTGGATGTTTCCGTTTCCCTCCAGTCAGCAGTTGACATGGACCACGAAAGACTGATTCACATCTTATGTTTAACTGCAGCCTTTTTATAGGAATATCCTCAAAAAGACGAGGTTGGGAAGGAAAAACAGGAGCCACTGCAAGTCTCAAGTAAGTAAACAAACAAATAAACAACTCACTTCAACCATAGACAGTATATTAAATACATTTTTAATATACAGTCTTTGGCTGCAGTAGTTACTTTTGGACGCTCAGTTGCTACATATCGCTACTTTAGCTAATTTTTTGTGCTCCATTTGCTTAAGTTTGCTCACTGTACACGAGGACGAGTTTATAAGACCTAACCTGAGCCGTCAGATGGTTTGTTACACAGAAACAGCTGGGAAGTCCTCCTTAGAAACTGTTTGGAGAAGGGCCGGCACTTTCAAATAAGACTTGGCAGGTGGCTGCACCACTTTTGGTGCAGAAACAAACAGATAGCTTGAAGCTTGGGAAGATGGATTCTGATCTTCTGCATCCAGCTGCCTGACAAGCTAAGACCCTGCCTGATGTCAAACCTTTTGTTTTGTCATGGTAACAGGTTGATTATATCGTTATCTCAAGGAAACCACATTAAAAAATAATTGCAGGCAAGGCTGTACTCGGCTTCCATCGTATAAATTCAGCAGAACCAGTTTCTATATTAGATCACTGTTCAAAAAAACAAAACAGCAGAACATCAAAAACTGACAAAATAAGGCAGAAAGAAAAAAAAATCCCTTTTGCTTTGCTTGTAACAAAGAACAGAAAATGAAAAATGAATTGTGCTCATCATGAGTCACAGAGTCCTGCACACAAAGAAGTCACAGAACAAGTCTGAGGGTTAATACAGCATTTTGTTTTCAGCTCTGGACTTTAACCACACAATGTGCAGCTGTAGGGTTTCTCCTCGATTCTGAACCGTTGATAACAGTTTAATAACTTAATGAGTCTCGTTTTTGTGGCTTGAACCCTTCAGCTGATCAAATGAATCACAATATACAGAAACAGTCCAGTGGTGCTCATATATACACGGACGTGACTCTTTGTGTGAAGGATCTCCAAACTATCTACAGTCATTTCTCATCACTACCGTCATTATTTTACACCCCTGAGGAGTTTTATGACCTGAGAAGCTGGTTTTCATTCTGACACACGTCCCTGTGATCAAAACTGAACCGTCTCCTAGCTGACGTGTAACCACTAAACCTATGTATAAAAATATAAATCCTCCCTTATGTTTTGTGCTGGATGGATGGATGGATGGATGGATGGATGGATGGATGGATGGATGGATATGGATGGACGGATGGATGGATGAATCTACCATGTATGAAAAACGAGCGGCTGAGTTGCTCCGAGGAATGTTTTCGAAGTAAAGTTGGATCAGACCTGGGTCGACGCCAGCTTTTAGCCCGCAGCTTCTTGGCACTTTATTTTTTTTAGGGGGCAATCTCGTTTGGTCCGCTGTGCCAAATCAAACTAATAAATCCAGGAAATAAAAGCTTTGTTGAATCCGTTCCATCTATTTGTCGACCCAGGTCTTTGTTTGTAGCTTAGTCAGGAAGAAAAACAGATGGTCGACACTAAAATGAAAACACAAATTAAACACTAAGAAGGACACAGCGGAGATTAAACGAAGGCAGGTCACAACGGGTTTCAGATCAATTTCCCTTAAAACATTTTGCTTCATGCAGTTTTATAAACTTGCAACTTCAACATAATTTAAAGTCCAGTTTGAGATATTAAACATTCAAACGCAGGTGTGTTTGTTTTTGTCTGTTTTGATCCCTTTAAATGAAGCAACGTCCACCGACACTTCAGTCGTTTATCAGTAACAACCAAATCTACAAAAAAGTTATTATTAGACTTGAGGAGGTAAAAATGTGCCACCAATTTAAGAAATTAAGTTTATAGGACCATCTGAAAAATAAAGGTAACCTTCCTTTTTAGCATTCATAATTATATAAACATTTATAACACTCTACATTGTCTTTAAGCAGACATGACTGTAAATGTCAACAAGTATAACTCCTGTGTAAATGGAAGCTGGTGTGTAATCAGAAAATGAAAGATAATACAGTAAAACAGTTTTCATCATTTAAAATATGTCTTCATATGAGAAGTTTTAATTGTTGACAAATACTGCACATTAATAAAGTCTTGATGTCTGTTTAAAACTACATTATAAAGTGTTATAAAACATTTAAATGTTTATATGCTGCTTATAAATGTTAGACGGGGACAGTTTCAGTTGTCTATCAAATTATTATTATTATTATTGTTCTGTTGTTCTTTTCTGCACTGACATTTCATCCTGTGAGATTCACCGACTGTTGGATACAAAATCAACATTTTCATTAATGACGACTCGACGTTTATCTGTGGAATCTGAATATTTGTCTTTAAGTCAGACCAGGACATCAAACCTCCAGTTAGATCCACGATGAGGAAGAAGAGGACGACATAATTATATAAAACAAAGTATTAATCCTCAACAGCTGCCTGAAAAGATCAATCATCATCATCATCATCATCATCATCATCATCATCATCATCATCATCATCATCATCATCCAGCCCTCAAGTGTAACTTGAGTAAATGAGATGTTCTAGAACAGGGGTGCCCAATACGTCGATCGCGATCGACTGGTCGATCGCAAAGGTAGTGCGGGTAGATCGCATGCCATTCAACAAGAAAATTAGATGTTAGCCTATCATCCATCCCCAGTATGGCATTTGCCACTTGACTGATGTACAGGGCAGCCAGTGTGAGACATAGCCGCGGGAACATATTCTCAGCAGGGGGGGGGGCTGAGAAAAAAAAAAGCTCTGCGCTGCACTCGCAACTCCCTGCATTGATAATAATGATTAAAAAATACCCGCACAGTAATTAAGACTGCAAAAATCTGTCTGTATAACTGTCCATGGTGCCGATCACCTTGTCAACCATAAACAATTTGTCACGGCTGCTGTCCATGTCACTGTGGTGCTGAACTCTGTGTGTAAAGGCGCCGTGTGCTGCGCGGCGGCAGCATTAGAAAAGAAAAGTGTCTGACCGGCGTCACACAACTCCAAATGTGGCTTTCCTCTCCGGGTTGGCGCTGATGAAGCTCCTCATTAGGCTGCCAATGTCCAGACTGTCCAAAACATCTCCATGAACATGAAACAAACAACGCGATCGCCGTCCTCAATATAATGGAGCCATCTCCATTTGCTAAACCAGCTCGCACTGAATGACCGACAAAACGTTTCTTTACCAAATGACCTTCCCGGAAATGTGAAGCTAGTTGTTTGGTGCGGTGCCTCTGAAATACTAGCATTTTGACCTGGGACGTTAGCTTGAGTTGCAGGTGCACAGCTGATGTCCCGGTCCCGGGGGTCACAATCTGGGGGTGCTGCTGGTGTCTTGATCATTTTCGGGGTGGGTGGACTCCTCATTTTTAATGTAGGTAGATCATTTTGACTTGGTCATTTTAAAAGTAACTCGCAAGCCGAAAAAGTGTGGGCACCCCTGTTCTAGAAGGAAAAACAGAATTATTCAATTGACTCTTTATATTAGCTGAACTTTTTCTTAAAACTGATGAAGCTTCATTTATCAGTCGTCTTTACTGAAATATTTCTGCTGTTTGGCTCAACGCTGTTTTCCACCAACATGGAACTGGTTCCATTATGGTCTGCATAACTAATTTTGGACCTTTTGGAGCATTCTGACCAAAAATAAATAGGTTTGGAACCTGAAAAGTTGCTTCCCTCCTGACCTGAACTGTGATCAGAAGTGAGCGAGTCGTGTTCTACAGGTGGTTCCACTTAAAACTGGTGGAAACGCAGGCTGGCTTTCTCGGTAGCACCAAGGTTCCAAGATTCTTGATGGAATCGGTTCAAGAATTTGGTGGAAAAAGGAAATCTGAGGATGAATTATTACCACAGACTTCAGCAACAGCTGCATATTCAGCACAGTGTTTAGAAAAAACAAGAGAACATGTACCGGATTTAAAAAAAAATTAGGTTTCAGAAGCAACTTTGACAGGGAAAGGTTCTAAAGCTTCAAGTGAGGAACCTGCTGGATGTTAAGAACCTCTCACATGCTAAATGATAAAGATGTTCTCTCTTTTGAGCGACTCACCAAAACTCAACATGGCTGTCAGGAAATCTGTGGTTCTAACTTTGATCCGTGTTTTTAGAACCTGCAGCTTCAAATTGACCAAAATATTCTAACTAGAGGAGGCAGATATGTGCTGGAACAAACTAATAATCTGCATTTTCAGCCTTTTGTGCGCTTCACAAACTTTCAGAATGATTGATTTTTAGACTAAACACGTCCAGACTGGAGCACTGAGAAGTCCAGCAGCAGCAGGAAACAGACGAGTACCTAAACTGAACACTCAGTAGTTAAAATGTTGTTGTACCACAAGATTAAGAAAAAAAAAACTAAAAGACATCTGACAATCATCACTGTGGTTTAAAAAATGAAGAGGAAGAAACTTGCGCGTCCAGATGAGCTGCTGATGAGACCAGAATGAAACCAGAAATACAAAAATGTTCTTGAAGAGTCCAGATGATCTCGAGAAGGCAGAATAAACATGGATCTCAAATCAAACAGACACTCTGATAATAGAACCGCTCTTTTTTCTTCTTCAGCAGTTTGACATCCAAGGTGAGGCTCATCAGAACCCTCGCAGTTTTCCAAATCACCACGTCACATCCAACCGTGGCGAATCGTCCCCATGTCCATTATTTTCATTATTTTTTTTTGTCTTATTGACATTTCACAGAACTTCTGCAGAGAACACGAGAGACAGAACATCCAGCTGTAGCTGCGAGGAGCTCGGCAGCTCCTTCTCAGAAGTTCTGCTGCCGTCGTTTTTTGGCCTCGATGGCGTCCAGGATGGGCTGTCTCTTGGCCTGGTAGCGCTGACGGATCTCCTCGATCTCCTGCTCCATCTGAGGGTCCAGAGAGGCCAGACGCAGACGCAGCTCCTCCACCGACCACGTACTCACCTGCACACAGATCAGCTTCATTATTATCTGTCATACAACACATCAAACACACAAACACTGAACAGAAGAGCTACAACTATACCATCAATCAATTAGTTGACAGACAGAACATCAATAGGAATTATTTTATATGAAATAAAACTTAATAAATCTTATTTCTAGCTTATCAAGTGTGAGGATTTTCAGCTTTTCTCTTTCTTACGTGATAATGAACTGAATATTTTGTGTTTTTACTGTAAATCTGGCAAAAAAAAACAAGCGCTTACAAGATGTCAACTTAAGTTTTAGGAAATTATAACAGATTATTTTTTAACTTTATGCTGAACAAATGAGGACATATTCAAACTTTTTCTATTTTTTTTTCATGTTGGTCACGATGTCGGTCGATCTATAAACAAACCCTGAAGGGCAGAAAATCAGTATCATCATTTTGATATGCTTGTTAAATATGAAATGTTAAGTTTTGTAGCTCAGTTTAGTATTCAGATGTATGTTTGTTGCATAAGAAACCAAGGAAGAGATTTATTCATCTTCACTCTCATTCGAGGGGAGACCTCAGTGTCCCTAAACGCAGCACCGCCTTAATATTTGTACTCGGCTCCGTGTTAATTCCTATGAAATGTGTTATTTGTGTGTTTTATCTTTTCCTTTCACCTGTCCAGGGACGACAGGTGGAAAGTAGCTCATAAGATAAAAGCAGGCTCAGGAAGTATCAAAGTATTACTGTATACCAGGTTTTTATAAATCCCAGAGGAATCATTTTCAATACGATCATCATGAACAAACCTTTTTTTTTATTGAGGGAAAATAAAAATATAAAATTAAATTAATTTATTACGATAGGGAACTCAGCCAACAGAAGATTTATGTGGAGGTGGAAAAGAAATAATCGGCTGGTCAGCCGAGGTCTCCCTGCTAATTGATTTAATATAACTAGATATGGAAACTGGAAAATGTTGCCACACATAACTTGATTTTAACATGACTTATTCCAGCTATAAAAGTAGTTTATTAGCCACATGATACATCTGAAAATCATCTCCGTTCAGACAATCGATGTGCTTGTATCCACAGTAATAAGTGCCATCGGGTCCTTTAACAATAATCTATGGAATAAGGGCGTTTATTTCCTGTGTATTCATTCATCTATGCACCATAGTATTTAAACGCAGCAAGATTTGTCTAAGAAGGCTGATTACATATGAGACACAAAGCATTATAAGCTAGACAATGTCATATGTATCATATGTGACTCCTATCACCAGCTTTTAATTTGTTTTTTCACACAAATACTGTCTGTATTTTGTACATAGTCTCAGGTAGAAATGAATTTAACAAACTAAACTGAGCTAAACTAAAACGCTACATGAGATCCCTCAGGTCCTGCTGTCACTCACAGCCGACCAAACTTCAGCTGTTACGTCTCCGGATGGAGACCAACAGTCTGTATTATCAGACGGTTACACAACGACTGCAGTCAAACAGCTTTACAAGTTTGTCGACGCGCGCAGTGAAGAATCACATGATGAAAATCTTTTCTGAAATTTTCAACAAATGTCTCACTTCCATTAGCAGCTGTTCTCTAGAGCTTGTTGTCACTTTCTGTTTTAAACGGCAAGAATGAACTCAACGTGGACGAGAGGTCCTTTAAGTGCTCAGACAAATTCAATATTTTAACATCTACATTTTCTATTACAACTGGATAAAGTCTCTCTGTGGATGAAGAAGATCATGTAATATGACAGAAAGCCTCAGAAAAGCTACACAATGGACTTTGAGATGAAATTATTTTGTCAACTGCTGTTTCTAAGGTCAAGAATGAACTTTGAAGTTCAGAATTACCAACACAAAGTCTTCTACAAACGAATACAACCTTTAAAATAAGAGGATTCTTTATTAAAATGTGCAGTTTATCTACTGTCATCATCATGTTTCATGTGGAGCTTCAACAAACTCAACTGGTATCCAAGTAAACACTGAATCACTTTCTCATATTCTGCTCACTGGTTTCATACAAGTTACAAATTCACAGATCCTGTTTCAAAAATCTTAAAAAGTGACTACTGGAGAGTTTATATCACCTTTAAACGAGACGTTTGTACCTCAGAAGAGGATATGAAGCCAGTTAAGCTTCTGATCTAATGACTTCTCTTCCTTGTTTACGATCCTGCAGCAGAGGATTTCATGACTTGGAGCCCAAAGATCAATCGGTACCGAGTCCATTAATGGACACTTAAGAAAATCTTTACCACGACCTAAGAATTCCTCATTCATGACGTGACAGCGATAATCAAGGTGTCTGATAAGTGGATCTATTCTCGTGGCTTTCAGAGGCTTCATCTATTGACATTTATTCAATCTCGCTGCCTCTGTGCTGCGGGCCTCAGATAGGGACCTGATGCCTGCTTTAGCTCTTCCCCGAGGGATTCCCCCTCTCAGCTTTTACCAGCAGCACTCCGCTCTACAGCTATTTATTACCCACAATCAATGGAGCTAAAATAACACTGGCGTCCTCGTCCACGAGACGGATAAGCGTGAGGACAGAATGGAAGATCCTACAACTGGACTACACCAGGGTCAAAGTAGAACAGACACCAAGGGACAAAACATCAGATCACTTTTAAACCGATTAATATTTGTGTTAACGTGTGGAAACTTTTACATTAATCACAATTTACACCATCAGTAACTCTGAAAGTAAAATATAAAAATCCTCAGGGCTGATTATAGATCTGATCTCTGTTACCACATCTACCCAATAAGAAGAAGCATTAGGACACTGTCAAAAATTTGAAAATGACCTCCAGAAATCCAGAAGGCCTGACAACATTAACATGATATCAATATTTCATTTTTAAAATATCATGAATACCATAAAAACTGATATACTGCGATACGTCTAGTTTGAACCTGCAGCCTGGGATTTAACCTTCAGTCAGGATGTGTTCCATGAGACTACGTCTCCTTGAGTTGTATTCTGAGGAGACATCTGAGGAGAGAGGAATGAGGAAAGGAGGAGGATGTGATGGTGGAAAAAGCAAACCAATATGGGAAAAATAAAAATAGAGAAAAGGAAAGAGGACAGAATGGACCGGTTGAGGGAGACTGGTTGTTGTGCGTCTGTCTCTCATAAATAATGGAGGTTAGTGCTTTTCCACCACATGTTCTGTGCTGCATTGTCACACCACTCAACCGGTTAAAGCATAAAGCACAGATACAATGGTAAATATTAGACAAGGCAGCTAAATGTAAGTTTAAAATGCTACAGAGCATAGAAACATATATGAAGGATTTCTCCTGGACTACACCCCCTTACCCTGACCTGAGAGTCTAGAGGTAAAATAGTGAGAGAATGAGACAATAGAAGTAAATTTATGAACCACAAACTGATGGAAATGAGTTTTCAACCAGCCCACAGGACAATGTTCTTGTTAACTACATTTAAAGACACACATCTGGTAGCGAAATATAAAAATAGCAACGTAGACGGATCTAAAATTAAACACTGTCAGCACGAAGCTGTCAACAAGCTGCCTCAAAGTATTAAACATCCCAGAAGAAATTAACTTCTTATCCTCACATTTGCAAGTCTAATGGAACAATAAATCCCCTCAAGTGGGATTTATGTCGTCCAGTGAAGCCTGTTTGATTTGACACTAACTGCCTGCTGTTCAAAATGGTGCAGTAAAGCACACCAATATTTTGGGTTTTACTTCCACCGTTAAACATTATTCCAAGTTCCTGCTGTCTTTGCACCGACGTCACAAGTTACAGCGGTAAACGTCAGACTGTTTCTGCACCAGAAAATTCATTTTACTCAACCGTGAGCCTCAAAAGAAAACACATAGTTTTGAAACAACCGGAACACCAGAAGATGTCAAACTTGAACCAGAACAAAAACATAGGAGACTGATTAGTGGTGATGTGAATAAACATCTATAACAGATTTGTTCATTACTACAATGCAATGTAACTGGTTAAGTATCTTTTTGTTGTTTTGCTGTGTTTTTGTTGTTTAAATATTTATTTATTTTACAGATTATACTAGAAAAAAATCCTTTAAATCCTGAAATACCTGAATACTGGTTCAGAGATGAGAAGCACTTTATAACTCTGTGTGTGTCCATACATATATAATTTATTATATAACTGAATATATAGTGTGGTGTGTGTGACACCTATTAAATCCGACAGTGTGTTGGTGTCACAGCAATGTGAGATGTACATATTGAAGATGATTCTGTGTGTGTGTGTGTGTGTGTGTGTGTGTGTGTGTGTGTGTGTGTGTGTTTTCACAGTGAACACTTACAGTATTAAAGATCCAGGAGAACAAGAGTAAAAACCAGGGTCAGCCAGCGGTTAACTGTCACTGTCTGTTAGTGTGACACGTTGAAATGCACACTGGCACAGATCAGTCTCAATAGGTCCATGTCACACTGCACACACACACACACACAAACGCAGGCCTGCACGCACGTACACACGCACTTTTGAGGACATTAAAGAGACTAAATGGCTGTCAACACCAAGAATGATAACTGACAATAACTAGAAAGATTGTTTGTTCAAACTCTAGACTGCAACTTTATAGTTCTGGTGCCATTATTGCTATTGCAGTAGAATCTGCAGAAAGAAAGTATTCCTTACAGGAAACTGCTCACATCACACACACACACACACACACACACACACACACACACACACACACACACACACACACACACACACACACACACACACACACCAATAACAATTATAAAGCTACACAAGTTATTTTACGGAAACATACTGATGTACTAATGACAACAAGCTGATAAATAATTGTAGAATTCAACATTTCACAGCCTTTAAACTCTACTTCACCACTGCTAAACCCCCAACAATAATTTCTGGAAAAATCAAGAAATGTTTTCGTTGTTGTTTTATGAACAAAGGTTTATTGTTCTGATATCTCTTGCGGCAGCAGCAGATGAGACAGATGAGGCTCCGGTGCCCTCTGAATATCTAAAGCTGAAGAGGCAGCCGGGTGGTCTGGTAAGAGCAACCACCTCGGATTTAAAGGTCACATATTTAATATTTAATTCCAGCAGCAGCAGCCATTAGTCCTGCTTAAATGTCCTTGAGCAAGACAAACAACCGCTGCTTTTTCACTCACTGTAATATGCTTTCTACAGAGGCATCAGCTTACTGCACCAAAATGTAAAAGCATAGCAGAGCCAGAGCAAAGACCGCAAAGTTAGTCAGACAGAGGTGGCATGTAAACAACTGGTTTTTGTTTTTTTAAACCACTATTCATATCAACAAAACTAAAACTGAGAGAGGGGCCTGTTTGTGGAATGACAAAAATTTATAGTGGAAAAATATTTCATTTAATTTAAATAATGTGATTTAATACGTTTTGAAGGTTTAAGATGTGTTTAGTCTGACAAATCAGAGACAAAACCACAGAAAAAAAACGGGACAGGAGCCAGAATCTGAACAGACATGAAGATAATTAGACCTGATCCAAAACAAAGTCGACCCAAACAGACATGTTGCATCCCAAACATTTTTCTGTTTTGATTATGACACAGTGTGATCAGAGGTTACAGCGAGTTCATGTGGATTTATTCAGGTTTTGGACACGCTGACATGAGCGAGACCTTCCTCGACCTGATTAGACTGAATATGAAGTTGAGTCAGTCTGACTTGCATGCCTGGTAATAATTATTCAGAATGAGGGATGTGATGGCATGAAATTTTCACACTACAACTTTTGTGGCCAAAAATATCACAGAAAACTGTACTGACTGTCCATATTTTCAGTCAAATCAGATGTGGCCATTCAGTTCCATAAAACTCTACATCAGCCTACATGTGAGTGTTTTACCAGCAAGACTCGGGTTTTAAAGCCTTCTTTGTCATCGGTGGTGTGAAAACATCAGATTTTCACAAAGTCAGAGAAATTATAAGTGTGCATTCTCCTATAGTTCAGCTATAAATTGTTAGAACAGTGGAAACATGAACCAAGATGTTTTTGTTTGTCTGAATAAAGATTCGATAGTTTGTCTTTATGTATTATAAGAAAATAATGATTCAATTTTAAGCCCACAGCCAAAATGTGGTAGCACAAACTATTCAACCGGTAATTAAACAGTTCTACTGAAATATTTTGTTTTGCAGAAATCTATGAGTGAGACATACAGGTGGAATTCACTGTAAACTAACCCGAGTCAGTGTTAAACTGAGTGACCAAGTAACAGTTTACCAACTCAACAAGTCCTTAGTTTGGAGATCTTTTAGTCTTAAACACAGAAAGACAATCAGCAGAAATCCAGTTCAAGGGATCAGAATTGGATCAGAACAGAAAAAAAGTGGATCAGTGATCTTTAAACACAATCAAGCAGCTAATGAAGACAGGAGCGCCGTGCTCTGTCGCCTGAAAACAGCAAGTAAAACTCTTGCTGATGTTGTTACCATCAGAATATATCACCATGGTATCCAGTAAACACACACACACAGACACACACACTGTATTTCTAACTCACCACTTGAAGGTCTCCTTCAGCGGGCAGTTTGCGGTTGTCTGCGTTGTTTTCTCCTCTTCCTCCTCCATCATTGTGACTGTTGGCCTCCTTCTCCTTCTGCTCAAAGTACTCGAGGAAGGACGGCTTGGCCGGCTGCATCGTCTCGTCTCTCCCTGTAACACATACAATCAACATTTACTTTGTAAAAGCAGTGATACTGGAGAGAAAACATGTTTACAGCTAATATTAATATTATTACAGAGGCACACACACAAGAGTTAAGGTTATGGCAGCAAAACATGACATAAACTTAACAGTGGACACTTCATAATACATTATTTATTTCAAATAAGTTTCAGAGTGAACACACAGTGACACTGAACCACAGTCCCACTCGTACATGGAGTCCCTGCTGCTTCTCTGCAGGAGGAGAGAGTTAGAAAAACAGGTTGGCTGGATTTAATACTTGTAGATGAGGTGATAAAAGGCTCTCTGTGTTCAAACATGGGAGATATTTTGTCTTTAACAGCAGTGCTGTATTTAGTTGCAGCTACATTGGCAGCTATAATTAGAGTGAAATATTTTTGATCACATTATTTGTGCTTCTTTTCACCTACTCTGCTCTCTCTCTCTCCTTATTTAGAAGCTTCCTGAAGTAAAGGATAATAAGGCATTCCTCAGTCAAACAGTCACATTATGACTCAAGATAAGAGAAAATTATTTTGAGATTACAGAGTACATAATAATTCAAACAAACATGGTGCCTATAAAAAGTTCTCCTGGTCTCCCTCTGACTTTTTATAGTTTTATGGTGAAGACAGACCTCCTGTTGTTTGCACTCAGCATTTAATGGATGTTTGATTGACCTGTCATTAAAATTTTCTTCCCTGTTATTCAGTATCAAAAACTCTAGTTACATCTACTGAGATTTAATGTTGTAACAAATATAAAACATGAAAAGGTCCAAAAGGTGCTGAATATTTTTATAAGCACTAAGCATGCTTACATGTCACCGATCTACGGCAACAGCTAAGAGCCGTCCACACCAAGATCGAAAAATATTAACAACACCAATGACGGAGTGACAATTCACACTGATGAACAGTAACGGTCTATAAACAGTGATACCTGCGCCGTGTGCAGCAGATTAGGAAAATGAAATGACTGGTTACTGCTGTACGTCGTGCAGATAAACAAAAACAAAACCAGAAGAAGATGAGTTTACAAAGTTCTTCAAAGACAAGAGAAGTTAGGAAAAACTTGAGCTGCAAGGATTAATTGATTATTAAATTAATCCGCAACTATTTAGGTAATCTATTGATCAGTTTTAGTAATCTTTTAAGAAAAAAAAAAAAAAAGAAAATTCTCTAATTTCAGCTTCTTAAAAGGGACGATTTTCTGGTTTCTTGAATGACATTTCTTCATGACATTGAGCTGAATATTTCTGGATCATGGACAAACCAAGACATTTGAGGACGTCAGCTTGAACTTTGGGAAACATTGATCAGCATTTCTCACCATTTTATGATATTTAATAAATCAACCACTACTAAATTAATCTAGAAAGAAATCAACAGATTAATTGATGGTGAAAATAATCTTTAGTTGCAGCCGTTGGAAAAACCAACGCTCTGTTTTGAAAGTTGTCGTCTTTTGAGGATAAATGCTATTAATACTTTCATGTGAGTCGACATCAGTTTAACGTTGTCCTGTAACAGTCAGAGGACATCAGTGAGGACCAAATGAACTTCAGAGACCCCAAAGTAGGTCACCTAAAGAGTTTCCTAAATCCCATCAATCATCTTAAATAAAAGAGGAAGCTTACAGTCATAAACTGATATTATGAGCATTTCTGCAACATTATTTCATAGAAAAATGACCCTGAAATGAAACTAATTGATGCTTCCAATCCAAGTCACTGATGCAGTAAATGCAAATTCAGATGGATTCTGAATGGATGTCAGTTTTTTCAATCACTCTGTCATTCTTTCATGGTTGTGGCGTGGACCCTGCCATCGACTTTAATTAGAATGATTTTTTAAAACAATGTATCTATGGTTAATGTTATCGTTACTGTTCTTGATGTGGACGGTCCTTCAGTCCCTTTCCATGTCAAATGGTGAGATTATTTTCCTCTCTGAATGTTTTTTCTGTTGCTTTAGCAACATAAACACAAGTTTTTGTATACAAGTACACTCACTACAGCCTCTGTATGTCTGCTAAATATCAGTTACAAGCCAGTGCTTCGCATCTAAAAAAGTACAGTGATAAATGACAATACTGGCAAATACTGAAGGGGAGCAGCAGCATTTTACATAAGCAGACTAAAATGAAATGTTGAGTGTTTAAATTAAGACAGCACAGTGAAACAAGTGTACAAACTTTCTTCAACCAAAAGATCTGAGAACAAAAACAAATGTCAGTAAGTGTCCCTGAATCCTCAACAGTAAGTCTTAACACTGCAGTCCAACCTGAGCAGGAATGGGCAAACATAAAGACAATCTCCCTTCTGGGATCAATAAAACGTTGCATTATTAAAGCCGCGATAAGTACAAACTAGATTACCATAATATATCTGTGCTAACTTGATACATGAGTTGATCAATACCGGTGAGTCCTTTGACCAGCTGCTGAGATCTGAGACTTTTAAAACTCATTTTCAATGAAAAAAAAAGTCAATAAAGGCTTCATCATATCAGTGGTCTACAAGACATTAAACAGACACACCAGGTCAGAGTTGAATTCATGCTGATGTGAGAGGACAACATGTGACTGAATCAGTTTGGAAGTTAACAGAATGGGTTTTCTGGTACCTTCAGCCTCTATCCTGCTAAATGAATAAAATACAGCTTATTAATAATAATGACATGGTTTAAAAATGACTCTTAATCATCATGTCCTTTCAGCTGATTTCTAATAATCGACAACTGTTATAACGGTGCTTCATTCAATTATATTCACAAAGGTGTTAAAACTCAGAACTACAGTTTGTCCAGTCTGTCTCACTTTGCAGTAACTTTCATGACATTTTAACTGATATTTATAATCAAACATACAATGGCTGCACTTCCCCTTTTTTTTTTATAATCAATAATAATTATAGGGAGGGTCAAAAGTACCAAACTCTCCCAAAAAACACAACTAAGAAGAGAATCGGCACAATGGGAGGTACAACTTGTTCAAATATGCAAAAATCATTCATAACAGTGGTTTACTTGAAAACTATATGCCTAAAAATATTACTTTCAGTCATGTCTCTTAATAAAATATGAGAACTTCAAATAGGATAACATCCTAAATACTTAATGAAATGGAGAAGTAAATATATCTTACTACAATGTTATGTTTGTTTTTCTCTGTGGATGAGTTTAAAGTCGAGATGAAATGAAAAATGCCCTTTTAGATCACATTCTCACTTATATTGTGCACTCATTTTAACAATATAGGCCAAAAGATAGAAAAAAATCAACTTTGTATTCTTACATCAAAATCCATCAAGTTTTCTGGCTGTAAAACAAAATATGACTTGTGCCTACAAAGGCTTGACCAGCCAATCATATCAGACATCAGTCAATCTTTGACACAGAGCTAAGATTCATTAGTTAGTGAACTAGCAACAGCATGGAGGTAAGTGGGGTTATGACACGCCCACGTTTCAACATTCAAATCAAATTCCTCCCAACGTTATGCTCCATCTGCCTGTCCTGATTCTGATGACGTGGAAATGTGCCATGATACAGAAGCTAAATATGGTAGAAATGCTGTTTCATCTGCACAGAGGAGAGGAAGCTCCAGAACTTCCAGCCGGTTTCACCAACAAGCTAACAGGTTAACCGCAGCAGCTACAACATGTAAGGTGACAGCCAATCACCTGCATAATCAGATCTTGGTACAAACATGCTGCATGCTTATTTGCTCACTGACACTGATGAGATTTACTCTGCAGGTAATGAAATTCTGTTTTGAATGACGAAAGATTTTTCAATACTCGATAAGATCAAATTCAGCACTCAAGTCTGACACATGAAGAAGAGTATGTATGTTTGAGTGTGTTGATGTATGTAAACATGAACGGAAAAGACACCGACTATAGAGATAATTAGTGTGTAAAATTACTGAGATAATACTTGGTTCATTGAACAAATTCAGCTTTAATTTTACCTGAGTGAGTTCATGAGTGTGTGTGGAGTGAATCGATGAGAGCATCAGTGTAGTTCGGTGTTTGATTCATGGTTTTAATAAGCTGCTGTGGTGTTACAGAGGCTGAAGTTTTCACTCCTACAGAACAGGGAGCTCTCACACAGCCACATTATGAATGGAGTGAAAACAGGTGCCGTTTCTATTT
Source organism: Lutjanus erythropterus (assembly GCF_056507025.1). NCBI lineage: Eukaryota > Metazoa > Chordata > Actinopteri > Lutjaniformes > Lutjanidae > Lutjanus > Lutjanus erythropterus. The sequence goes on along the minus strand of NC_139318.1, from coordinate 45,395,468 downwards.
TTTCATATGCTTGACTTTCTATTATGGTCGATTAGATTGACCCTCACTGTATTATGTAATGAACTTATTCACAGATTTATTGCATCTCACTCTCCCCAGCGTTGTTTTAATTTGACAGTATAGCCCTCTGTTAGCCCACAGGAGAGGGGAAAATCTGATGTCACAGCGAAAGGAAATTACAGCTGGTTTATGTGGCAATAAAATAGATTTATTGCCAATAATCGGGTTATATAAATGGACAAGGAATAACTGGATTGTGACTCAAGAGTTCAATAAAAACATACATTGTGATCCATCAGATTGTGCAGCTTTTACATTAGATAGATCAAAAGCACTTAAATGGTCTTTATTGCATTAAATGACTAAAATCTCTTTTGTTTGCTCCCTGAAGAGTTCAGAGTGTGGGGTCCACAAATGATTCACGAGGCAGTTTCTATATCCTCATCATGGACAGTAGATGCTTGTCAACACAAGCTTTTATAGCCTGGACTCTCTGTGACCAAGAATGTCTAAATTTTGTGCAGAAGTATGTGCTTTCAAAATAAAACTCCAAAAATTCACAAAATACAATACTTGTTTCTTTCAAGGTTGGGGCTGTGTATTAGCAAGAATCTGGTGATATGATACATATGATGATGTCGAAGTTATGATTCTATCGATATGATTCTAGAAATTACTAATAATATTACATACTATGAAAAGCACACCATCATATGTATTAACATTTGAGTTTAAAAAGTTTTTTAATGCAATCAGCAGTGGAGATAAATGAGAAACACAACACGAAATGAACCACTGTCCTGAATCTTTTCATTAGGGCTGCACAATTAATCAGGATTTTCTCAAAATCACAATATGGCTTTTTGCAATTTTCAAATCACAGGAGGTGCAACAGTCGTCAAATAAATGAATATCATGAGGCAGAGATGTTCTGTGCTACGAATCAGATTCTACAGACTTCAGAAAACATCTTTATTTAGTACAGATTCCTGCAAAAATAAAAATCCCACCACAGTCATTTTAACGTTTTTCCATCAAAATAAGAATAATGATCTAAAAATTATCATTACCTCTAATATCGCAAATCATATCTAAGTTGCTATATCAGTCGAAATAATTGCAATAAGATATTTTTCTAAAAATCCTTCAGCCCTACTTTGCATGTATCACAATATCATGATACAGTGTTTTTAGAATCGATACAGGATCACAATACGCAACACCATGATACTCTGTATTTAGCCATATTTTCCTAAACCCCAATTCAAGGGGGGCTGCACCCCAAAAAACAATGGCACTCAAACATCTTTACAGAGTGATAGATGCCAATGCATCAGCACTCGCAAATGTATGCAACACCATTAATGTTACAAATGTCGCTGAAATCCTGAGGAAACGTCTGTTTCCTTCTGCTGCTGTGTACCATTACAAGAGTTAGATATTTATTTTTGAGTGCTGATGACTTAATTTTCTGTTTTGTTTCATAGTCTGTCGGCACACTGGTGATCAAAGCTGCTTAATTTGTTGGAACCTTATATTTGTCAGAATCTGTCAGCTTTGTGTATTCTTATCTCTGTAATGATGATTGACGCAGACACGCTGTCCCTCATCACATCTCATCACTGATCTCACTCGTGGCTCTGCAGTTTGATTTTGTTTGAGCACAAAGTTAATTTAAAGTCTAGTATCCTTCTGCCTGTAAAATTATCAACAACTGTTTATTCTACATTTCAGCTGCCAGGTGCCTCTGTACTGGACCTCGGAGAAGTCACTGTTTATGGAAACCAGTTACAGTTTTCCCAATATGGAGTTTTTTCCCCAGCGTAATCAGATAAAAGAAGGACAGACCCATAAAAATCTAACATCTCTATGATTCTAGTTCGGTATCTGCTGTTGTTGGGGAACTTGAGCAATTATCTGACTGGTCAAAGACTTTTTCCAACTGTGCTTCGCATTCCTATAAACTGTGACCTGCTGTGCTTGGTTGGTTGCTATGCCAACTCCCATGTGGAGGCAAGCAAGCTACTGATCAGTGTGTCTTCTGTTTTTATACTTCTGCATGTATACATCCTTGTAATATATTCCTGTCACATGTTGGTAACTGCTATACTGGTGTTCTCATTACTGTGATGATTAGTATGAATGTCACACGTCTCGGAGAGGAAAAGGTTAAGGGTAAGAAAAGCCCACACGGTTATTAAAGTGAGATCAACCATGTTGTAAAGACGAGCACAAAACCATTCTGCGTCTTTACAGTCTCACAGTTCCAGAGTTGGGAAAGTTACTGTTTCCTTCTTTCAGATAATTTGTCTGTTATGTAACTTAGTTAAAGAAGTGTTAAACCAGCTTCTGTTCAAACAGGCTTTGTCTAAAACCACATAGCCACAACATGAGTAAGTGTTAGACTGCTAAGTTTTTAAATGGACTCCCACACTATGAGAAGTTTCGGAACATGATTTTTCACTTTAAACTTCAGCCTAAGACATCTCTGAGAACATAAAGTTAAGCACTTTGACTTGCGAGTACGTTAAGGGACACTTGATCTGTTTGATTTTACATGGTACAGGTCCAATTTTAATGCAGCCTAGTTTAAATCATTTATAACACCCACCAGGCAAACTTTGAATACAGCAAACTTGAGCAGATACTCTAATGTGTTGATTCCACCAGGCACGACCGGAGCAGACTGTGGCCGCTGACGACTCTCGTGAGTCCATCAGAAGTGCATTCAAGAAGTGTCCCAGAAGTCTCTCTGCACTCTGCTTCAAATACATGCCTTGTCTATTTTTGACAGAAACTGCATCAAGATGCACAGAGCAGATCGAATGGGTCAGGAAGTCAGACAGACGATGGCACAGAACATCTGGACAGTTTTCAAAATAAAACACCCTGCTCGCCAGACCCGACTACAAAACAAACAAACAAACAAAAAAAAATCTAAAAAGTTAAGCGCCTCTGTGACTATAATGTGACATTCAGATAATCGGCCGATTCCGATTTCCGATTTTTTGAAGGGTCTCACCTACCGATTCCAATTTTGGCCGATTTTCAGTCTTTCTAAGAACTGTAAATGACAGCATTCACAAACATTTTTGCAACTTTTCTTGTAAAAATTAAATTGGATGTTCATAATAAGACACTGACTATTAAATATTCATTAAATACTATTTAAATTTTCTCCAAAGTCCTCCAGGTTACAGCCAGGCCTTACTATAGTTTTATATTAAGATTATGAATCGGGTGAACGTGACTTCGCAGAACGCGATTTCACATGATCTCCTGTGGAAGCAGATGTAAACAAACCGGAGACTGACGCAGTGCAACAGTTAAGACACAGAAGTTAAACGGGTCTGGATGAGAAAATGTTTGAGGAGACACATCAACACAGGTTGTTTATTCTTCAGCCAGAACAGGAGGTGAGATTTTAACTGTCCCTCTGTGAACAGCAGTCTGCTGCTGGCTAACATTAGCCTGAAGAACTAGAGAGTTTATGGCTGTTCTGCGACATTGTCAGCTGCTCTGTCTTGTTGTAGACTGTCTGTCTTCTCCTTATCCTGTTCTTAGAATCTGTCACTTACACCAGCTTTAAGCAAGCATGTGTCTGAGTGTGTGTAGCTGTTATCAGCGCCTAGTCCAATTACTAGTCTAATTACAGATTTATTCTCAGTAGCTGTAATGTTTGCTTCCATGTATTTTGTAATTTCATTAAATATCCAAGTGGACATTTGTGCCTTTTTTACAATATTGCAGTGTGTGCCATTTGGATATTACACTTTGCTATATTGAGATTTAGACAATATATTGATTAATTGTGTAGCCCTACCCTCAACACATTTGGTCCAAATCCCATCTCTGTTTAACTGAGAGACACCTGCCTTTTGATGAGTGAAGGAACAGATCTATATTTGCTAAAGCAAACTAGAAAAATAAGTCTGTGACGTGACAAACTGAGAGTGCCGAGTGAACTGAGGAGGAGGGGAAGAAATGAGACTCCTCTCTCAGTTGCATGAATACTTTCCGTGACCTTTTCTCAGTCTGCAAGTGAATATTCTATTTTTTCTCGCAGCATATGTTTGATCAGTAAACAGAGGAGACGGACAAAAAGATGAGGGGAGCTGAAAGATGCTTCAAAAGTCAAGAGGTTGATTCAGATTTGTGATGTATTGATTTACCAGCTGAGCCACAGCCACACCATTTCCCCCCTTTTTTTTTAAATAATAAAATCATCTGTTTGACAGATCTCATTCAGGCCTTTGTCCATTTTCCACATTCTTACAGCAGACAGTTAAGACTGCATGATGAGCGAACGGAAAACAGAAGCGCTCGAGTCTTTTTACTGGAAGCAACTATTGACAGTATAAATAAACAGTGACAGAGCCTCTGAAGCCAATGGAGACGCACCTTAAACCTGCTTTCTTTCTCATGGCCAGCAGGGGGCGACTCCTCTGACTGCAAAAAGACTGATGATACAGTTTGTACCTTCATGAGATAATTAAGCTACTTCTCAGTTGATTTATGACCTCAGTAAACAGTTTAGTCTCATGTGCTTGTTTATGAAAATAAATTATGATCCCACTTAGGGTAGAGCTAAAACAATGAATCAATTATTAATCAACTGTTAAATTAATCAACAACTATTTTGATAACTGATTAATTGTTTTGAGTGATATTCTAAGAAAAACACACACAAAATCTCTGATTTCAGCTTTTCAAATGTTATCTATCTATCTTTGGGTTGTGGATAAAACAATACATTTGAGGATGTTATCTTAGACTTGATCAACTTTTTTTTCACCACTTTCTGTCATTCAACCAAAAAATTAATAAAATAATTGACAAAATGATCAAAACATTGATCGATAATGAAAATAACTGTTAGTTTCAGCGCTAATTTACAGTAAAATAGACAATAAATCAGGATATACTTTAGGGTGGGGCTACCATGTGACTGACAAGTCATTCTCTGCGAACACACAGGGCTCACAAAACTCAGATCAAACTCTAAAACATGCAGACTGTAGGACGTGTTGACCACCTTTTTCTCACTAATATTTTCAGAAACATACTTCAGTTTAGTTGTAATACAAGAAACTTTGTGACCAGGCAGACTGTAATTTTTTCCTGCTGAACAGATGAGCCAAAACCAAACAATGCCCAAGTCACAGTCTGTTAGTGACAAGCTCCACACTCTCGTTTGTGCTGCATGTACTCGGACTGTGACCCCCATAATGTCAAACTCGGCTTCAAAATGGTAGTTCACAAATCAATGTGAGAGGTCACGGTGGGTTTTAAACTTAGAAGCAACATTTAAGAAAAGTATTTTATTGTGGATGGGTTAGTGCTGTCACAGTACTGGAATTTCTAACTTCAATACAATACCTTGAAAAACATCAATATTCAATACCATTTTTGATATAACCATACCAAAATTGATACAACTTTGAGGGCATAAAAGTTTTTATTTTTAGTAAAAGTTAAATATAATAAGGCTTCTTTCTATTTAGATTGAGCCTTTAAAAATAACTACATTACCTAATTATTAATAAATCTTGGAAATTACAGCACACTAATTAATGTACTATATCCCTGCACACTAAGGTTTTAAAAGACCACCTGATTAATTGATTAGACCCATGCCAAAGGGCCACAACAAATAAAAAAAAAAAAAAAAGTTTTGGTCATTACTGTTTGTCACCCACTGACAAGCCCATTATTTTGTTGTCTCTGCTCAGACACCGACTCGCTCTCCTCTCCGTCTTGCTTTTTCCGACCGGTCACCTCACAGCAGTCACGTCACTGTGGGGAGCTGACATAGTTGCGTTTACTTCAATTAAAAAGTATAAATGTTGCTTTATCTTGGTGAAACTTTTCAAGGTTTTAAATGAAGATAGACCCCGTGCTATGAAGACATCCCAAGCGACTCAGATGAAGCCGCCTCTTTTTTTTTGACAGGATTTAACACTTATAATGATGCAGACAAATGAGGTGGCGGACATGTTCAACCGGAGGAACTACAGGGTGTCAGCTGGACTCATTAATATAATTTTGATACAAGCCTCCGTATGATTAAAGTCTGCAACTCCAGCAGCGTTACTGTTTTGTTCTGCAGTGTCTAAACCAGGCTGAACATAAACCACAAGTTTAGGAAAGTACAGCTTCTACACAGTTTGAACTTAAAATGAAGGAGGAACCAGAGTGGACTCTAGAGAAGACGATCATCTGCTCCTGCTCCTTCAACAAAACAAAGTTAAACTTTAATAAAGTAAAGAGAGCTGTGCAGGTACATGAAACTATTAAATCGTTTTAACTAGAGCCCCACAAGACGAGGGTAAATGAAAATACTCCACTGCATTTACACTGAGGTTGTGCAAAATTCACTTTACTGTTTGTACTTGTTCTGTTTATTGTAAAAACAAAGACGGTGTCATAGCAGAGTGAGACGTTTAAGCATTTGAAGATTAGAGAACTTTGTCGAGGCTCAGAGAGATGGAAAACTCAATTTAAATAATTCATTTATGTCAATATAATAATTCCATCTACGTGCATCTCACTTCACTGATGGCTGCTGGTGTTTGTGAAAGAGTAACATCAGAGAAATGACATAACTGCGTCTACATTTTTGCTTTTGCTGCTGTTTTGTGCGTCTGTCTCACTGTTGAAGCAACAACAGAAGAACAAAACTATATTTTTAAATAAAACCCTAAAATATAACCTAAGCTTAGATTCTGTAAATTTCTGACACTTTAAAATAAAGTAATACTTCTCTCATTAACACACATCAAAAGAGATTAAGCTATTATTACTTTTTGAGACCAAATCAAAGCCTGTGACTGGACATTTATAAAAAGAGTGTCTGACTCAGCAAAGAGACGTGGTCTTAATCAGATCTGTGACATCTGAGAAAACTTTAATAATCAGAGAAGAAAACACCAAAGGAAATAAATTAAGTGAAATAAATGAAATGTTCAGTCGCCTGCTGGTTGTTCAGACACATTCAGTTATTATCCCTACTGCTATTAGTATTAAACAGGCCGGTTTCCTTTGTGCTCCAGAAATATACATTTAAATAACTGAATGATTATAATAAACATAACGATTTATGCTGGTCAAAGAGGAAAATCTTTAGTCGTGTCCTAATTTTTTAGACAGGAGTACAGAGGACTGATATTGAGCTGAACACTATGATGTCACAATGAAGGTGAACTTTTTTATAACAAACGTCATCACCTGATCATTTTATCCTCTTAGATATTTGTGTAAAGCTGCATAATAATTAGAATCTCAAGTTATGGGAAAAAATGTGTTTTGTAACACTGATCTTTGACCACCTAATTCTAGACCAAGTGAACGTTTGCACCAAGTTTGTAAAAAAAATTTCCAGGTATTCCTGAGATATTGTGTTCCCAAAAATGTGATAGAGTTGAGGTCACAGTGACCCCTGACCTTTAAGAACCAAAGTGCCATCAGTTCATCATTATGTTCAAGTGCACATTTGTGCCAAGTTTGAAGAAATTCCAGTAAAAGGCACCGCTGTTCTGTTTACGGTCATAGAGGGTTAGAAATCTCTAATCGATTGTTAGCATAGTTGGAGATTAATCTAAGAATCAATAATAATGGATTATTTGTTGCAGATCTACAATGGATCTGCACATTTCATTGTACCTTAGACCTTGTGTTTACCTACATACATGACTAATAAAACCCAATTTGAACTACAGTTGAACATCTGTACTTTAATTTTAGATACTTTTAGATGCAATCAAAACAGAACTTTAACCATTTTTAGGGCATATAAAGCTGTTTCACTAAATCAGAGGTTTTCACTCTATAATGAGCACCTAATGAGACGTGAAATAAATACACTGTGTGATGTGAAACCAACAAGATGAGTGGAGGTGTTCTGAAAGCAACTGGAAGTCAGTAATGGTGGTTTGGCGTTCATTTTTCCCTCTTATCAGCACAGTGGGTGGCACCAGCAGCAGCAGCGATACATCACTAATGGAGGTAATTTCTCATCATCTGAGGCTAGCATGCTAGCTAATGATAGCACGCAAAGGTTCCACCTGGAAACCTTTCAGGGGGTTCTACCTCGACCCCAACATCATACCTTAAAACATCTGTGGAAACATCCTGTGAAAGATTCCACAGAGAACAATTCTGCGGTGTAATGGTTCCACCCACAATCCTCTTTGGGTGCTTTATCTAGAACCTTTCTACATTCTAAGGCGGCAACAAGAACCTGCCCAGGGGGTTTGATTAAAAACCCTTTTATTCCAATGGTTTAATCTAGAACCCACACAGTTTATATTCCAGGGGTTTTATCTATACTTTTTACACAAGTTTAACCCATGATCATTTTGTCTTCTCAGGGTTCTACAAAAGAACCAGTTTATATTCTACATATAAGGCGAGAACACATGTAAAATGAACTGATTAAAGAGATTCCAGGTACATCTGGATTTAAAGTACCATTTGAAACACGGGTTGACATTTGAACATTTGACAGTGAGAATCTTTTAACACTCATGCCTTCAACAATCCTTGAATAACTTTTTTCAAAAAGGGTTCTTTGGATGAAAAGCGTTCTTAATGAAAATTCTGATGAACCCTTTCTTCAAATAAGGGTTCTTCAAAAGCAAATGGTTCTAGGTTGAACCTCAGCCCATTAGGAACTCTTATTTCTTGGAGTGTATTGCAGAGGACAGTGAGAGATGAGCGTGACAGACCATGGTTCCTAGTGAGTGAGGGTTAGAGGCTAATCAGTGTAAATTAAAAGCCTTTTTATCATTTGGTACCATTAGGGAGGATCAATATCTGATCTAATGTCTTATCTCAATCCTCAAGGCTCCTTCAGCATCAGATTGTGGTCATTAGTTTGGGACATGCATGCACGCACTCAGGCAACACAGGCATCACACAACAGACACACACACACACACACACACACACACACACACACACACACACACACACACACACACACACACACACACACACACAAACAAACACACAACTGAAGGGTACAGGGGTTCTAATGAAATTATGAACTCTAAGTGTTCCTGTGTTAATGCGGTTTGAACTGCCAGCAGTGGAGATCCATACTAACTCAATAGAAGGACATCAGACAGCAGACTCTGTGTGTGTGTGTGTGTGTGTGTGTGTGTGTGTGTGTGTGTCTGTGTGTATCCACTGTGTTTGTTTTGTGTATGTATGCATCTCTCTGCGTCCACTGTATTCAGCTTAATGTCTCATATAGATCATATAGATCTATAGATGTGTAATATTGTGTCTCATATGTCAACTAGTGTGTGCATGTATGAGTACATTAATCTGTTCTTTCTATTCGATCATCCTATATGTGTGCGTCCATTTGAAACCAGTGATAGTAATTAGAGCCAGATATATTGATCAGCCGATGTCCTCAGCCTGATATTGGCCTAGCACAGCTGTATCAGTACTGCTGTATATGTTATATTTTTTGTTTTTAACATTTTTTTTCATTACAAATTGCAGCTTCTGTGGAATTTAGCATGGTGAACATGAAAGCAAGCGACAAGAGAGAAACTTAAATTCACAATTTGAGCTGTTGTATTTCTCTGTTTGAAAAAGGAAAATAGGTGTGAGAATATTTAATTTCTTGACAGTTTGTAAGTTTATTTTGTTTATTGGGTGTAGTGAACATACACAGCATATGTAATATAGTGAATAAATAAATCTCCCAGCTGAGACTTGAGAGGATGGGAGGAGGTGGGAGGGGGGATGAAGATAACGCCAATCACCGATGGACAGGCTGATGATGGTCTGTTGGAAAACTTTAACATATTGCCCAACATGACCAACTATTAGCCATTGAAAAACCCATATCGGTTGATCATTAATCACCCTCATTAATTACCCAGGTGTTTAGCTCACCTGTATGTTTGGCTCGTTACACTGTGGTTCAGCATTACTTCAGACTATCTGACTGTTTCAGCAGGGCGGGAGATTCCCCCCACTCACCATCCAAATGCTGCTTATTCCTGTCAGTGGCTGTTACGAGGCCCATGTGGCTTAAACATAAATCACTAGATGTCGCGTAGGAGTTTCAATATTGTGACATAAACTTACAGAGTAGCTTTGTTTTTATCAGCGAAGTGCAACAAGCATCAGTTGTGTGCATTACTGGAGTCACAGAGAGCAAAAGAAAATATACACACATCCACAAACTCAATGTGCTGTAGTGTCTCGTTGGGGTTAATTCTTTGTGTATAAAAACAAACACATAAAACACACCCACAGACTGCCAGCACTGATGAACACAGTCCAACTCTTCCAAAAGCACCCAATACATCCAACGCTTACAACTCCCACGCTGCAAAACGGCTCCAACAGACTGAAGCAGCACCAACATTAACTCTCAATAAATGACACACTCCGGCAGAAGATAATGTATTCGCTGTATTAAAAGGGATTCTAACATAAGTTTGTCAACTCTGCCAGACACCAAATCTTCAGAAGGTGTTTGGGCTCACAGGACCAAAGCTGGTTTACTATTAAAGTCAAGAAATATCACATGATCATCACATTTACCAGATGTTTACATTCATTTGGAGAATATATCAGTGAAAAGGGTACTACAATGTGTAAACCATGTTTGTTGTTAATTACTATTTTTAGTTGTTACTATTTTTACAGTGGGATAAAAAAAATGTACCATCTTGAATTTTCTTTTATGTGCTGAAGTGAAACTTTGCTACTTGTACTGTTACCTGTTACCATCACGGAACTTGCTTAAGGTAATTAATCACACAGGAGGTGGTAAATGTATTACGGCTGACAACCTTTGATTGGTCATTATGTGTTTTCTGTCCAAATTCTCATTGGTCAGACAATCGCTGGTGTAACTTTAATAAGGAGAGAAGTGCTTCTTAATCCATTGTTGTTGAGGGTGGGACACACACGGACCTGATGTGTTTTATTTCAGAGTGATAGGCTGTTTACTGAACACTTACTGGCTCCAGACTAATAGACACCCTGTCAGAGAAACAGCACAAATCACTACATCAGCTCTGACCTCAGAAGAGCTGGGGGGATAAAAGTTTATTTCTGATCATAATGTGTGTTGATTTTATCAGTGAGGATGGCTGATAACTGATAGATCAATATAAGCTGTCTGTGACCCGACGTCAAACTTAAAGCTGTAATTTTTTTCATGTTTCATGTTGAATTAAAGCTTATTTTGCAGGTTATCCTGTAATTTGGCACTAGCATGTTGTGAAGGTGGCTATACTCCCACAAGATGAGACCATATTGGACTATGTGACATAAATATAATACTGAGGGACGATTAAAAGTCTTATTTGAAACAACTAAATAATGAGAGTAGGTTGGATGCTAACAACTCTTTTGGATGTCGCTTTTTGTGGAAGCTTTTACTGCAGCATGAGCTGCGTTAGCTTTGTTTGTATATAGGAGCCCGTGTGACTCTTGTCACCAGCGTGTATGTGTGTGTGATGATGCTGTATGTAATGCTAAGTTTATTTGATACACATACCCTGAAGGTAACGCTGTAGCTACATGTGTAAAAGAAATGGTCAAACTGCAGGAAATCATTTGCTTGGCAACACCCTGTAACTTTGATTAGCACCATTTAGGCCTCCATGTAGAGTTCACTCAGTGCACTGTGGCTGATTTAGTTCATACAGACATAACATGACAAGGTTTTGTTTGATTGACTACAGCTTTATAATGCCTTCATTACTGACTTAGAAGTTGATGACCTAAAGTGAGGTGGGAACTCCAAACAAATTCACCAGCCTCTGTCTTGGTTACACAGACTGAAAAACACCAACAGCACTCTGGTCCAGGGGACAAGAGGTCATAACCACTAATCTACAGACTCCTTTCCACCCTGAAAAACATTTTTCAACTTTTGGTGAAGACAAAAGGTGAGAACAGAAACAACTGCGGAAATGATCAGCCACTGTTGCTGGTGGACCTGCTGGCTTGTAGCACACGTACATGAAGATAAAGTACAGTCACACACACACCCCAAATTGATCCTCCAGTTCACAGGTAAGTCGAGGAACCACCCTGTGTGTTATGGCCACAGTGTGCCCTCTAGTGGATACAAAAGAACCTGCACAGCTGAACTTTTAAAAACAGACTATATCATACACACCACATCAACAGAATATTTCTCTGTTTGTGTTTCTATGTTCTGGAAAAAAAATGATCCCAGTTAAAAACATTTACTGCTAGAAATGTTAAACAGCTATGGACTGTTGCACTTATTGAATCTCTTTGATTAAGAACATCAGACTGTAATTATAACATCTATTTTAACTAACTGAACTTGATTTTCATTGGCTCTTGATGGTCAGCAGTGCACAACAACTACAGCACTTGTTCAGTAATATGTTTGATATGATTAGACCAACTCCAAACAGTGTGTGGACAAATGGTGGCAATTTAAAGGGCGGGTCCATCATTTTTGGGGTTTTTGAGGGTTTTATTTCAATCTTCAGATTCTCAGTAGTATTCATTATGTGTTCATTTTGGCATCAAAACGCTATGTTTCTGAGCTGTGATGTGACGTAGGTGTCTGCATGATGACATTGTTATATAAACCCCCGAGATTGAGGAAGCAGCACATAAAATATGGGAGGAGAGCATCAGCTGAGTGAGCGTTTCCATTTGAAAAACCCAGAAAAGAACAAAGATGGAATCACCCTTTCAGTGACTTAGAATTAAATTCAGACCTTGAATTTCAAACACAGATTTACACTCTATCAAAAGGGCCAGATGAGGTGACAATCATTTGTTTTAAATAGTGTCAGCATGTTCCTCATCAGCTGGTTCCTCTTACACTTTTTTCAGTAAACTAGAAGTCAATTCCTCATCGTTTGTCATGATGACCTATATTTGTGTGGAACATCTCTACAAACATACATCTGCAGAGGATTCATTTATGACACACATGATAAACACAGCATGAGAGTGTACCTAAAGGGTCTTACTTTTCATAGTACCAGCTTCTTCCTCATCCTCATCATCAGAGTTGATGACCATGGTGCCCAGTTGTGACTGCATGGTCCCCATGTCGTCGTGTTCCACCATAGTCCGTGCCGTACTACCCAGTGAACCCGCAGCCCGGATGGTTCCTGAGTCGCCGCTTCCTGCCCGCACCATCGTCCCCTGGTCCACCTCATCCTCGTCCTGAAACACAGACGGTAAAACAACACCTAAATAATAACACATCGAGTGAACACTAATCATGACGTGCTTTCATGTCCTGTTTCTTACAGAGCATCTTCTGTCTGGACACTAAACCCACAAAAATCTGAAAAATTTAAAGTAGATTTTCTCAAGTCACTAAAACAAAAATATGTATGAATCTAATATTTTTTTGTTTTTCTTCAACCTCTTTGATTGTTTATATTTTCTTGTTGTTGCTATTTTTTGGTGACAACTTAGTTTTTGTTTTTATTACAAGCTACAACTGTATTTTCACTAATTTCTGATCTTCATATTTGGCCTTTTGCCTTTTCTTGTTTTATTAATACATCTAATTCTTCTTTTGATTTTGTTTTTTTCACTCTTATGTTTTCCTGTGGGCCCCAACAAAAAAAGCAGCTAATTTAATTTTCTGAATCTACAACTACTATCAAGAGCAAATATCATTTTATTAAAATGTCAATTTGTTTAAGTGTGAAGAGTTAAAAAATCTGCTGCAAATTAACTATGATTGTCATTATCTCAATTAAAGGACAAGTGTGTAGGATTTGGTGGCATCTAGTGGTGAGCTTGCAGACTGTAAACATCTTGCCTCACTTTCCCCTTACAAACATGTAAGACAAACCACAGTAACCACAAAAGACGTGGGAAACACAAAAAGCCAGAGTTTGGTTTGTCTGCTTTCGGCTCCTGGAGTAACATGGTGGTTCCCTCTGAGGAAGAGGACCTGCACCCTCTGTGGATACACAGGTAACAATACCACAACAATTCTTGGTGATTATAGACCAAGGTGTGGCCTCGAGCCACAGATCTGATGACTTGAGACTCTACGTTAATGCTGCAAATCTGACAGCATCCAATCAAGTTGCAGCAGACAACCATGAAGAGCTAAAGTTACTGTGCTCTACTGATAAAAAAATGATACCAAAGCTAATTTCATAAAAAAAAAAAAAAAAAAACCTGTGGGTCAAAAATTACAGATGGCGACGCAACAACTTCCAAATTTGTTTCACATTTTAAATTGCATGAAGAACCTAAGTCGAGGCTAATATTAGCACAGAAAGTTAATTCTTAGGTAATGCTAGCTTAACAGCTTTGTAAATTTTCAAACAAACGAGGCTGGAAATTCACTGTTACATTACGACTTCAGAGTCAAAACTGAAAGTTTAGGACGCAAGACTTAAGTGCATGGACGTGAAAGTTACCTGTGATGAGTTCTAGTTACTTGTTTTATAAACTTATTCAGGTAAACGGATGTAGTTGAGAGCTTGTTGTTTTTCTGTTGGCATTTTAGCGTGGAGGCAGAACATTTTTCATCAACATAAAAGAAAATTTTGCATCAGTTTCAACTTCTGTTCTCCACCACAGCAGACGACACCTTCTCGATTCAACAGTTTTACTCCTATTTCATTATTATGATTGTTGTTGTGTGTACCGAATTGTCATCATCCTCTGCATCCTGTTCTCTCTGTTCTGCTTCTTCCTGTCTCTTCAGTTTGATCTCCATGGCGTCTGTGATCAGGGCTCTGAGGATGGAGTTGGGCTTCGCTGACTTGATGAACGGATGCTGAAGGGGAGAGAGAAAGATTAAATTCAAGAGAAAGGTGCAAACACATTTTTAAATTTCCTTAGAAGCAACTGAAGATTGTTACCTGTAACAGCTGCGTGGCAGTTGCCCTGTTTTCTGGGTTTTTCACCAAACACTGGCTGACAAAGTCTCGAAATGACTGAGACCACTGATCTGGGTTCCTGAATGTTGGGGGAGGGTTGGTGGGAATCATGAAGATGGCCTGGAAGAGGAAACAAAATTCAGTACACCCAAGACAAGAGTGAAGCACTTACCATAACTAATAATACATTTTTCCCCTCACAAAACATCTCTGCACACAAATATACAGTAATTTGTCTTTACAAACACTGAACGCCAACACAAGCTCTTTCATTCACACACAAAGACACTGTACAGACTCTCTCACCCTCATGGGATGTATGTCAGCGTAGGGCGGTTTCCCTTCAGCCATCTCTATAGCTGTTATCCCCAGAGACCAGATATCAGCCACACAGTTGTAGCCGATCTCCTGTATGACCTCTGGAGCCATCCAGAACGGTGTACCGATGACCGTGTTTCGTTTCGCCATGGTGTCCTGACAAAGGGAGGAGGAGACAGAAAATGATGGAGGAGAGATCTGGTCATGCTGTCACTACTGGTACAAAAATGATACCTGATACCTCTTTCAATTCCACGACAAAAAGAAAAACAGAACTAGGTACAGAAAAAATGATATGCTTTGCTATTTTGCTATGCTTCAAGTCAAACTTCCAGCAGGAAAATAAAGACTGAGCTGAACTGAGGTTTTAAATGAGCCCTTGGATCTTTTCTTTTTTATAATTTCAGTATTTTCAATACTATTCATGGTTAGCATTAGGGATGTTAATGATTGATCATCAATAGTCAATTAAAATGTATTACTCAATAATTAATCAACAGCCTAGAAATAGTTGTAATTGGACCTCATTTGACATTGTTTTGTCTGGAAAGTTAAACTTAAAATGAGAAAACAAAATGAGAACAAATGGAAATGTGTATTTTGCATCTTAATAATTAATTAAATATCAATTGTTCAACTGTCAGTTAAGAAGAAGGCAAAAATTTTGCAAACCTGGTAATGATGTATTGTTTTAAACAATGTGGTGTGGAAAGGTATTGAAGGTACTTTTGACAACTTTACTGTGGAGAACTTCTCAAGATGTCAACAAAACAAAACAAAAGGACACAGGATATGTTTACAGAAGATAAGTGACTGATGTTGCACGACCCGACACACTGCTGCATCTATTTCTCCTCTCTCACTAAGCAAAATAAAATAAACACAAAGTATACATACATACATACATACATATTGAATTTTCACTCACTGTGAGTTGTCCAGCAACTCCAAAGTCTGCCAGTTTGGCCTGACCCTCTGTGTTCAGCAGGATGTTGCCTGCTTTGATGTCTCTGTGGATTTTTCTCATGAAGTGAAGATACTCCAGACCCTTCAGGGTGGACTGCACGATGGTGGCTATCTCCTCCTCTGTTAGCTACAACACACACACACACACACACACACACACACACACACACACACACACACACACACACACACACACACACACACACACACACACACACAATGAGTGACATATCAAAGTACTGTCAGTTACATCAAAGTATGCAAACAGACACATAAACACACACTTCAGTACAGTAACACTCACTTACAGATATACTCTGGGCTCTATACAAACTGTGTACATGAGTGTATGTGTGTGTGTTTGAGTATTATATTACCGTTTTGTTGCGTATTCGGATGATATCAGACACCGATCCAGCTCCACAATATTCCATAACTATCCACAGGTCACTGTTTTTGAAGTAGCTGCCGTAGTACCGCACTACATGGGGACTGAACACACAGAGATATGATGAGATGACAGTTAGATATACTGTTGAAGACTGTGGTCATTTTTTATTCATTTCAGCCAGTTTAGTTGGTTGACTACAGAGCATTGTCATCCAACCTTCCACCACACTATCAGTTATATTTATTTGTATATCAACAACAAGACAAATTCAAAGTACTTTAAACAGGACATGCAAGGCAAAAGATATGAAACAAAACACAAGGCAATATAAAAACCTACAGTGAAGCACTGCACTGCAGTACAGTGCAGTGCAAGATATGAATAAATGCTCCCAAGTTTAGCTTAATAAAAGGCAGTGGCAAACAAAAGTTTACGCCCCAATATAAAGGAACAGAGGAGTGGGAGTTTGTTGCAGAGATGTGGAACATAAAAAATGAATGCAGCTTCTTGTTTAGTTTGAACTCTGAGGACAGTAAGCAGATCTGATCCCAGAGGTTGAGATGATTCATTATTACAGCGCAGTGGATCAGAAATGTATCTGGACCAAAACAGTTCAGTGTTTTATAAGGTGAGTATCTGGACTGAAGATAATATGATCCCAGGGCTCAACAACAGGCCTCACCTGTTTACCTGGGGCAAATAAAATACATGTCGGGCAAGTAAATCTGGCAACTTACTTGGCTGGCAGGGCATGTGGTTAAAAAGACAAACTATTTGATAATATGTTAAGATTTCTTGTTTTTCTTTGTTATCATATCAAACAGAATATGTTTGGGTTTTAGACTGACAAAATGAGACATTTAAAGACATCACATTGGGCTTTGAAAAACTAGGATGGACATTTTTCGCTAAAGAAAAACAGTTCAGACCTAAATTAAACATGACAATTAACTTAAACAGTCTTCTTGATGTGGCGACTGAACTGCAGCATGACATGGCTGCAGCTCGTTAAAGGAAAAGCTCACAACTTTTCAGGTCTGTCTTGAAATAATAATCAGGTGCTCACATGAACATTGCACAAAGTAGATACCAATAATATCTTTCAAGTTCACTGTCATTTTAGAATAAAAGTGTTTCCCTTGAGCTGTCAGTACTGTAAAAAGTATCTGTTTCTTTCTCTTGAACTAAAACAGCTGACAAATATGTGGAATAAGTTTGTAATTTAAAGGACAAAGTCACAAACAGCAGTAAAAGTGTAGCTCAACAGTATCTTTTCCCGCTGTGCTGACTAATGTGCAACATTCCTGCCTTGAAGAGGTTGTGCAAAAGGTGTTTGTGTTTGTGTTGTACATGTCATAGTTTAAGACTAGTTTCTCCAAACAATAAAATGAGGCATGCTGTTTCAAGCTTTTGGTTTTACTTTAAAATTACCATCAGGGAAAAACATCTGATTACTTGGTAAACCGAAGTTAAGCTACTGGTCTCATAGAGCGACACAAGTCATCACCACACCTAACCAACATTCACAGCATTATGTAAGCCGAAAAAACTGGTTTTAAAGCAAAACTGAAAGCTTCAAACAGTTTGTTAAAATCTCTCTGCCATTGTTGGGAGATTCTTTTCTCACACAAATAACTTTGCTTCCTTGGTACATTTACAGCCACAATCAAAGACACTGTGCTGCAGTGTTTCCCCTAAAGGTTTACTGTAATAACAGCCACTTGGTTGGGAGGAGTTGGGGATGTTCGCTTCTGGGAAAACCCCAAAAATAACCGAACGAGACTGTTTGTTTGATGTCTGATTCCAAGTCTGTGATAATCTACAGTTCGACAGAGGTAGCTAACCTCTGCAAAACGTGAGCGGAAAACCTCCAACAACATATAGTGCAAAGTTTTGTCACATTAGTGTTGCTGAACGTACACATTTGTTTTCACATAAAACCATTCATACATGTACCTGTTACACTGCTGCATGATGGAGATTTCCTTGATGATCTCCTGAAGATCAGACTCCACAGGAACTTGTTTGATGGCTACAATCTCCCCAGTCTCTTTATAATTAGCTTTAAACACACAGCCATACGACCTGCAGAGACACAAACAGAGAGTTTAAACAGGTTGTGTTGATGTTGTGAATGGACCTGTGACCAATAAAACACTGGTCACACGTCAGTCTATAAGCAACCTGATCTTGAGCTGGCAACACTGGATTATACACTTGAATCTCAATGATATTCTGAATTCTCTGTAACTTAAAAGCAGCACAAATCTTTTTTTTTTTTCTGAAATCCTACTGTCAACCAACAAATAAAACTCATAAACCCTATGACAATAACAACTATTACTTGTTAAAAGTTTCCATGTAGCACAATTGTTTTTATTAAGCACATGATTTGAGTTACATTATTGCTTTAAACAAAATCAACTACAGCAGGAGTAACATTCGAAGAAAACAGGAGGAAAAAAATGTTTGTTCATTCATTAAGTCTATAATGGAGACAGAATTTTCTCTGTAGCCGACAAATATTCATGTATGTGTCTGATTCCCAAAATGTGGGCCCATCATCTTACAGTCATCGGAGCTGTGATTAAATGTTTGGACGGGCCTCAGAAGTTTTTCAGATTTCAAACTGGGCCGTGACATTCTTCAGTTTGGGACTGACTGATGAAAGTGGTTAGGGTTATTATTATTTTTACACAAGTTTACATTTGAATTTTAAAATGACCATACTCATCATACACTGTGAAATCAACATTTGTTTCAAAATTATTAAGTTCTCTATTTTAAATATTACAACATTCTCATTGACTAAAGCTTAACTAAACTTGACACTAATCCCATGATCAAAAATGTGACAAAGTCAAATCTACCATATTGACCTGAATATAAGAAGACGACATCTTTGTCTTACATTTAAAAAAGTGGCGGTGGTATTATATTCAGGGACAATATATTTATACAATTCACAACAGCAGATACTTATTCTTCAGTAGAAAAGGCAAATGTTTGTCAGCCCTGTAAGTTTTTATTTAGTCCAGTTGAACTTATAGGAGTCTTTGAATGAATGTTGTTTTTGGTGGAGATAAATTTGTGACGAGTAAAAATGGGTCTTAAGTGTGTCTCTACATCTTTACTGTCTTAACTTAAGTATTGCATGTTTCACTTTCACAACAGAAAAGGCTTCGAGGAGGACTGCTTGTTAATATCTATTAAAACAGGTGTTGGAAAAGATTTTCTCATATTCAGTCCAATATGATGTGTTTTACTTAAAGGAGTAAATCAGGATGTGGAGTAAACCTGAATGTGAGCAGCAGTCAGTGCAGAGGTCTTCCTTTATGCTGTTAAGCTGCTGTGTGTTACACAGGTTTTATGCATGAGGAAGTAACTATCAGTTGTGAACATCTGTCACTTTGTCCTTTCCTGTAGCTGCTCTGGATTATTCTCTCACCATTTTCATTTTCACACATCTTCTGAGTTTGATCTCACCTGCACAAACTAAGTGAAAGTGTAATAATGCTCAAAGGATCCAACAAACAACTTTAAACAGACCTGGTGTGAATATCAGTCTCATTGACATCAGTGTGGATCATGATTGGCTCGTGTTACAGACTGAAACTACACACAGAGTGCGAGCTACAGTCACTGCAGGGTTTTTAATAGTGCTAGCTGTTAAAAAATGACAACAGTAACACACACGCACACAGCCACAGCGTCAATCAGCCGCTCAGAACAGGAAGTGCGTTGAGAAACAGGATATGAAGAGGCAGTGTTTATGTTGATGGGCACCGGAGAAGGGAGGAGCTGAACGAAGCGGGAGAAGAAATGAGACAGAGATCGAAAGAGAATGAGTGACAGAGAAAGTTTGGAAGAGAGAAAGAGGAAATACGAGTTGATTAACACAAACACTGAGATCCCATTTAAATTCAGACAGACAGAAATGTGGAAATACAGGCGTTTCCATCAATCAGGACTGTGTCACCCATTGTCTGACTCACCCTTCACCCAGCTTCTCCAGGACATCAAAGACTTCCTCTGGCTGCTTGGTGAGACTGTCCTCACTCAGCTTCTTCAACTGTCTGTGAGGACAGAAAGACACAGGAGATGAAGGTGGTGAAGAATGGACGAGAGAGGAGACTGAAGAGGACACTGTACCTTTTCAGTTAGGGTTGTAACTAACAACTATCCTCACTGTTGATTATTTTCTCGATTAATCGATTAGTTATTTGGTCAATAAAATGTCAATAAAATGGTGAAAATTGTCAATGTTTCCCAAAACCTAAGATGACATCCTCAAATGTAATCTGAGGAACAAGATAAATGAAGGTAAATGAAGGAATTAAACGGTCAATAACACCAACAGATATTCTTGTTTCAAGAGTCAGAGAGTTACCAACATTATAAATATTAGCCAGGCAGAAGATTTAATTCATCCTCCTTTTTCAGGTGCAGCCGTTCACATCTGCTGTCTCCTGGAGTGTGAGCGGAACAACAAAATGCCTCCAGATGTTTGATAAGCCAAGATAAAAATAGTCTGCGTATACTAACAAAAATAGATCTAAACGAGTCTTAGATGCAGGCTGTGATAAGCCAGTCTTAGGATGACTACAGGAAGACAGAAGGAAATATCAAATTAACAAAATCAAACTGCTGCTCCACTTGTTCTGACTGTCTGATTGTAGAAGCCTGTTATTTCAGTATTTAAGTCTCCCTTTTTCCCCATATGTACAATGTTAGATATTCCTGCCTTTTCGTGACAAAAGCTTGTAGGAAGTAACAGAAAATGTAGTTAGAGAAGAGTGGAGCAGGTGAATTAAGGATTTATTTTGACCAAACAAGAGTTGATGATTGTTGGAAGAGTGGACAGACTAACAAAGACAGTTTAAGTGAGTTTTAATGTTGAGTTTAAATGTGTTTTTGATGAAGGGTTAATGAGCCAATTAAGCTCATGTTAGTTTGGTAAAAGAGAGAAAGTTAAATTCAGAATGTGATTGGTTGTATTTTTTCTGTTTAAAAAAGGAAAATAGCTGTGAGATTATTTAATTTATTCAAAGTATGCGGGTTCATTTTGTTTATTGGACTCAGTGAACGTACGCGACCCAAATGACAGAGGTGACATCACTCGATTCAATATATCAGACTTCACACAGCTCCCTCTGGAGACACCAAAGGCTTTAAACTTTTTTCACATATACAGTAGCCCTGTAAGCAGACTTTAATGCTTCAACTTCACATTTAAAGATGAATACTGCATGCTTTTCTGTTTTCTATCTACCAGTTACCTGGGATTATAGTTACTGTTGTTGCTTTTTAAAACAAATTAGTATGCTTGAAGAAGAAAAATGGAAAAGGAGAAAGAAAAAGAGAGTGCAAATCTGAAATGCTCTGAAACCCATCTGTCATCAACCAGTCTTTTTATTTATCTGTCAGGTGGTCAGTTGATAGCAAAGCTGTGTCAATTGGACTTTCTTTAAAGGCCCTGGGTTATATTTTATACTCTGTCCAGCGCAGCCGTATGCCAAACTGCTCAGTGTATCAACCTCAAACCACAAGCCACAGAAGAAAGAGAGAGAGAGAGAGTTGAGCATTGAAATGCTAATCTTCCGGAGCAGCCCATAATCTGCATTTCAAGTGGACTCTCTGAACTTCTGCAAATGCCTGTGTGTATCTGCTGTGGCTCAAAGCGCTGGACACACCAAGTGTTTACATTTCTAAATATAAAATGCTCAAAGTTTTTCTTGTTTCTGTTTCAAGTTCGTCTGTCATACTTCCAAGAATTCTGCCACATTTCCATTGATCCAACTCTACAGTTAGTATCTGATGGTTATAATACTGTTCCTCTATCATACATGAGTCAGTAACACTGGTAAAAATACTAAAATAAAAAGGAGCCATTTGAATTTTTGGATGACAGTAATGTTAATTTACTAAAATGTTAAACTGTGATATAGAAAAATATCAATGTCCTGGCAAAAACAAAGAATACCATTTATATTACAACTCTTAATCTATGGATGATTTAAGCCACTACAATGAGTTTTTAACTGGTTATAAAACACTAGTTAATTTAATGTGAACACATGCAAACAAGACCATCCACAAGAAGACTGGCTGTTTCTGCCTGGTTATTCTTGACTGTATAGTTATTCTACCTGCTGCCAGATTGAATTCTCCTTGAAATCAGATAAAACAAGCTGTGTTTACATTTTTCAGCAGAAGTTACAGTTAGTATGTTATCCTGGTAAAGGGAGACGGGACGAACAGGATTTTTATTTAGATAATTTTATTTCTGATGTTATATTTTGTGGTTATTACAGAGGAAAAAACGTCACTTTGGTCTCAAAAATCAGCAAAAGATTAAAGTTCCTTGTTGTAGCTTCAAAACAAATAATATTAGTGTTTGAGAAGAAGCTCTTCAGACATTGAAAAGCACTGAGGGATCAGTGCCTATTATGGCTGCAACTGAGGATTATTTTCATAGTCGGTTAATTGGTTGATTATTTCCTTGATTAATTGCTTGATACTTCTTTGTTTTAAATGTCAGAAAATCGTGAGAAATGTCAATCAGTGTTTTCAAAACTTGAGATGACATCCTCAAATGCCTTGTTTTTCTCACAACTCAAAGATATTCAGTTTGCTGTGACAGAGGAGTGAAGAAGACAAAAAAAATGTTCATATTTAAAAAGCTGAAATAAGATCATTTGGACTTTTTACTCAAACCGATTAACTGATTCTCAAAATATCTGGTGAATAATTTAATAATTGATAAATCCCCAAAACTTCTTTCCATACATTAAGACTTAAGTGACCAGACTGAGGTACAGCCACTGTTTAACTTGACTCTTTAAAGGCCTGGAAGAAGCTGCTGACTGATATTTTGGGCCATTTAAGCATTCAATCCCCCCCCCCCCCCCCTTTTTTTTAAATATCGCTTTACCTTTTATTAAAACAGTTTGGGCGAGGCGTTTCAGGATGCAAACAAATTAAATTAGGTATATTCGATATCTAAATAAAGCTCCCTCAACATAAAGGGATAAAAAGATGTAAAACCTCCTACATCAACTTCATGAGGAAACAGTGGAGGAGTGAGTCGGTATGATAATAACAGAGCAGTGTGTTTTACTGGCATCCTCCTGATAAGTGGACAGAATAGGAACTCTTCAGTTCCTACTGTCAATCACAATGAAACAAACTGAGCAAACAAACAAGTTTCTAAACTAAACAATAAACTGGCAGTACACCTCTTTTAATGACCCTCCTGTCACAACTTTTCAATGCATTATCATCAAAAACTTGGCTTGTTTTTAGTGTTATTTTCTTACTTTTGTGTCACCAATCACCATACTAATAATTTTCATGGATTTCTGATCTGGATTAAGCATTTTGTGGAGTGTCCTGAAATCTTACGTTTGTCCTGTTGTAGTCTTACCTTCTTATAAAAATAGAAATTATCAATATATTTGGTTTATTTGCTTAAATAAAACACATATTTTCTCTTAGAGCCCAGCCAATAAGCAGGATTCTCACAGTTTTAACAGCAGAGATCACACACACACGCACACACACACACACACACAGCAAAAAACATTTATCTACTGAGTCTACAGTTTAAGTAATCATCTCCTCACTAAATTGCTCATGAGGTAAGATGTGTCATAATCTTACCACCTCCGCTAAACAATTTCCTGGGGGAAATCCTGACCAGGGCGGCAGCTAATGATTAGGCTGATATTCATGAATGTTTGACCTGCCAATTGTTTTTTGACTGACTGTTTTTTCCCTCTAAATTTCTTCTTTTATGCTTTATGATGCCTCATATAATGTGACTGTCTAGCATTGTGTAGCATTGTACCCGAGACAAATTCCCCCTCTGAGACAATCAAGTTTATTCTATTCTATTTTGTTTGATTAATATTTTTAAATCAGACTGATAGACCCAGATATTTAGTTTGCTATCCTGTATAACAGACGTTTTTTATTTATGGGAATAATAGCTGCTAATTAATTTTCTACCAGTGCGCTTACACTAATCATGAGGATTAACCCGCTGGTGAAAAATCCCAACAACAGTAAGACCAAAAACACCAGGATGATTTTGAAGTTAGTACACTGTATTCATATAATCAAGAGTTTAAACACAACACATAATGAACCACTGCCACAAATCTTTGCATGTGTCCTGATATCACAGTGTTGATTCAATATGTGCTGCGATTCTATAAGTATTGTTTACGATTTATTGTGATTTTTTTTTTTTTTTAACATACCCGAGTAATCACACACCACACATGTGAAGTCAAATGGATCCATTTCTAAAGATATTATTAAAGCGATGCTTATTTTTGTCAGCGCGTTAAAAGAGACTTCTGATTATGAGTTAGCATCCAGCTAATGGACTAACTGCTAGTTAATTATATATATAAAAAAACTGATTCTGCAATCCAAAAAAAATCAATACAGGAATCATAAAAAAGAATCACTTTCTTCCTCCAACATCTGATAAAACTGGTCTTAAAAAATTACAATATCCTAGAAAAGTTATCATGACAGGTCTATTTATAGTCTTGTCTTGGATTAAACATCTCCACAGGAGCGGTGTTGCACACATGACAGCTAACTTAGTCACATACCAGAGTACAAACTGACACACACAATGCAGGGATGATAAGTCTCAAATCCATTATTTATACTCCGTCTGATTCAATTCAGCTGTTCCTTTATCTGAACTCTTTCCGCTGCCCTAATTTTTCTGCCACAAAACCTGCTGTGGTCTCTGATGCCGTCGCCATGGAAACCCATCAGACAACCTGTCAGACCCATGGCTTTAAACACATACAACACAACACATGCAGCTGACTGATGAACGTGAATTACTGAGCCTCTGTGCACTCAGAGCTGATTCAGTTTAAACCTGTAGAGATTAAAGCAGCTCAGTCAAACAGAGTTAAGGCATTAAACTGGATCAGCTGAGCTTTGACAGTGACAAAGCTCAGGGATTTGACACAAGAGATCAAGAAACATGCTGACTCAATAAGAGGTGGACTTGTGTAACTTATAACAGGTTTTTATCCACTTCTACTTTTTTATGTCCAAGAAAAGAATGAGACAGAAACTAGACCAGTTACCTGAACACTGGCCTTTAATGGTATTTATACATCTAGATTGTTTTGGTGTGAGTTGAAAGGTTTTGGAGAAATTGGCTGTGGAGATATCTGCCTTCTTTCAATATAACAGAACTAGATGGTACTCAGATTCTGGTGCTCAAAGCATCAAAAAATACATTTATAAACTCAAAAGCATTGTCTCTTTCCAGAAATCATGACCTAGTTACTCAAGATAATCTTGAGACCTTGTGAGCAGTTTCATGTAGGAACTATTTTCTGTCTGCCAAACTACATCCACTAACCGTGCACTGGGCAGAAGAAATCATGCACCTACTCATGGATGAGAGGCTCCTGTTCGTGACAGTGCAGGATGTTATCATTAATTGTGCTCTCCTTGGATGAGCTGTAACCTCCCCTCCTCTTCCTTCTGCACAGTGATTCGGTTGGAAAGTTTTGGCAGAACGAAAATAGTCCCTTCATGAAACTGCACGCAATAACGTCTGAGGATTGGGGTTGCTCTGATACCGATGCCAGTGTCAGAAAATGCCTCAGATACAGACAGCAGGCATCTGTGCACTGATCTGATACCACATGATTTATTGGTACTGAAACAGGACCCTGCTACTTCCCAATGAATTCCCCTATGTCTAATTTTCTGGTCAGTGGAGAAGAGAAACGGCAGTTTTACTTCGGCATCAGATCGCCTTGCAAATTCCATGTTTTTGTAGGCAGCTTGTGGCAAACAGAAAGTCCCCGGAGACATAGTCAGGAGAAAAATAATCCACTTGATTCTGCATTTCCCTATCAAAGTTTCTCCAGAAGTTCCTGGCTGATGCTACATACCTGACTGATCAACCATTAATACTGTAAATACCCAATAGATTTATCAATACATGTCAATCTAAACATTTGAAATGGTTTCAATACAAGTTTTCTGCAGTATCAATATAACAATACCAGCTGCACTTCCTCACTCTCTCTTCAAATGCACTTTTTTGGTGCTTAAGAACAACAGGACTAGTGCCATTTAGTCCCATTATACTGGAGAGAGGGCAGACAGCTGATATCTCCAAAACTCTGCAACTCACACCAAAACAATCTAGATGGATAAATAGCACAACAAATAAGAGAAAAATGATGTATTTTTGATTTGGGGATGAGCTGTCCCTTTAAATCTAAGGCTCTCGTGGAAACCTGAAGTGTTCTGGTAGTAACCTCAGCTTCATGACAGCTGTCATAAAATATTAATTAAATAAAATATATTTCATTCACAGAACAGCACAACTCATGAAGTCTGTGTTAAGACAACTCGAGATGAACTCAAGAGAAGAACTTCTAAAGATGATTCAGTTTTACATGATTTTCTCAATAACCAGCCTGTTTTCTTTGGGACTCAGTTATATAATGTAACAAGCAATGAAGTGTCTATGAGCAGCTATAAGGCTTCAGATCTTCAGCCCACCACCATGTACCTTCACCCAGACAGCAGACAGATAAAATCAATGAAGATGTCAGATATCAACCCGTGTGTTTTTAGCTTCACGTTACCTGCGAGGGTGATTCCTCATCTGTACTTTGTCCTTGTTCTCCATGTTGTCCTCTTCGGTAAACTCGAGAGTCCTTTCAACCGTCTGTGGTCAAACGTGACCAAGCTTGTCAACGTTAACAAACCTCACACTCACAGCGAACAGTAACAGACCTCCGTCTGCTAGCTCGCTAACTGGCTAACAGCAGCTAGCACGGCAGCTAGCACAGCAGCTAACAGCCGTTAGCCCGTCGGTTCAGTTACAGCAGCGTCTCTCTGGTAGCCGCCAAAAACACACCGTCCGTTTATCATTTTGTAAGACGAGATCTACACACTGAACAGACTTCTCCCGGCTGCCGTATCCTCCCCGCTGGGATCATCCTCCTCCCGTGTCCGGACAACTTTGGACTTGTTTGACAAACCGCCTGGCAGCCGCTGTGACATCCAGTTGAACAAACCAGGAAGAGTAGTGAAGACGAGTGGGCAGGAAGGCGGTCCAGACAAAGACTGCAGTGAGGGACACCGGCAACAGGGGGCGACACACACTGACAACAACATCAACTGTGAGTGCACAAAGGTTATTAGAGTAAACTAAAACTAAACTAAAACTCATTATGACGTGGCTTTATTTAACACTCGATTCTAATTGGTCAGTTACAACATTCTAAGGTCCGTTACTTCTTTATAACAGACCGTTGCTATGAAGAACAATCCGTTGCTATGGACACAGTTCTGATCATAGACTGTGAAGGAACAATAAAATCATTGTTGAATCAACAAAATCATTTTTAAATTAAAATTTTGTGTCACATTAATGGGTGCCATTTTTTTGTAAGTAACCATGTAATAAGCAGGATAAACATACAGTGAGCAGATCATTATTGCAGGACTCTGAAAACAAACAAACAAAAAAACCCCAAAACGATGCAATGCAGAAAGGAAATTTAATTAGCAGACCTTTTTTCACAGCATCCTTATTAATATAAAATAGTAAACACAGGTGTTACCAGTGGCATTAATTAAGGTCTAGTTCCAATTAGTGTAGCAGAGCCTTTCCAGTGAAACAACATGCACAATAGCAGCATCCTGACTCTGTTTGACCTGCATGGAACAAAATCTTAATGAGTATCCTTGGTAACACCTGTGTTTACTCCACTCTTGCATATCAAAATGGCTGCTGTGAAAAAGTTTTATTCATATAAACAAACAAAAAGAAATTTGCTGTTTGAATCTGTTTATTTTCATTGTATCACTGGTGTACACTATTGCCCAACAATGCACAAAGGTAACACACTCACAGCTGCAAAAATTTAATTAATAAAAGATTTTAGTGCAGCACAGCTCCACAAAGATCTAACAAAATATAAAATGGTGCCGTTTTTACTTGTTTTCTGAATTTATGCATTTCTTTTATGTCCTGTTTTTAACACCATTATGTTGTTTTTAGAGCACTTTTGGTTGCGTGTAATGGATGAAAGGGACAATACCAATAAGTTATTGCAATAAATCTTTGTGTCAAGTATAATTGGAATTCCAATTCCAATTAGAAGACATACTTTGGGGATAGTTTCTTGATGTCTATCAATAATAATGTTATAACAGATGTATTTCAGTGTATAATAGAGTGAAATTTCTGGTTCTGGTTTTCATATTATTTTTACCAGTACTAACTAGAAAAAACAACAACATATTCAACACAAAAAAATTGTTTCTTACTGTACACTTTTAATATGCTGTATGGCATTAGAACACACTACTTGTTGTGAATGTTGTCAGTGCTGCACAGCCTGGACGTTCTTATTCCTCTATTTTAAGTTTTAATAAGAAATAAGTCAGCTTGATGTAATATTTCGCACCACTATTACACAAACAGTACATAATCAGTTATTATGTAATAGACACTGTAGCATATAAGGCACTAAGAAGTACGAGAAACCTTTTCCACTGCAGCCAATTTGACATTAAACAAGAGTCAACAGATGTTTGCAATGACACAAATCGCGATTCAATTTAATTCAGGTCAAACAGTCAAAGTGCTGCTGTTCTGCATGTTGGTTCACTGGAAATGTTCTGCTACACTAAATGGAACAGGATCTTCATCAGTGCCGACAGTAAAACCTGTGTTTATACTACTATATCATATCAATATGGCTGTCGTGAAAAAGCCATATTGGATTATTAAACAACACCAGATTATTTGAAAATGTACCACTAGTGTTTCAAAAAAAAGAAAAAAAAAACAGGACAAAGACAGAGGGGCTGTTACATTAATATAATATTTTATTTAGAGGAACAAAACAGCATAGCGATGTTCACATCTAACCAGTAAATAATATCCAAGGGGCGAGAAGGAACTTCATCCTCAGACCAGGAATGAACCACGGTGAAGAAGAGCTGGAGAAGGAAACACGACAATCAGATACAGAAAGATTCAACTGGATGCAATACTGACATGTTTACAACATGATCTGAATCTTGCACTGAGTTCTGGCACTGCATGAGACTCTCAATAAACTTGAACTTCACTTCACAGATGTTTTTGTGACTCACAGGGGTCTTACTCCCCGGAGGGCCGCACGCTCTCAAAGATACCAGCTTCTCTCATGGCGTTGAACTCTTTGACGGCGTCGTACTGCTTGTAGAAGTCAGCGTAGGCCTGTTTCCTGGGCTCTGTCACTGTGTACTGTGAGAAACAAGAGACATGTCTTAGTCTGTTTGCAGTTTAAATCAAAATCACAAAAGAGGGCAGAGCTAATATTCTCAAACAGAGGAGATCTGTGAGTGTTTCAGACAGTTTTCCTGCATTTTGTCAGCAGCCATTTCAAGATCTACGACTGGTCAAATGATGATGGGGGGGTTCAACATGTAGATTGTATTACATTCTTCAGGTGTACCTAACAAACTGACAACATAGTATGTAATAATTTGGTCAACAAAAACTACTAAACAGCAACAATTTCAAAACAATTTCTTGCTTTGGAATTTGTCTGCTGAGGTACAGGTTGGCTAAGATGTTGATATTTGTTAACAAAACTGAAGTAGGGCTGAACAACTTTGAGAAAATACCTGATTGCAATTATTTTGGCTGATACTGAAATTTAGATATGATTTGTGATATTAGAACGTTTACATTTTATTAATATTCTCATTTTCATGCAGAAACATCCACAGCAAGACAATATTTATTTAAAACAACATTTTGACAAACAGTTTCCCTTTTCAGCAATTACTGTGAATTTGAAGCACTCCCATCATCATGTCCATCAGGTGACATTTTTTAATCTGAACAGCTTCATCAGAATGATGGTTTTAGTGCATTTGTCTCCTCCTCTCACCTTGAACGCAACTGCAGTCACGAGAGACAGAGTGAAAGCAATGGGCAGGTGAAACCTCAGGCGCTTTCCCAGCAGACCCCTCATCACAGGCTTTGGCAGAGACATGGTGGATCACTAGTAGGGGACACAAAAAGACAAAAATCAAGAGATCTGTGCAGTCAATATTACAACACCAAACCACTCAGACACAGAATGACTGGACTCGCCACTAACTGTACTGTACAAGTAATGGTGAAAATTCTGTCAAGATGTTATCATATGAGTTGCAGATTACAGATAACAGCTAGCAGAGGTGATGTTGTCAATGACCTAAGATTCTAGTTAAAATGGTAAATGGACTACACTGATACTAGGACTGAAAAAATATTTAATTTCGATTATTTTGACCGATATTGCAACTGTGATAAAATTTGCAATATTGGAGGTAATGATCATTTTGACACTATTCTCATTTTGATCGAAAAACAAGTCAAAATGACTATGGTGTCATTTTTTTAGCAGGACTCTGAAAGAAATGAAGATTTTTGTCTATAGAATCTGATTTGTAAGACAGGACATCTTTGCCTCATGACATTCATTCAAAAGTTTTTTGACACACATTTTGCCTTTATCAAATATTGCACCTCCTGTGATTTTAAAAAAATGCAGAAAGCCCAATTGTGATTTTGATAAATTTTGGATTAATTGTGCAGCCCTAACTGATAAACTGCTTTTCTACCTTAAGGTAAATAACACTCTTTACAACAAGCATCAGCCTCACACACACACACACACACACACACACACACACACACACACACACACACACACACACACACACCTCCAATGTAAGGCACTGTCTGTCTAGTCTATCAGGAGCAACTTGGGGTTCACTGTTTTGCCCAAGGACACTTTGTGGACGGGAGGAGACGGGGATCAGTCAGCCAAGATTAGATCAGTTAACATCCCTGGATTTTTGATCCCAATACTCGGATCAATATTTGCAGGTTTTAAAAAGTTGATAATGACATAAACTCATTGTTTTTCTTTTAAAACATGAACACTCTCAATATGGACCCTTGTTTGTTTTTATTGTGGCGAAAATATTCACAAGGTGGCGCATTTTACAGCTTAAAAATGAACTTATCAGTGCTCTACAGTGGAACATATATAATAGGGACACTATTTCTAAATTTAATCAGACCTAGTTTGGTATTATTGTACTGCAATTTCTTGTTACCTGTCAGCCAACATTATCAACAATGTATCTACAAGTGGTTCATTTATGGATCTACCTCTGTTTAACAAAGAACATTATATTGGTTTCAAGTTTTGCATCACAATTAAGACACAGGAACGCAGCAGTGTTTTCCATCTCATTCTGTGTCAAGAGATTTATTTCAATCATATGCTCTTTAATTAAAATGTTGCAAAGTGTCACACATTATTGCCTGAGTAACAGTTTGACACAACTGACTGTCCACTTGTTTTCTGCAGTGACTGTGGATGAATTTGAGATAATGAACCCCTGAGTTTGTCAAATCTGCAGTCAGTGTTCTAAGTTGAGGTAAATGAACCTGTGAAGACATTTCATCTGTGTCCCGCAACTAAGCCTGTCAAAAGTATTGATACTTAAATGCCATGTGTTTAAGACCTCAGAATATTCATTAATAATATTATTGATTGACCTCAGTTCAGTCTTTTTGTAAACAATATTATTGTATGTCTACTCTACATATTTTAATATATTTTAATGTCCAGCTGTGAGTGACTGCTTCTTCATGCCTGGCCATCATTTTCACATTACACATGATTTTTTAAAGATCATATCATCTTCTTCCGACTGAATTTTGTGTGAAATAGTCCAATAGTGACGTCCTAAATATCACAAAATTATGAAAAATTAGTTAGTGCATCACATGAACTGATCGTGGATTTTCTTTGCGACATGACTTTGCAAACATTCAGGCACTGGCTGCGTCCCAAAGGTCAATTTAACTCTACTTACCTCGAAGTAGGCAAGGCATGTTTTTAAAATTCTGATTGAACTACATTTTATTTTCTTGAAACACTTACAGGACAGTGTTACAGTCAGATATCTTGCTGTGATTAATAACATATTAATATTGACCGACAGAACTAAGCAATGTGTCCCTGACGGCAGAGCGCCATCAAACACCGTTGCCAAGTCAGGTCAGCAACTGTCGTGGGACCTTAACTTCCTGGAACATGTGTCCTGTATTACACGGTAGTATTACACATTATATACAAACCGTCAGTTTGATACTAACAAATATTAACATGAAGGGGACACAGCGAGTTATAGCGGTCATAGTTGTGGTGTACGGTCAAAGTAACATAATGTCATACACAAAATCCGATAGTAAAAGCTTCATCTCATCGTGTTATATTAGCTTTTTTATTCATTAAAATAAATGCAAAATTAAAACATCGTTACTAACGTACTGCAAACGTAGCACTGTCGTTTCATTTAACGTTATAGTTAATAAAGGCAGCGGGCTTTCAGTTAGCATTAAGCTAATGTAGAGTAACGGACAGACAGCAAGATAAGCTAACATTAGCTAGCTCGACACAGCTAAGCTAACAGGCTGCGACACAAGAGGAAGGACGCAAAATTCCGGAACAATGTTCAAACCCGGAGTCCATCGCTGATCTGAAAAGGCTATAAGCTATAATGTGAATTCAACACACATGTCTTAATAGTTTAATTTGATGGAATACTCACAAGTTGGACCGACGACCTTCACAGAAACCGCTAACACACAGTTCGACTGCCTTTCTCTACCGGAAGAGACTCTACTGGAGCCACGGAGGAACAAAATTAAATACTGAGAAAGCGAAGTCATGTCAGGGCAGCTGAGGTCATGGAAACCGAAGACAGGCTGCATTTAAACAAACAAACTCCTGCGTTTAAATAGACGAAACAAGTATTCAGAGTGACAGTATCAAAACCATATATACGTGTTTGTATATTTAATCATGGGTTTTTATCAGTGGTCGACATACTGTACAATGTTGACGTATTTGTTCTTGACTTTAGTATTTACACTATGTGTTGTCTCCACGATATTTCATATAGAAATATTGTACTTTTTACTGCACCACGTAAATAATATTTTATGATGCAGCACTAGTAATTCATACATTTGTACCCTTAATAAGTCAAATTGGTTCCACACAGACAAACTATAACATTAAAATGAACTAAAAATCAGCCCAATATAATATTCTATAATAATGTGACACTGAAATGCGCCATTTTTCATCACAAGTACTGAGTAAATGAGTAATATTACTTGTAATTGGATACTTTTAGACCATAGTATTTCTACTTTTACATAAGAAAATACATACCATACATGCCATCATGGTATGTATACCATTAGGGTTGGTTGTTGCAGGTAACTGTACATATATTCCAGGGTTGGAAGGATTACTTTAGAAATGTATTCTGATACAGTTACTATTTACCTGTGATGAAATGTAGTCAGTAATGTAATTAGAATATCACAATATTAAAGTAAAGTAACTTGATTACTTTCCATTACTTTTGGATTACCTGAATATAAAATATGGTGAAATTGTTTAATCTAATATAGTTAGGAGTTGCAACTAATGATTATTTTCATCATCAATTAATCAGTCGATTATTTTGTCGAGTGATTGGTTAGTTGTTGGTTCATGAAATGTCAGAAACTGGTGAAAAATGTTGATCAAAGTCTAAGATGACGTCCTCAAATGTCTTGTTTTGTCCAAAACTCAAAAATTTTCAGTTTACTGTCAGAGAGGAGTAAAGAAACCAGAAAATTATCAAATTTGGACTTTTTTAAATTAAAATATGACTCAAAATGATTATTTGATTATCAAAATAGATGCAGATTAATTTAAGAATCTATTAATAATAGATTAGTTGTGTTTTATGTGTAAAAGTGTTTTGAGTTTGCTGTTAGATTTATTATTTTGTTCACTTGTTCCTTCCTTTGTAGTGTGCAAATTATTGATTTATTGATTGATTTAAAGTAAAAAAAAAAAAAAAAAGGAATAATTTTTCACTGGAGGCCATGATAATGAATTGGCAGCTGTGTGTACACTGTGCATCTCAGTATATCGTTTTTTATAATAAAATTCTAATCCTACTAATAATCCCCATCTGTATTAAATGTATCTGTAATTTGACTGGATCTTTTTTAAAATTTTTAATTGTAATGGAATAGTTACCTTTTTGTATCCAGATTATGTCTTCCTGTAACATGTAATCTGTTACTCCCTAAACCTGATCTATAGACACATTTGTGGCCAGAAATAAACTGAGATTCAGTTTTGCATCCTGCAAACTGGATGTGTGATGTGCTGTAATGACACAGTTTGACCACAAGAGGGAGGCAGAGTGAAACTCAACTGACCTCAGAGTCACACTGACCTTTGACCTGTTTTTTACTAAGTCTTAATTGATGACATGCAAGAGTGTGTGTTTAAAGTGTGGATGCACTATAATGATAAGTCTCTTCAGGTGATAACTGATACCAATATGTAAAATATCAGAAACTTTTGGTAACTTTCTGCCTCTAATTTCTCTCTGTGGTTATTTAAAATGTTGTAGTTTTAATAACTGCAATAAACACATTGAAAGTGTTGCTTTATCAATATTTTGTAAAGTTATTGATGAAAGATTGTTAATCATACATGAAATGCATTTGTGAGGTTAGCTGAAATGTAATTACACGTGTGACAAATGATATTGACAATACTGCACACATGTAATATACTGTAGCTTCAGGATAGAATACTTATATTTTACATAAGGAA
The DNA here is from genome assembly GCF_056507025.1 of Lutjanus erythropterus. Classification (NCBI taxonomy): domain Eukaryota; kingdom Metazoa; phylum Chordata; class Actinopteri; order Lutjaniformes; family Lutjanidae; genus Lutjanus; species Lutjanus erythropterus. The sequence continues at coordinate 45,360,141 of NC_139318.1, read as the reverse complement.
ATAACATTGGTTCAAAAGTAATTTACTTACCTCCAATTTATCTCAAATATCAAATATATTCATGATAATACTTAAACTGCAGCCTCCAAATGTTATATGAGACATGTATCATATACTCTAAAGGACAAAATGCCATCAGTAAATATTTATGAAAACTGATTTTGTGTGTTTAACAGTTATCAGCTGAGAGAAGGAGAAACACTGACACACGACACCACGTCAGACCGACTTTATTAACATATTTTATTGTACAAAATACTGCAGACTGTTTACAGTTGAGTGGACAAGCTTTGCTACAAAAACGCAGTAAAGTAAAAAACACAAGTTTAAACCTGAAAAAGTTACATTTGTTAATGTTCGCAGTATTTAAACAGCTTCGACACAGAACAACAAACAACCGACTGTAACAATGAGAGCAAAGATTATTTCACTCCACCTGTCCGCAACTTCACCACCTTCTGTTCCATAAAGTGCATTTTAATACGGTGAAGAACAGACGTCTTTATTCTGACAAACAACCTGCAAAGAAGTTCACAGGCTTCATGAACAAAACTGTGCTGACGGCTGTTTAAACGAGAATGCTGCAGGATTTCATCAAGATAATTTAAGCTGATGTGGAAATGGCAGTAAAAATGGTTCAGAACATTCATTTATGCACAAATGAACTCTTCCCAGAATTTATTGATAAGGCCTGTTGTGACTTGGGTCGTGAAGGTTTTTAAAAAGTAGGTCCCTGGTAAAAAAAAAAAAAAAAGTTTTGGAAACACTGCTGTAGACCCTTGCAAGGGTAAGGAAGCCACACACCTCAGTGAGAACTACAGAGGAAGACTCATCCTCCCAGGATGGACAGACAGGCAACAGATGTCTTGTGTACAGAAAGCAACTAACTTCACCATTTGGACAAGTGTTAAAAAATAGTTAAACACAGTTAAGGAGTTACCATTCATACCATTTTCAATATGTAAAGATGTTTGTTGCTTCACATCTGTGACACTCTGTGTCTTTGTTCTGACTCATTTACTTTTTATTAAACATGACAATTAACTTTAGTTTTGCTACCAAAAAAATACAACTATTTGTATTTGGGGCAAGTAAAAAGTGACTTTGGGCAAGTAAACGAATGTCATAAAAGTTAAAAGAAGCACACATTCAAGTTTCCCATAAGATGAATCCTACTGAACATCATTCAGCGCCACCTGCAGGTTGACATTTCTGGTTTTAGAGTGAAATGTCTCAATAACTCTTGGATGAGATGCCATGAAATTTTGTACATTCATATTCTCCTCAGGAAAAACTGCAAGAACCTGGACCTCTATCACTATCATCAACACTGTAGTATTGTAGAAGTATGGAGCTCATTAATAGGTGCACCCTTGGCTTAGGTTTAGGAAGAGTTTTCTTTACATTGAGACACCGAAACTACTTGGTTAGGTTTAGGAAAAGATCAAGGGCTGAATTAAAATAAGTATGTTGCATAAGTACCAGTAACCAAAGGATGAACGGTGTATAAACAGCAACAAAAGTCCATGTTGACATCAGGGTGGAGGACAGGTTCAAACGTGGGACTCTTCCACAGGAGCCTGAGGTTTGACTCCTGTTTGAAGCAAAGTTATTTTAACTCAAAACATGATTTATTTCCCTGTTCTGCCATCCATGAATATCCCAATCAATCAATCACTTTGCGATCTTTTGCATGTGAATTATGAACAGGAACACGGGCACAAAGAAAGTTCCATCAACCTCAGCTGTACCTTTTGCTTAGTGCTAATTAGCAAATGTTAGCATGCTAACAGTCTAAACCCAAGATGGTGAACAACCAATATTATATCTGCTTCATATCATATCATTGTGAGCATATTAGCATGTCAATGTTAGCATTGAGCTAAAAAAAAAAGTGCTGTTCATGTAGCTGCTTGCATGAAGGTAGAGTCTTTGTATTTGTTTTGTTTGGTTGACCACAGCACCGTATACAATACATTCAAAAACATGTTTACCTTTCATGGTTAGAAAACCTGCTGACACCTTTAATGCTAACTGTTAGCTGATACAAGCAGAATATGGTGTTTCTGCCTCCACTGACGTTGTGTATTAACACGCTGAAGTTGTTGGTAACTGTATCAGGCAGTAAATATCTGTTTATGCTCTTTTTTCTGTAATATGAAAGCAGTTTGATAAATGACACAAACAGTCTGTCAGTCACTTAATGGATGAGTGTGTCAGATTTGTCAGTCCGTCCTTCTGTAAACTCACCAGAGAGAGAGAGAGAGACCGAGCTGATTATTGAGTCTCATTCCCGCGTTGTAAAATATCAACGTCTTGGGTTGGTAAAGCGCCCGAGCTCAGCAAAATAATGAGAAAACAAGAAGGTATGAGCTTCCTATAACTCATTCGTATGAGTTCCATGAGAGTGTGAGTGTTTGAAAAGATAAAACATAGAGTCCAATAAAAAAAAAACAAAAAAACAATGAAATAATCATGTTGTTTGGATCAGGAAGATAATTTAAACAACATTTCTCTGCTTCAGAATCCGGACCCCTGTGGTTTGATTTCTTCTTGTGTTTCATTCCTTTTTTTTTACAGCTTTATAGCTCATTGTCCGGACAAACATCCAAGTAATGATTAACTTGAATTTTTCTGTCCATTTCCTCCTTTCTTTCTGCCTTAGTTGCTTCCTTCCATCCTTCTGTGTTCATAAATACAGAGCAGAGGCTGCAGTATGTTGATTAAAAGTGAAAGTGTTGCTTGCTGTTTTTTTTCCAGAATGATAATTAAAACCATAATGTCAAATGTCTCACCAACTGTCCGTCCTTCAGTCATTCATCATTTATTTTGTACAAGTCTGTTTGTCTTTGCTTTCATTAACAGTCAGGAGAATATGAGCTGTCGTTTGTTAAAGCATCTCAAACATCCATAAATCACAATCATCTCTGTGGTCGAGAGAAAAAATTTCGGGTCGTCTTCAGATCGATCCTCAGCGTGGCTTCGACTTCTTCACCAGATCGATCAGATTCTTTTATTTCTGGAGCTAAAAGGATTCACACACCGCTTTTATCTTTCACACATAAAAATGTTAATTAATGTGCATAAAGTTTCACGTCTGTTTGCTTCATTAAAGGAAGTCAAATTGAAAGTAAAGCATTGTAGAGCATCCAAACAGCACAGTTCACCTTTTATTATTGATTCCTTTGCTTGAATTTCTGTTCTTTGTGACCTGTCTCACTTTCTCATGTTCAACCATTTTATTATTGTACACTGAATGAAAGCAAGACAGAGAAATAATCCACAGCCATCGTCTGCATCTGTAACAGCAACCACCATATTTGTCTGGTTGTTTTCCCACACTGGTCACGGCGTTTTGATTCCCATGGTGTCATCATGGTAGACAGACAGGTTTCAATGGGGTGGAGGGACCACGGTGCGTTCAAACCCTCGATCCCCAGTGGAAGGACCATCCAGATGTGGGACAAGAGGACTGTTCTGTCTGTGGGTCGTTCTACGTCTAATCCAAGAGATGCTTCACAGTCATGGAACCATGAAGCTGCCAGTATTCTCCATCAGAGGTGCTTGTTGGATTGTTTTTATGACTTCAGAAAGTCCACGACTTCCAAAACACCTCTGAAGCAGACACTCTCCTGTTTGTGTGCTACGTGTGAAAAATGGCAAATTTAGAAAATGTGTCAGGACATTTTTCAGAGTGCTTCTGCTGTGGCTGCGCAGGGTTTGCAGTTCAATCCCAAACTGTTGAAGTGACACTGACTTTTGCTCCAGATGGTTTGACCAGAATCTTTGTGTGTGAATAGGTGAATAAGAGAACAAACGTCTATATAAAAACAGCCTTTTGCTGTCCAACAACATGTGAATTTGTTCTTTTCTTCCATAACCAGACCCTCGTGGATCCAGTGTCGGTTATGGAAAGGAGGAGACAAAAACAATACATCCAGTAAGACTTTCAATGGCATGAAAGTGGGACAGAGGGGCGTTCATGACTCAATATGTCCATAAATCTGAGGATCTGCTTTGTTTGAAGTTGTGGGGTTGTACCATTGAAGGGTTGTGAGTTTTGAAGTCAGACTGTAGGATCATACCATTGTGTTGCTGCAGCCGAGGCGTGTTTCACATCATCAGGACGGTATTTTGGAGGGCTGTTGGAAGCCATAGGGTCGTACCATCATGATACTGGAGGGTCCTAAGGCTGAGGAACATACCATTATGGGGGCGGAGTGGGTGTTGTTAGAAGTCATAGGGTCGTACCATCATGGAGGTGGAGTGCAGGGAGTAGCTGGGGCCTCTGAAGTGGTGCCACTTGATGCCGTTGAGCTTCCTGATGTTGTGGCCGACCGTGTAGTAAATACCGTTCAGGTTGGAGAAACCACAAGCGTCAAACCACCAACCTAAAGAGAGACATGGAGGAGGACAAAGAGGACGATGAGTCGTGTGAGACGACGAAGGACACGAAGAAGAGGAGGGGAAGGAGGGAGGGAGAAGAGATGGAAAAGGAGGAGGGATGAACGGACAAATGAGAGATAATAAAGAACATTTGGCTTTGGAAAAAGAAAAGAAGGAAGAATATTGTGATCCTGCTGAGATTGATGGATTAGATTCCTGTGGACAAAACAACAGGGATCCAAAAATACAGAAATACAGAAAATGTTTCTCTCATTATCTACATTTCTCTGGCTCCAACACAAACTCTTGTGGTCTCTCTCTGTAGTCATCCCGTACCTCTTTTTTTTTTTGTCTGTTTCACTCTTTTTGACTCTTATTGGACCAAATGAGTGGAAGAGAAGACTCTTCCACTCATTTGGTATTTTTCTAACTGTCATTTCCTTTCCTCATCACCTTTCCTCCCTCTTTTCATTGGCAATTTTCCGACTCTTTCTGAATTCCAGGGTTCCTTCACATTTTCTGAAGAAAATAGGGTCAATTACATATTTATATACATAAACATGCTCAAACTGTTTAAACCAGATGTTATTGTTCTATAAACAACCAAAATTATGTTTAAAGACAGAATTCTACAGAAGGGAAACAAGTTAAAGGAAAACACAACAAAGTTTAATGTTTCAAAATGTGTCACCTGTCTGTAAGAGGACGTGGCCTCCTATCAGAGCTGCAACTATTAATCAATTAATCAGTTATTTATTGAAATTAAATTAATCACCAACAATTTTTCTAATTGAGATATAAGAAAAAAAGTCCAAATTCTCTAACTTCAGTTTCTTAAATGTGAATATTTTCTGGTGTCTTTACTCCTCTGTGACAGAAAACTGAATATCTTTTGAGTTGTGGACAAATCAAGACATTTGAGGACGTCATCCTCAAGACTTTATGAACCAAACAACTAATCGATTTGTGGAGAAAATGATCAACACATAAGTCTACAGTTTTTCAAGTGACAAGATTGTGATGGGCTTCATTAATCAATTAATTGTTTTGAGTCAGTTTTTAAGGGGAAAGAATTCTCTGATTTCAGCTATTTCTTAAAATAATGCAATCAATATTTCAAGCAGTTTCAAGCACTTTATCCAAAATCCAACCCCTGACAACACTACATTAAAATTCAAGCATTTTCAAGGATTTCCAGCACCTGTAAGAACCCTGGAATTCAGTTCAAGACTCTATTTAGATTCAGATTATCCATGTAATGAATGGGTACATCAATCAAAATAGATTGTTTGTCACTGCCTGTAATTACGACCCAAATGTTTGTTACAAAATCGACTAATGAGGGTGATGAGGATTTAACCAGGTAAAAGACAACTGTAGGGACAGATCATGGGACAGTTAACCCCGAAATAAAAAATACACATTATCCATCTAGATTTTTGTGGTGTGAGATGCAGAGTTTTGGAGATATCTCTTTACAGAAATAATTATTCAAGATAATCCACAGACCTTGTTCTGAGCAGTTTCATGTAGGGACTACTTTTTTCTGCATTAGAATCTACCAGAACTACTTTTTTTTTATCTAATAGAAAGAAAGTAGTTCCTCCACTGCTCACAGTGAGGTCTGTGGATGATCTTGATTAATCGGGTCATGATTTCTGGGAAAGAGACACTGATGTTGAATTTTTCACACGTACTCTCTTGGCACTTTGAGCACCACAAGCCGAGTTCCATTCAGTTCCATTATACTGGCGAGAAGGCAGACATCTTTATGGCTGATATCTCCTAAACTCTGCGACTCACACCAAAACAATCTAGATACATAAACAGCAGATTTCAAACGACTCGCTGACTAATGGTGACCATCGGAGTCTGTTCCCTCAGAGAGCTCTGAGGTTTTGCTGGAACAATTAGCTGTAATTGTCGACCGCGGCCCGTCGAGGGGAGGCTGAGGAGAACTAAAGAGCTGTTTGTGTTGGCGCTGACACAAGGTGGAGGGCGACAGAGACGGATGTTTGACGGACCAGAGCTTCTGAGAACTCATGTGGCTTATTTTGATCCTCCAACAGCAAAATATGCGTTTTTGGAATCATCGATTATTTTCTTATTTAGTGTGATTTATGACAGAGAGATATTATTTAATGGCTTTTTAATAAACTTGGACGTATCATTTTTGTGGTTCCACCCAGTGAAATCACATGTGAATCAGATATTTACTAGACATTTTGCCTCTCTGGGGGACCATCACCTTATTGTGGTGGAGAGGTTATGAAGAGGAGAGGCCATGAACCTGGGAGCTGTATTGTCTGGAGCCTAGTGCTCCTGGTAGGGTCTCCCATGGCAAACTGGTCTCAGGCGAGGGTCCAGACTAAGAATGGTCCAAAGACCCCATGGAAAAGCAAGGAAGGAGTGCTGTGACCCTGCCTGGAGGAAGCCCAGGGCCCCCGTCTGGAGCCAGACCCGGAAGGGGGGCCCGACAGTGAGCGCCTGGTGGCTGAGCACACTACTGAGGAGAGGAGAGGAGAGGAGAGGAGAGGAGAGGAGAGGCGTTACCTCCAGTGAGCATCAGGGCACATTTGCAGTGGTCACAGTTGTCGTTGTCCTGGTCTCGGGTGCTGAAGCCGGTCCCGTGGGTCGCCAGGCTGCTCTGCCTCCCCGCTGTGCCGCTATAACCTCTCAGATACAACCTGAGAGAGGAGACGAGGTGAGAGAGGAGCTGGCTGATGAAAGGAACAGACTGTTTCTATGGATAACAGACCGTTACTATGAGGAACAGACTGTTGCTATGTATAACAGACTGTTGCGATATACAACAGACTGTTGCTAAGTATAACATACCGTTGCTATGAGGAACAGACTGTTTCTATGGATAACAGATCGTTACTATGAGGAACAGACTGTTGCTATGAGGAACAGACTGTTTCTATGGATAACAGACCGTTACTATGAGGAACAGACTGTTGCTATGTATAACAGACCGTTGCTATGAGGAACAGACTGTTTCTATGGATAACAGATCATTACTATGAGGAACAGACTGTTTCTATGGATAACAGACCGTTACTATGAGGAACAGACTGTTTCTATGGATAACAGACCGTTACTATGAGGAACAGACTGTTTCTATGGATAACAGATCATTACTATGAGGAACAGACTGTTTCTATGGATAACAGACTATTACTATGAGGAACAGACTGTTGCTATGTATAACAGACCGTTGCAATATATAACAGACTGTTGCTAAGTATAACAGACCGTTGCTATGAGGAACAGACTGTTTCTATGGATAACAGACTGTTGCTATGAGGAACAGATTGTTGCTATGGATAACAGACCGTTGCTATATATAACAGACTGTTGCTAAGTATAACAGACCGTTGCTATGAGGAACAGACTGTTTCTATGGATAACAGACTGTTGCTATGAGGAACAGATTGTTGCTATGGACAGAGTTCGGATCATAGAATCTTGAGGAATAATAAACTCATTTTTAAATCAACAAAATCAGTTTACATTTAAATCATGTGTGTCATTTTTTGTCAGTAGCCATGTGATAATCAGGGTTATGTGCAGTGAGCAGGTCATTGTTCTGAAATACATCAGCCTGTCAGGGTTTAGGGATTTTTCCATAACGACCTGCTCACTGTACATTATCCCTTGTGTTTGAATGTGTATGATGTGTATGTGACTGTGTGTATGTATAACTGTGTTAGCGTCTGTATATATTCTATAAATATTCAATCATGATTTTGAGTAAAAATGTGTAAAAATTGTGTCTTTATATCAGCATGTGTAAATGTATCAGTATCAGATGAACATTTATGATTAGCTGATTAATAGATTAGTTGATCAACAATCAAGGAGAGAAGCAGAGGGAGGATTTGCTGCTTTTCTCATATGTGATAATAAACTGAACAGTTGCAGGCTTTAGAAAACTGTACATTTTTCACTACTTTCTGTCATTTTAGACCAAACAAGGAATCGTTTAGATGAAAAATAATTGGCAAATTAATCAATATGAAAAAAAAATGCTAGTTGCAGCCCTGAACATCAGAATTAATAAAAACAAGAATCACCACAAGTAAGTTTAAAAAGTCCTGCACATTAAAACTGACACATAATAAAATAAAAATACTGAAGTCTTTGCAGCAAAACAGGCTTAAAAAATAAAAGCACTCATGAAACTCTTAACTGTATTACTGGATTATTATTACAGGTATGACTGATGCATTGACAGGTAAGTAGCAATTTAATGTTTAATGCGATTGAAGTGGAGTTAATTTTAATATATGACTGTACACAGTAGGTAGTATAGTCTTTAATATTAAATAATAATAATTATACTTTAGAAACTGATCTGATATATTAAACATCATAAACGTGTGTTGACAGTGTTTCTCTTGCTGCCACAAGGGGGAGACAAAAGTTACACACTGCAGGTTTAAGCAAAACTGTATTTACTTTCCACCATCGGTGTGTTTGTTGCCATGTCTGTATCGGTTTGTGGTGTGTGTGTGTGTGTGTGTGTGTGTGTGCTGCTGATGTCCGTTACCTGTACTGCTGTCTCTCACTGGTCAGTGTGAATCGGTCGTACTGGGAGTAGGCGGAGTTTCCCTCCCAGTCCTTCAGCTCCACCCTCAGAGAGTACTGACTCTGACTGGTCAGCAGGTGCAGAGCTTCATTACCCAGCCAGTGTTCACCCAACACGTCCCCGAAACCCTGCGGGAGGAACACACCTTTACCACAACAGCTCTGACCTCAGTCCTGTTCCCTCCCAGGTTCTGTTCTCCCACCTGTCCCAGTTATCAGACTCACACATCCACCTGCTCACCTGTTCCTCATTCTCCAACCAACCTGCCAGTATTAAACCAATAACTTTTCACCAGACAGTCTCCAGTTGTCAGTGTTGTTTTGTGTGTTTGAATGAATCTGTACTGGTCTGTCTGACTGGACCTTTTATCTGCCCCGTTCCCATTAATCTATGGATTCTTGGCTGCTTCTGTTTGGACTGCTGCCTTCGCCTGTAAATAAACTTTCTGTATCAACCAGAGACAAACTGACCATTTTGTATTCCCTCCAGCTCCTCTGAAAGTCCACACTGCCGTTAAATCTCTGCTGGAAGACCGTCCAGCCTCCACCGGCTGTCTGCATGTCACAGTACACCTTGAAGAGAAGACAAAGAAAGTCTTGATGCTTTGAATTTGAGTTAATTACTTGTTAAAGTGAGCTGGGGTCATCTAGATCATGTCAAAATTAAATTAAAACTGTTTTATATGATTGTATCAAATTGCTCCTTCCAATAATCATCATCATCAGCATGCTGTATCAAGTTTCACAGTGTTGAGCCTCCTGTGAGGAATCAGCTGGTTGAATCAGCTGACTGCGTTAAAAAATATTAAAACTTTATTTGATCACGAAGCCTCGTGTGTCTCCAAACATCTGTGACTATGGAAGCATATTTCGGCCAATATGATGGAAAAAAGAGCATCCTACAACTATAATGAGAAACTTTGTTGAAATAATGGCTTAGAATCCAAAGTAATGTTTTAGTATTTCAAAATAATGGTTTCTCAAAACAACCTGCATGCTAAGTCATTATTTTGAGATACTAACTCAAATATTTTTAAGATAGGGGAGAGCGGGGGCAGCTGTAACCTTTTTTTTGTTTAATTTCCATTCATAACTCTCAGACTACTTGAAATACACGAGTCATCTTTTGATATGAGAAACATATTTGTACAATAAGTGATAATAAAATGAATATTCTTTCATCAATAAGGACAAAACTGAAATATTAAATGTGACTGGAATGAGTGACGTTCATCGTACCTGAACAGGTTCAGACCGGTTCCCGATGTAGATGTGATACAGACCGCTGACAAAGTGACCGGCCTTATAAGCATCTGCACAGTCTCTCCACATCTGGCTCCTGGGAGGAGATCCTGAACACACACATGAACACACACATACATTTAGGGACAAAAGACAAAAGTCCATATTTGACGAAAATTAGAGTCTGTCTTCAAGAAATAAATGTGAGTCTCTGTAATGTCAGTAAAAGTGACCTAAATCATTGTGTATGTGTGTGTTCAGGATCCACAGAATCCAAATATGTTATTCAGGAAAGCACAGATGAAAACAGATATTTCTTCTGTCCGAACTTGCTTGTTATTATTTGGGAAAAAAAATACATGCAGAAGCAAAGCAGAAGTACAAATATTTGTGTAAAAAAAAAAAGACTCTGGCAGAAGTATTGATTCAACTTCTTTACTGCGGCAAAAGTGAAAAAGTTCAGACTCTGAAATAAACTCATAGTATAAAAGCAAAAGAACAACTTAGCTAACTGACCCTTGTCTTTTCTGTTCTGCGGTCGAGTCTCCTTCTGTTTGTAATTTTTTGGATTTATAAAAAAAAAGTTAAGCCTCTTATTGTACAATTCCCTCCAGTTTAATGGGTGACTGTGGGATTCATTTAATTAAATGTACTTAAAAATAAAAAATAAAAAAACAGAAAGAGTTAAAAATCAGTATGAGGATGTGGAGACACATTCTGTTAAATAAATTAATTATATGTCAACATTAAATCAACGTGATGCTTTGAAGGAACAACAGTTGGACTGCTGGTGAATATTAGGTTAGAAAATAAAACATTTGCCTGATTTAACGTGACTTTTATTATAAACCACGCCCACTTCTGGTCTTCAGTCCGAACACAGACACAGATGATGTGTGTGTGTGTGTGTGTGTGTGTGTGTGTGTGTGTGTGTGTGTGTGTGTACCTGTAGTCGTGGCCACCATGTTAATGAGTGTGTGCACAGACTCCATCAGCTGCGCCTGCTGCCTCTGCAGAGCCGTGTTGTTGCTGCTGGCGACTCTCAGCTGACGCTCCAAAGACTCGATGGCCGCCATCTGAGTCCTGACGACAGACTGAGGGAGAAAGATTCACTGTGTGCCGACAGTCTGGACCTCAAACATCAGATTTATGACCGTAACACACCAGCTGTTTCTTTAATCTGTCTGCTCATCCACCCGTGAAAGTGAGGTCTTGATTATCCTTTCTGGCTTTTAATTTTTCATATTTTATGTCTTCTACTTTTACAGATTTTATATTTTGTTTGATTTACACTCCAGCCAGCTGTGGATAAAGTGGTTTGAATTCAAACAATAAAATAAATCTTCTGCACACTTCGATCTGTACAATTTACATTTATGAGGTCAGACACTCGCTCTTCATCCTGTTCACTGAAAACTTGGCCTCATAAATGTAAAACACATGGTGACTGATTCAAATAAAATGTCCCTAAAGTAATCCTGACAATATTTATAGCCCATAATTAATATATACAGTTATTATTTACACAGACACCTGTGCAAACAGACATACAGATGTGATTTCTATTGACTGTCTACCTGCAGCCTGTTCTTCTCCTGCCTCATGTCCTCCAGCTCTCCTTTCTGCTGAGACTCCAACTTCTGAACTTTACTCTCCAAACGACTGAAATAAAGACACACAAAGACAAAAACACACAGACCTTTAGACAATCACAGTAGCAGATTCACATGATATGTGATTGAGATGTTTTCTACTGTAGATCACATAAACATCCACTCAAAATGCTCTTCTTTTGTGTGTTTTTAGTGTCACTGAGCATTTTTCTTCTACAACATGATATGATATCAAGATACTTTGACGTTTTAATGATAAAACCATTAAATTCTACTTTATTGAAATATGTTGTTTTGTCAGCACCACTGTCAGCGGGACAACACTGTTTGTCTGTCTCTTCCAAAACTGTTAAAAGTCACTTTTGGAAAAATAAATCATTTTATGATGAAACAATAGAATGGTTATGGTTTGGTTATGGTTCAAGCACACTGTGGTTTTGGTTAAAACTAAAAATTTGTTGTGGGGATCTTTGCTGTCATGGTAACAATAACAAACTTGTGGTTAAAGTCTCCCTGAAGATCTCGCCTCTGCTGACCTCCAGTGGTTTAACTCTTCACCTGGCTGCAGTGATGTGACCCTCTGTGACATCACTGCTGGGTGTGGTCACAGGTGCAACAAAGCACATTTCTCATCGCACACATCAGTGATGTTGGGTTTTGCCGGAGGTGAAACAGCTACGAAACTTTCAGCAAAACACCTGGTGCTAAAATTCTCTTTAAATGTTTTTTTTTAACCTATTTTCCCATGTTACTGCGTCTAAGTGACTCATGGGAACAACAGTTCAACAGTTTTTGACACTGATTCAGTATTGAGGGAGAGACCTGGAGCCAGCTGAGATGAACCTGAGATCATCCCTCCAGGTAACTGCACATCATCAGATTACACCCACCAGAAGACCAGACTCCATTAACAAAAAGCAGTCATTTTTACCTCTCTTTACTGGTACTTTATTGGTACTTCAACCAGTTTTTAATGCTATAAGTCTTTCCCTGCCAATGATGAGATATTCCCTCAATTGCTGTTTTCACTGCCAGTTGGTAGGTGACAATGTGACAGATCATCTGACCACCAGAATTCAGCAGCAGAAGAAGAAGATGTCATGTAGAATGAAAACACAAACGAAGAGTGAGGCTGCTGGCGCTGCAGCCGAGGCAGAAAGCACTCCAGCCCCAAGGCCTCTCGGACAAAGTGTTTCGGGGGGGGCCCGAGCACAAGAACAACAAGCAAATGTGCCGTTTTGCCATCTTCGTTTTGCCTTCATTTTTAGACCTCCCACCCATGGCCACACAGAACAGGCGCAAGTTCATTTACTACTTTGCAGACGTGGCAAAAATGTCAACTGTGCCGGTGTAAGACAGCAAAGCCACCTGCGCCTCCAACGCATGACTTTGCACCAGATATAAGTTAGAGCCCAGTGTGTTTGACGCTGAATGTAAACAGAACTTTTGTTGGTTTATAAGAAAAGGACCTGAGTTTTTTTTTAACCTGTCCATCCAGTCCGACCTCCTCCCTTTATCGCTCTATAAAACCATCACTGGACCTCCGCTTTTGTTGACCGAAAGAGGGTTTTAACACTTGAACATAAGCGTATGTCATGTTCGGGCACCTGCTGAAATCACTGATGCTGTTTCATCAGTAAACTGATTTTAGTTTCAGTTCTGCAGAAGAAAAGAGAAAATTATTTTTTCTAGGTCTTCTTGTCTGATGTTCAACAGTCATTCATGTTAAAATGCAAAACCATAGAGGAGACAGAGATACTTGTTTTTACACATGGAGAAGTAAAATGCTAAACGGATGCATTATTCTCTCTCATCTCTCACTAAACTTGTAAAACGTATTATATTTATCCACTTGCTAACACACAGTGCAGACAGACACTCTGTGGCAGCTGGATAAAGGCATTCTGTGAAATGTAGGAAATAAATTATGAACAAGTGTAGAAGGCAGGTTGGGAGAAAACGGGTACACCAAAAAGTAAATCACAGTATGTCATCACAGAATCCCTCCTGGAATGTATCATATTAACATTAAATTGTTTAACATGAATGCTGTGTGTGTGTGTGTGTGTGTGTGTCAGAGGGAGGACACACACATCCCAACTATTTATACAACAAATCTGTCTGTAATGGAGCAGAGGTTGTAACTCCAGAGTTACTCCCTCTTGTTAGAGAAGCCGTAAAAACAGCGAAGTAAAGATTAATAACCTGACCATCATTCTTTCTGCCAGAGCGGACCACAGACCACGTTATCTGTGCAGCTGAACCAGCAGAACAGCTGCTGAAAATAGACTCCGGCCCACAGTTAGATCAACAACGTCTGAGCCAAATGAATGAAACCTGATGAAGGAGTGGCCGACGCTTCACAGGAGAATATGGGACACTGAAAGTGGCTGAATGTCCAGTTCACGCTCGCTCCTCTGCCTCTGAGTGCACAGAACAGAATTTAGGGCAGCGGATCTGCAGGAGTTGGGTGGGAAAATTTCTTCTCTAACGTTTCCCAGAATAAGTCACAATCTGTGTGTGTGTGTGTGTGTGTGTGTGTGTTTTAAATATGGCTTAGACTAAATTAGACTGATTTATTTTTAAGGAGTCATGTGGTTTACACTGATTTTCACGCAGATTCGATCCAAATCCTCATGCATCCAAAAGTTGTTTTTTCCTGCTGCAAGTAGACAATAATCACTGGTGTTTACAGTAAACCAAGTGTCTATTTGACCGGTTCACCCCAAAAATGCTTCCTGTTGAAGGATGAATGTGCAGAATTTAGCGGCATCTAGTGGTGAGCCTGCAGACTGCAAACACCTCTCAGAGATACTGACTGTAGTTGCACTACACAGAGATTTGAGACTTGACCTGGATTCATCCTCAAAAGACTTCAGAACTGACTTCAGACTTGAGATTTGGGACTTGTAAATAATCTTTATATGACACATGAGCAAATCTGCAGCTGCTGTGAGATTTGTCAAAACCTTTGGCTTTAATAACTTCACACACGTCCCAAACAAACAAGCCACTAAATGCAACATCTGCAGGGCCAACGCATGTTGGTTCGACCACATCAAACCACGTTGTTAGCTGAATATTTGGCAAAGATTGAGTGTTTCTTTGTTTGTCACACTTGTTCATAGAGTGCAGCCTTAATTTCACCTTCTCCAGCTTTGCACAGAGAAATTACAGCAGCTTCTTGTTGTAATCCTACTCTTTCATTACCTGGTTACTCAGACTTGACGTGGACAAAAAATTACATGAAAAGGCTGCATCTAAAACCAGTGCTTGGTCTGTCTGTTCCGGGCTCCTGTAGAAACATGACGGTGTAACAAAAAACACAACAATCCAGCATAATACTTATGCAAATTCTGTCAATAAATACCCTTAAATCTTACATGGTAGACCTTTAAGATAAAAATGTGCTGAAATTGATCTTCTGATGCTACACCAAAGTAATTAGAACAAGACTGAGAGTTTACAGCCATGCTAGCATCTCTGCAAAGCTGTGCTTTGCACTGAATGACAACACGCTCACAGTGATGATGCTAACATGTTGACATTTAGCTGGTAAAATGTTTGACATTTTTATTGTAGTTTAGCATGTTAGCATGCTAACATTTGCCACAACAAGAAGGCATATGGTCCTGGGCCATTAAAGAGTTACGTCAAGCCCGTAAATACAATCGGCCAGTTGCCCAATTGGTGCTCAGAAAATTTTTTAAAAATCACTTAATTTCAATAATTTTCCAGGCATCGCTCCAAGAGTGATGTTACAGGGTCTACTCATGAATCTGTCTTCATGCAAATGTGTTTTAGGCAAAGTCACACAGACAGGAGTTGAAAGACAAAAAATATTCACCATAAATATTCAAAGTATTCATTTATCAGAAAACCATATGATTTGATACGTCCAGATTTACCGTGCAGTTAGCTGTAAGTACCCAACAAATCCGACAACTTGGACTGTTTCTTAAAGGAACAGAGAATTATTGGAAAATGTCACTTGAAAGCTGAGAGAAAAGCAGCCACATTTCTGTGTCAGATGGCAGAAAAGGCAGCTGAAAACCTATTGGCAGTTTCATATAGAGTGAGTTAAATTTTCCTCAGGGACAGTAGAAGTTTTGTTTGGGCAGGTAGATTCTTGACCCACGTTGTGAGTGGCAAAAAAGTTTTACTGTTCGACCCTGACTTGGGATTAAACATAAAGTCCAGATGAGACTGATGGGAACGTGATTAGTTTTGCAGGAAAAGTTGGAGGATCACAAAGTTATTACAAGTCATCCTGAGGGAGACGAGAAAATCTGAACCAAATTTCATGTCAATCCATCTGATAGATGCTGAAATATTTCACTCAAAACGAACACACATTTACAGTAAATACAAGGTTTAGGTCCCATTATCCTCCTGTAGTTCAGTGATGTATGTTCAGTAGATTAACACCCAGAGATGTAATGTGAGATGTGTTAATAATAAGAACTTTTCTAACTGAACTGTACAACCAGTTTGTGTTGAAGTGTCGCTGACGAGACTCAGACACGACCCTCCATCATCCTCTCATGTGCAGCTGTATCACGGAGCTCTTTTACACGTATGAGTGATATCATTTTACATCTGTAGGTGAGACTTTGGTCAAATTAAGAGCTGAAACTCACCATCAGCTCCTGGTTCTGATCGCTTCAATATGCTGACCTGCACGTGAACGAGGAGACGTCGTTTACCGTGATGGAGACTGATGAGGAGTCACTGATCGCTGTGCTGCTGCTGCGGTTTGTACGTGTGTGTTTGTGTGTAGATTAATGAGTGTGCACGTCACCAACTACATGCAGACTGCATGTGTGTGTGTGTGTGAGTGTGTGTGTGTGTGTGCAAGCTGAGAATGTAAAGTGTTTGTTTCATATTAGGATTTCAGAAGTTTTAACTCAGAACATCTAAACATTACAACCTGGAACTTTTTAAATATAAAACTCCTTGTAGAAGCTTTTAGGACATTACATGAGTCACATAACGTTAAACAGGGTTAATGTGGTAAAACAGTCACAGCCTGGTGAGTTTTAGGCAACAAAACCACTTGGTTAGGTTCGTCACGTCACGTCTGGCAACAGAGGTATGATGGACCACAACAGCTTGTCAGTCCACCAACAGTTTTGATCGCGTCCTGAGTCCAGTCAACGTGTTTAATAGCTTGCAGCCACAGATGCTGCCGATTGCTCTTCAACGGTCGTGATCCTGTCTAAAATCCTGTACAATGTAAGTCGGCCAGCAGAGTACCGATTCTGACAGCTGAACACACAGTAACCAGACATGTTGGTGATTTTGATGCTGGTAAAACATCTGATTCAAAGTTTGCAGGTTGGTAACTCCTCTGGGCCAGAACACTAGTTCAGTTGCTGAAATGTGTGCGCAGCTTTTTGATGACGTCTGCTGTAAAAAGGCCTAAATGCCAGTTTATTCTCACACAGCCGACATACGACCTTATTATCATTTTATACATGAAAATACTGAAGCAACGCCGTGATTTTAAAATATCAATAAACAGATTTACTGACTAGTATTTCTGGTGCCGACAAGCGAGGGTTGTGATGTTTAATTGATTTGACGACTAATTGTAACCAGATGGTTTGTTACACAGAACCATCTGGGAAGTCATCCTTAGAAACTGTTTGGAAAAGGGCAGGCACTTTCAAACAACACTTGGCAGGTGACTGGATGAACCGTTTGTCTCTCACGTCTAACACAGGGGCTAATTTCAACCGATCAGATCAACAAAGATCATGTGTACCAAACATCAGGTAAATCTGAAGCCGGTCTGGAGAAGAGTGAAAACATCTTTTCCATGGAGGAGTCTTCAGTTTTGTTCTTCTTTCAATAAAGAAATACTCTCCAGTTCTGATATAACTGATGCAATTACAGTATCTACGCTGACCTCTTCGTGAGCCGTCATTTATTCGAGACGAGTCGTTTCCATAGATACTTCTCGCTGTCGTCACACCTAAAAACACACCTGTAGCTGCAACTAGTCCCTCCAAGGATGCTGATTGGCTGCACCAGTTTTGGTGCGGAGACAAACTGATAACTTGAAGTCTGGCAAGATGGATTCACAACGTCAGACTAGTTGCACACATCCCTAATAATAACTACGGCCACTAGAGTTCACTGCCAGATGAATATGTTTTTCTGATGAGAGTTAAATGTTGTAAAACTACAACAGGGGAATGAAAGAAAATCATAAGTCCAGTGTGTTCGGTAAAGCATCTAACTTTCTAAGTAACTAACTAAAGAGCATTTTCAGATTTTCTACAGACTGAGTGTGTTGGACATTTCCAAGTCTTTGTCCCCTTTTATCTGGAAAGAAAAACTAAAACCTCAGCAGAGCCGTCGGGTTTCAAGAGCACTACTGAGAATTTATGTATTCACACACATTTTAATAGCAGTGTTGCAACTGTTTCATAGCTCAATAAAGAAAAAAATGCAAGATTCTCAGGTGAAAATCCTGTAGCAGCCCTCATCATGTGGGTCATCACACAAAGACCTGGCTTTTATTTTGGAAACAGTTTAATTGACCCGTTCCACCAAATTTAATTCTGGTTATGTACATGAAATAATCAGAACCAGCTCTCTGAACAGCAGCATGTTATAAACAGGATTTCGTTTTTATGTTTTCAGGTAAATTAAAGGATTAAATTCTCTGTGGTTGAGAAAATGTTCCTACCTCTGAGGCTTTTACAGCCTTTTAAAACACACAGGATTATCTCAAGAATGCTAATCCGAATTAAAACGAGACTCTTGTTCTTATTCTCTTATTTGTTGATTTTCAAATTGCAGAAAATTGCACATGCCTGCTCGTGAGCTGGAGCCATATTTTAGTGAAATATGATGAGAACAAACTGGACACAGAGAGAGAAACTTCATACTGAATCATCACAGCTATGACTGATTCCCGGCCGAGATCGTATTCAGTCCAGCAGCTCTCCCTCGAGTGGGATGTTGCTTCATCCAGATAGAAACAGGATCCCAATATTAAATCATTTTGATCCTTTATAAGCACAGCAATCCCACTGCAGTCTGAAAACAGAGACAGATAATTTTATTGGTTTAACAGATACAGATACAAACAATGACGCCTCTGTCTGCCTCTAGTTTCTGCCCAGGATGACAAACCAAACACTGCTTCCAACCAAACACTGCTTCCAGACACGGCCTTTCGTACTTCTCATAGGTTTCGTGGTCACCGTAGGTTCTCCAACACATTTGGAAGGGGAGGGTGAGGATGTGTTTGCAGGCTACATGCTACTAAATCCCACACACTGGTCCTTTAATTTGCTTCCCTGTTGTCTCTGAAGGCGTTTTCACACCTGCCTCGTTTGGTCCTTTTAAAACGGACTGTGGTCTGTTTGCCCGTTTAGTCTGGTTCGTTTGGGCAAACCTGGAACCCTGGTGCGGACAAAACAACTGGACTGATTCCATCTGAAAAGGTGGGTCTCTGTGCGGTTTCACACGGACTTTGGTGTGGTTCATCTGTGGTTTTGAAAGCAAACGAACCAACAACAGGACTTTATGACAGCAGATGTGATTTTAGGTCGATTTCAAGAGCGAGACTGCCAATAAATCCATCAGCTGATCGCTGATGACTCCTTCTTTTTCATCCTGTTTCTATCTGTCAGTTATTATTCATAACATGCCACGATTTGCTTAATACTGCTTATAAATGGTTATTTTCTTTTGAGCTGAAATATACACATCTGAAGCATTAAAGTGCTGCGTAAACCTCGTCAGTCGCGGGAATCTGATTTTCCTATGTGGGTCCTGAAGAGGCAGGAAGACAACCACCAAAACTGTCCAATCAACAGGTTACCTGTCAGTCTGTAAAACTGCATGTTTCCTCTTCTTGGACTGGTTCTAAAAACTCTTTTTTTCCCCTATTGATCAGGACCAAATGAACTGAACGCCCTAAAACAACAAAACAACCCCGAAACTTGTGCACACATGAAACGTATCAAGGTTTTGATTCCAGCTGTAACAGCAACATTTAAATATCATAAATACAACAAATATTAAAACGTATTTATTTTGGGGTGCATATTTTGCTGTCCTTATTATTATGAAAAAAACCAACAGTGGTGGCAACCAAAGACTGAGAATTTGGTACCAATTTCCCAAAACTGTTACGGTTGAGCCCCGACAACCGCAACCATCTGTTCAGTCGGTATGTTAGGAACAGACAATGACGGTAAAACACCCACCGATACAAGTCTGAGTCTGAATGATGTGAGACTAAACTTCCCCTGAAATCCTCTGCAGCTGCTGTTACTCTGTTCTTACCGTACATGAAGACGTGTGCTTTAATTAATGAAGTATGTTTGTATCCACTGACACAGAGAGGAGACACTCACACACAGTGAAAAAATACCGTTTCCCTCTTTCTGTGTCACTCTCTCACACACACTCACACACACACTCACACACACACTCTCTCTCTCTCTCTCTCTGTGTTTGCATTATATCTGTTACTGTAAACAGAGAACACGCTTGATAATTACTCTGCGTGTTTTACAGCTCGGTCCAAGTTCACCTCACGATGAAAAATAGTGAAAATATTGTGATTCCAAATACTGGCGTGTCTCGCAGCAACAGCTGTGGACGTATTTCCATCATCTCTAATGACTTGCTTGTATTTCAAATAGTCTCACTGTTAAGTTGTGAAATAAAGCTGATAAGGCTCTTTTCTTTTTTTTCTTTTCTCCTCTCGGGGTCGACTCATATTTGGGTCAGAGGAGGGGAGATGTAATTTTACACAAGTAATTCAACTTTCTAGTGGAAAAAAAAACATCAGATACAAATTAATGTTTAAAGCAGAATATTTGTAAATGTCTAAAATATATCTGGCTGGGATTTTTTACAATACAAGCTATCTGTCAAATCTCATTTGACCTAAAAAAAAAAAGCCCTAAAATCTTCTTCTATTAGTTAACAGTATCCTGGCTGCAAAACAGTGCTGCAACAATTAATTGATTAATAATTGATTATTACATTAATCACCTACTGTTTTGATAGGCTAATCAGTTTGAGTAAATTAGCAGAGAGATAACAGGAAATTGGATAGGGAAGATTATTTTTTCTTCAGAAAAATAAAAAAGTAAAATATGTTCTGTTGTTTGTTGCTTGTCCACCAGCTGATTTGAGTGTTTCTGTGTGATTCTGTCTGCAACTCAATTTCCATGTAAGCTACAATCAACTTCATCATATTTAATTCCTGTATATATATATATAAATAAATTCCTACTGTATATTCAATTGTTAACATTTTCATATATTTTTTACTGGAGATGTTTAAAATTTCAACAAAAGAAAAATATGCTCTTTCAGAATACGCATCACTGAATGAACATGGCAGATGTCAGCAGATGCATCTAAAAAAAAAGTCACCACAAGTAGTTTTTAACTGATTATCAAACAGTCTCAGTTTAATACTGATGCCTCTATACGACCTACGACCTATGAGAGGATTTCCATATAGTTATACTTATTTGCTGCCACTGGGTTGGATTCTCCTTGAAATCAGATGAAATCTGTTTACATTTTCCCAGTCAAATGTTATGGTGAGTGGTATGTTAGCCTGTTGAACAGAATTTTTGGTTATTACACTGGAAACACTACGGCGACAGGAAGTCATGCTTCCACTTGGCAGTAAGTAGGAGAAAGACACCTAAAACAGTGTCTCATGCTTCACTCTGTTACTCTTAAATTGTCACTTTAAAACATTACTGAGTGTCTCAGATCCAGCAGGACTCTGAGGTAGAAACTTTTACTGTCCTACCTGTTCTTGGCTCGTAGCTGACTGATCTCAGACGTCTGCAGCAGCAGCTCTTTCTCCAGCTTGTTGGTGGACAGAGAGTTCTCCAGGAGCTGGATCTCTATTCGAGACGTGTGGTTCAGCACCTGGTGCAAGAAACGACATTAAACCCAAGAGTTCTGCCTTCGAGTCACAATATCAGACAAACAGGCAGCTCCTTACTTTTGCTTCGACCACGTTGAGTTTGCGCGTCTGCTCCGCCGTGTGTGTGAGGAGGTTCGTTCCGATCTCCAGCATGGTGGCTGTTTGGTTGTGAACGTGTGGTGGTATGTTAGCGACGTCCGGCTTCATGCTCCTCTGAATGACATTCTCCAACTGAAGAGAAGATAAACAGAGGATTGAAATTGTGTTTCTCTCAGACCATCTGACCAATGTTTGCTGGGATGTAAGCAAGCTTTAGTCTAAGTGAAAGTTATATAATGTATGCAGCTGTCAGGTAACTTTACATAAACACAAGGTTCTTGTTTTAAAACGTGTCAGATGGAAACATTAAAACAGCTGGAGACAGACTTCTCGGCTGACTCAAGGAGTTAGCATTAGCTTACATCAGCCAGCTACACGAATGAAATCTGCCTGTTAAGACGACAAAATCCACCGTCGTCGGCTAGAAATGACAAGCTGCTTTTGTTTAAGTCTCTAATGTTTCAAAGACCTCGTGTTTCAACAGTTACTCCCAATTTTGATGTTAAATTTGTTTGAGTTTGGAAGACAGTAACTAAGGAGGGCGGGGCTTAATGAAGGGTCATTTGTGATCCCTCAAATACTTCAGCACCCCAGACATACAGATAGACATGTAATATTTACATGGGATATTTGGTAATATTTTGTGGTCATATGAATCATGGTTAATGTTGAACCTGCACAGCTCAGGAAAAACAGACAAACAGAACAAAGAAGAGACTTTATGATGTCTAGCCACAGTACATAGTAAATGTAGTGATTTGAGTCTTTCCAGAAACTCAGCATCGACATACTGCACTCTGAGCGCTGAAACCACCCACTCAGTTCACCAAATCAAACATGTATAATCAAACATGTCAGGAGGTCTGGTATATAAAGATGTAGGTCTCTCCATCTCTGGGAATATCAAGCCATGCCAACCCGCAGTGCCATGCTGCGACCTTTAACAGCTGAAAAATAAATAATCCATCCATCCAGCCATCTCTTCGTCCCTCGGACTCCACGTCTTCAGGATATCAGTGCCACTGAGAAGCACAGGGAGTTGATAAATATACCGCTGCACCAACAAACAGATTGGTCCCAGCGGGACGGCCGGTCACCAATGAGCCTGTTTGATGAGTCAGTGGGAGGGGAAGTTCAGGACAGAACACATTAGAGTCTGGTGTGGATCAGTTTTCTCTAATGAATCCTGACACAAAACTCAAATTTAATCATTTTAACTTTGAGGAGCAGAAGACGTTTTGTGAGAATTCACCACTTTTTTAAGTCAAGTGTTGAAAACTGAGTCATCATAGAGTCCTCAGTCCACTTTTACACTTAACAGACACTTAACATTGTGTGGAGGCAATTAAGGCTCGTCTTGGGAATGAAGGCGGCCTGTGTACACTTTATAAATCTTACTGATAGTCGACACGCTGCTGCATCAATAACAAGCGTCCAAAATGAATCACGAGAGCTGGACTCCAGAGTGAGATTCGTGAGCTCGCAGCCAGTAACATGTATAGTTTATTATATCACACTGACATACGTGCCACTGTGATTTTTATAGTTCTTGCATTTTCTTCTTATGACTATAATTAAAAGGATAGTTCACCCAAAAGTGAAAATTCAGTCATTATCTACTCGCCGTCCTGCTGATCAACGGACGGGTTTAATTCTTTAGTCCACAAAACACTGCTGGAGTTTCACAGGAAAACAGCGTTGCAGAATCTCCAATTTATGTGAAAGGTGACCAGTTTTCAAATGTAATGAGGGTGAGTAGATATTAACTAAATTTTAATTAACTATCCCTTTAACAACATAATCCTTGAATCCAAATGTTATTAAATTTGGACTAGACTCCTCCATGATCACTCTCAGGGGTTTGCCGGGTTTGTGCATGCTGCACCAGAAAATCACCCAATCATGTTTCAACAACAAAACAAAACTTGAAATGCAAATATTTAATTAAAAAAAAAGTATTTTCCAGTCGTCTCTCTCAAGTGAAAGTCAAGTCACAAGTCTTGAATTTCAGGTCATGTCTTTTAGGTCAAGCAAGTTTCAAGTCCTCAAATTTGTGACTCCAGTGAAGTCATGTGACTCGAGTCCCCCACCTTTGCTCTGTAGCTATAAATGGCTCTTTTTAAGGTAATGAAATCACAATTATATTTATTTTCAGGTGATTATACACTAATGAAAACATACTTCTGAAGATAATTTTCCATTTGTGCAATATTCTGCCAATAAATCCCACTAAATCTCACATGCTGGATATCTAAATGTGTTTGTTATGACTGCTGAAGTCTGACAGCTGATTCATTTTTCACAAGTGCTGACTAATCCTACGTTGTTTTCATGGTTTTATTCCTTTCAGCCGCTGATCTTATCCCAGTTGATTGACTTTATCATATTCATCACTCTTCATGCACGCTGACGGCACTATTACTCATTTTCACCGGCCAATTAAAGTTACTCAAGAGTTATTATGTTTAGTCTGCTTCAATTCAGCTTCGGATCAAAAAGCATCGCTCTGTTCAATCAGAAAATGATTTTATGAGCAGCGAGATACGCATCACAGTGGTCGCAAATCAAAGTGGCCTTTTGGAAGGACTTTTGTGTGAGTGCATAAACCGGGCCAACCTGGAACAAGGACAGGAAAGTTAATCAAACAATCACAAACAGGGAGAAAATAGCTGGAACGAGCCGGTTCGTTTCTCCCTCCTGCTCTGCTTCCTGAGATGCTGCACAGATTAAACTTTGACGAAAGCCAAAATCTCCACCTGGCTCCAACCAGCAGAGAGACGGAGGGGGGAATAAAGGCACAAAATAGCTGCAACATCTCTTTGAATATACAGAATGAGCAGAAAAATGCTACTAGAGAGGGAGAAAATAAAGACTGAAGATACAAAAAGGAAGAAAAGCAAAGTTCAGCAGATTCTTGTTTTGGTCTTTCTTTTGTTATTTTTTTTGTTGAGTCTCTGGAGATGCAATGTGCTGACTTTTTAATTGACCCTTATTTCCTGCTGCAGGATTAGAACTACACACTCACACACACACAGAGAAACTGGCATACATTCATACACACATGCACACACACACTCACAATTATAAACTCCACAAGCCGACCAACGAGCTCTGCTGTGACTACGCAGACGGGACCACGTATGGAGGGCTTGTTTCTGAGATGCTAACTCAAACCACATGTTGGCTTCGCTGTGATCTGGCCCTCTGGGTGACTTCACAGAGGGAGGGGAGGGGTGGGGGGGCCGGGTCACCAAACAGCCCCGATAACAAGACTGACGCACAGGCAAGTAGCACCGATAGGGATCTGGGGTAACAAGTGCATGGTGGGTTGCTGGAGTGTGTCGTGATCTGAGCTGGCAGCTCTGGACTCGGGAAGGTCAGCGTGAGACTGAACTCGCCACACAGTCAGTGGCAGTTTGGACAAACAGCTAAAAATGACCCAAGTTTATGTTTAGAGCCAAACAGAAAGTGGAGTGGAGGTCAGTTTAGTTGATGAATTTATGAAGTGTTACCATCAGAGAGCAGCGTTTTCATCCTGCTTATTTTCCCACCGCCGTCAAAGTAACCCCTCATCTAGACCGCAGTAACAACCTCGTTCACGCCACACTGAAGCATCTGTCTATAAAACACCAGCAGCAAATGAGCAGCCAAACTTTCTGTGCAGTTTTCCTTCAATATGTGCATATATGCATATGACTGTGGTATAATCACAGCGGTGAGTGTTTGCACAGCGGGCGTGGATGTGCATAAAAGAGAGAAAAGAAAAAAGACAGTGCTGGTTGCTGCACTCAGAACAGGCAGGTGATGGCGCCCGAGCAGAGTCATTAAAGTTTAGCAGAGAAGTTGTCTAGTGGCAGTGAATGTACAGTTTGCTCACAAAATAAACACCACAGAACAAGCTGTCTGTTTCCCAGCTGCTGGGTGAAGTGAAGGGAGAGACTGTGGGATTAAACCAGAGCAGACGGAGCTGCACTTTACTCTGCCCAGGTTACAAAATGTGGATGTTTTCAGTGCCTTTTATTGGGCACCAACCTCACGTACTGTCGAAAAAATAGACTTGAAGTCTAAATAAATGCTTCTGGTCTTGTGAATGGATGTGGGATGTGAAGCACACAGAGCTGGTGCAGATGGATGCGTGGAATAAAATGAGTGTCTTTCTGTTGTGTGAGACATGCAAGTGAAAAACGTGTCTGAAACACTCGCGGTCGAGACAGATGCTTGTTGCCTAACTAAATTTTTTAAAGGGTAAAACTACCCAGACTTCCTTTGCAAAACTGTAATCTTTATGACTTTATTATATTCTTCATGCAAACTCAAGAGAAGCAAAATAAAACTCACCAAACTCATCTTGGTTCATCTTTCCACTGTTCCAACAATCACCACATTTAGTTTGGTTGGTTTTGGTTGTTTGGTTTATTCACAGCTTTAGATGTGAAAATATCAGGAGATGAGTGAGGCGGAGTTTGGACATCAGAGAAGCAGCGGGGTGAAACGGCGTGTTGAGACAGAATATTTTCACATCCAACTCTGTGAATTAAGAGTTTATTTAAACCAAACCAGAGTTGGTGATTGTTGGAACAATGAAAAGATAAATATGCATCAGTCACATACCAGCCAAACCTGCGCGCACACACACACACACACACACACACACACACACACACACACACGATGGCAACCTTTGACACATTAAAGTTGAATGTGTTTGTTTGAGCGACAGTGAACCGTCATCCTGCCCACGTCTTCTCATTTCATCTCTTGAGAGCCATCAGCTTATACAATTATATAATCTGACTAATATGAACAAAAAGCACATGGATACTTGCAGAGTTCATTATTTTATTTCAGCGTGTCTCTGAGTGTCAGAGGAGGGTCCAGATGTTTTGGCTGAACCTCAGAGTGTGTTGAAGCCAACAGCCTCAGGCTTCGTTTCTGAGCGGCGCTCCACTTGACACACTGAAATATCTCTCTGTATGGTGCCTGACTTTCAGACTCACGGGGACGTTTCTCCATCACCCTCAACAACCTTCAGTCCTCCTCTCTCCTTTCTTTCTGTACATCTCATGGACTTATCTACACGCATGAAGCCTTGATTATTGTTTTATGAATGATTAATTATCCTTAAAGAACAACAGAATATAAAAATTATAAATGCATAAAAATAGTGAATAATTGCTGCAGGGGACTGCTGTGATTGGTCAGATTTGTGGAAAAGTTGCACTGACTTTGGACAAAATTGCAAGGTCACACAGAATTCATGGGAATTGGTTGAATTTGCCTTGATTGAACACGTCTCACATCATCTTATCCTATTTCAGTGGTGCGATTAGTCTCGCGTGTCGATAAGAGTTGTGTTTAAAGGTTTGGGTGCCTCAGAAGATTTTCAGATTTCAAATTGGGTCGTGGCATTCTGAAGTTTGCAAATGGCTGTTCTGTGGCGTCCATGTCTCTGTTTGATATTGACAGAGTATAAACCTGAGCCAGGCCATGCTAATATGATAGCAATCATATCACATCCTTAACGGATCGGTAGTTTGTATCAGTCAGTATGCAAAGTTCAGGTACAGGAATCTGTATGAGGAAAAAATGGAAGCAGAACATCTCTACTTATGATACTCAGGTGCATTTTGCATATAATACTTACTTTAAGTAAACTTTTGAATGAAAGTCTTTTACATATATATATAATAGTATTTTACATTACTGTATTTGGTTCTTTTACTTAAAGCTGCTACAAGGAACTTTTATATTTTATTGATTTTGGAGGCCCCACCGTAAAAACCAAAAAATATAACGTCAAAATAGGATTATCTGAATAATAATCTCCTGCTTTATTTTAACTGGCTAACGTACCACCCATCTGACTTTACACGATTTCACAGAGAATCCTGGTGGCAGACACGAAGAACAAATACACAGAAACAGCTAGTCCTCTTGCTGATGGTCTCGTTTACTTATGTAGGTCACATAGAGGCATCAGTATTAAACTGAGACTGTTTCATATCCAGTTAAAAACTCTTTGTAGTAGTTTTAAATAAATCATCTGAGTATTTCTTCCGTGCGGGGTGTTTTTTTCGTGTTCTGACCGTCTTGTATGAGCTGACTTATGAAAATTTCTGCACCGATGACGGGAAACCTTCAGACTCACTGCAGACCACATTAATGGTATTTACTTTTAATTTATTCGTCTCATATCTCCTCCTAACCGCACACATTCCTCACTTGATGTCTGTCACGCAGATACTGATCAAATGTAAGTTGTGCCGTGTTTTTTCACCTGTCAGACTTAACCTGGACAGTCTATTTTTAGGTTACATCATAAAACTGACCTGCTGTTTTCATTCTTCGTGACTCATATACTCCAACACGATCACGTCTCCTGACAGGTGCTTTCTAAAACTCCAAACCACTGCAGAGCTACTTCACACGTGTTCCTCTGGGGAATATAAGATAACATCATCACGGTTAAATCGCTGTCAGTGCAGAAAGTGTGACTCGGACTTTTTATTAGATTGAGAAATTTAAAAAGACACTTAACACCCCATTTACAAATGAGAGATTAAACCCTGACTCCTTCGCAGTTTTATCAGATCGTTGCTCCAGTGTTATTCCCTCTCTGTCCTTTTCTAAACCGTTTTAATGTTTTCTGTTTTTTTAATGCTTCATGTTAAATCTGCAGGTCATTCAGAAGTCACAGAACCATAGCTTTTAGGACTGGGTGCTGAACTTTGATATGTTTATCGCTCTGATTGAATTGAAATGTCTTGTCATTTGTTACCAGATTTTGGTACCTACACAAGTATCTCCTGGGCCAGACTACAAGACTTTCAGACTCGTCAGATCACTGTGCCGTTCACACCACACCACTCTGTCTTGTAATCATGAGTCTTGAAGTTGCTTTGCAGACTAAATGACTGATCAGAAACAGACGACAGATTATTTTTTTGGTGCCTTTATTTGATAGGTGACAGCTGAAGATATGACAGGAAAGTGTGTAGAGAGAGAGGGGATGACAGACTGCAGGTGGGAGTCGAGTCTGAGCTGCTGCTGCAGAGGACTGACAGCCTCAGTATGTGGGACGCATGCTCCGCCAACTGAGCTACAGGGGCGCCCCTTTTTGCTCATTTTTAAAAATAAATATGTATAAAAGCTGTAGAAGTTTTATATTTGGGCTCTTCTGTCTGCTGACATCTCTCCTTCCTCTGTCCTCCTCTTCATTCCTCTCTCAGCCTGGTGTGCCGTGTCTCTCACCGTCTGCTGACTGGCTGCTCGAGTTGTAGATATTAAACCTGTTTGACATCTGTCTCGGCAGCAGCGAGTCACTGCTGAGCTCTCGCCCAGCTGTGGATCACGTCTCTGAACAGTTCACACATCGCAAGCCTCACTCTCGGGAGCGTGCAGCGTTTTGCCTCTGATCAGGGAGGTTGTCGTTGATCTCCAGAATTTGTCGGTGCGTCAGAGATCCGGGCTAAAATCCAGTCGTGCGTCCACCTTTTCCACCTTGAGGCATGCAGCATGTTTGTACCAAAATCTACTTTCAGGTTTCTGCTTTAGTTTACTATTTCATGTTCACTTTCAGCTGATGAAAATACAACATCTCCTGATTTTGCTGCTTCATGATAAACAGCTAAAAAGCCTTCATAACCTTCTTTTTATCTTCTTCATCCAAAGAACCTTTTTTAGAAGACAGACTTGTTGATTGTTGAAATCCTTGAAGAACTCTTTCATCAAAAGTTTGTCAAGGGTTCATTGTACCAGAATATAAAACAGCTGTCGTAGAACCCCCTGGGTGTGTCCTAGATAAAACCCTTGGAATATAAAAAGGTTCTCAGTAAAACCTCCTGGGTGTGATCTAGATAAAACCCTTGGAATATTAAATGTCCTGGTAGAACCCCCTGGTTAGATTCTTGTTAGCACCCTTAGAAAGGTAGAAAGGTTTTGGATAGAACCACCAGACCAGATTCTAAGTAGAACCACTGCACTATAAAAGGGTTCTCTGTAAAAACTCTCACATTAGGTTCCAGGTGAAGCCTTTCACAGATGGTTCTAGGCATAACCCTTTATATTGGGTTCTAGGTAGAACTCTTTGAAAGGGTTCCAAGTGAACTTTTGTAAAAAGTTCCTGCAGGAACCAACAATGGCTCTCCTTTGGGGACAAGCTAAAGAACCCTACATGGTTCTACTTAGTACCTTTATTTCTAAGGGTGAATGTGATGCTGTGAGAGAACGTGTTGCCGTGGAAATACAGCTTTGATTGAGGAAAAAACTGCATTTGGTTTTGTTTGGTATATGCAAAATGTTTAAGATTTTATAATTGTAATTAATCGATTGATTGATTGTAAATTTTTATCAAAGATCAATGAAGGAAAGAGCTTACAGTTTGGGCCCCTTGAGTCTCGAAAAATGATAATAAAGCACATAAAATGGGACGAGGATCAATTAATAGAGTGTTAAAGTGACCGTGCATGTGGATTTAGAGTCATCAGTAGGGTGTCAGAGTCGCTCTGGTATCTTTTAAATCCTACACAGAATTGACAGTTGCTTGTTTTGGTTCCGTGCAGGGAGTGCAATGGAAAAATCCCCAGGGAAGACTGTCACTTTAGTCCTCTTTAACAAGCAAATAGTGTGTGTATGTTGGCCGCCTGTCACGCCTTCAGAGGAGTGTGTGAGCCGCAAGTGTATAAATGTTACAGATACGAGTGTGATGATTTACACGCTGAGGTTTGAAACTTGTTGAACACATAACTTGGCATTTATACAAACTTTTGCTCTAATTCAGTGTAAACTATTGCTTCATCTGTCTCACCCTTCATTTTAATGGAATCGGTGGCCTTGTTGATACTTTAATGGGTCAAACTTTGCTCAAGAATCAACCCCACTAAAAAGTCTTGAAATGACTCAATCAACACACATTTTTAATTTAATGTACGCTTATGCATCTGTTCAGGCAGTTAGTTCATGGTCCAGTATTCATTTCTAGCATGCAGGATAAAATGAGAAACAGATGCATTTTTAACTTTCACTTTCTTTACTTTGGTGCTTTTTAATGCTTTTTATGGGAAAACTAAATTTGTGAAAGAGGTAGGAGTGGGAAAGAAGTGGAGAGGACCCAAGCTGGTGCAGTTATTTTGAATCTTGTTCCCACAGGACGCCGGCATGAGGACCAAACACAAACAAAGTTTGGGCCTGATTCAAATCTTCTCTCTGTTACAACATGTTCCACAATCTATAGTCATCAAAGTGGAGGGTTGACTCATGTGTGGTCACTAAAGAGATGCTCCCAGCTAACAAAAAACAAAAACACACACACACACACAGGCATCGACAGACTCAATGGGCTGAAGCTGAGCTAAAGAATTGGTAATTGGGCAGGAGCAGTAGGGCATAGAAGTGTAGAGTCATCGCCCTCTTCCAGTTTAATCCTGGGATGACAATTCTCCTTTATTTCTCCTAATTTGTGATAAAGACTTGCACATTTTTCTTCCTTTTCTTCATCACAAGAATGCATGTTTCTTAAGGAAACTTTTAAATGAAAAGGGTATGCATTTTATAAACGCTGCAGGGGTAAGTTCTGCCACTAGAGGTCTCTGTTGTGTTTAAAACAAAAATCATCCACCTTTGCAGATGAATATACTGTATATCTAAATGACTCAGGTAGAAATCCTTTTCACAGACGAGGAAATATATTAAAGTTTTATTCATGTTACACTTAGTCACGTTTGTTAACTTCGTTCTTCACTCTCTGACACAACAGACTTATCCTGCATTTTCCTGGAAGTTACAGCAACTAGCTGTTAACACACTGATACCTTGAATAAATTACTCGAATAAATTTCTCTCAGTTTGACCATCATTGGAAACATTTGGGATAATATAACTCGTTATATTGTCATGCAAAAATTTTACATATTGTAGCTTTAACTCATTGCAATTCAATTTTACTTTTGTCTGTTTAAAAAATCCAGCTGTAACAAATGTTAAATCTTTGTTTAATTTATTATTATTTTTTCCTAAACAGCTTTTCATTTTGTTACATTATGATTCACTTAAAATTCTTTCCACGGACAGCAGCTCTAAAATAAACAGGCACGTAACAGGAAAAGAAAAGAAATAAGAAAACTTCCTGCACCTGTTTAATATACATCTTGACGTATCTCTCTGCTGTGTCACCAACTGAAATACAGTCTAATGACCGTCTAACCGTCTGTTGTGTGTTAGATCCCCGACAGTGAGTAAATTCATGAGTGAGTGAGTGTGTGTCAGTAACTACAATATATGTGTGTGTGTGTGTGTGTGTGTGTGTGTGTGTGTGTGTGTGTGTGTGTGTGTGTGTGTGTGTGTGTGTAAGTTAGACTGCTGGGTCATGACTACAGCCACGACAAACATCTCAATCATCTCACCACAATCAGGACCAGATGGGCTAAGTCAACACAGTGGTGTGTGTGTGTGTGTGTGTGTGTGTGTGTGTGTGTTGTGTGTGTGTGTGTGTTCTACTATTTAACTGTCACTTGTTTATTTCAGAGAGGCCTATTTTAATGTTCTGTTGAAACACAGTGTGTGTGTGGGTAATTCAGGTTTTATGAGGTTTCTTACTGAAACTAAACTTCTTGGTTGAAAGATCAGCTTCATGGTTTAAAAGAAACTAATCTTTCCAAACACTGTTCTCCATCTGGAACCCTGTGTCTCACTTCCTATTCACACAGTGAACTACATTTACTGTCATTTTATTATCCCCACCGGGTGAAAACTGGGAGGTGATCATGTAATCACTTCTGTGTTTGCGTGCGTGACTCAGTGAAGCCCGGAACTACAGATTAGGGTCGCCTCTTATAGTCGAGGATTCAAATCTTCAGTCGACTGAGATTCTTCCAGTTGAGCATTTGTTTTTTTGTTTTTTCCTTTGTCAGTCAGTGTGCATCACAGTTATAAGATAAAACTGCCAGAAGCTTAAAAAATGCACAGGGAGAACATTTCAGCGAGGAATTAAAGGGCGCATTGTTTGTGCTTGTTTTCACCACCGACATGCTCAGATTGCTTTTGTTAGTGTCTGACAACATTATGGAAAGGACCATGACTGTGAGAGACCTTATTTTATAGTGTAAGATGCATTTTGATTAACTAGAAACAGCTGTCTAATTGCCAAATCCTTTTGCATCATCGTCAGCTACATCCTAACTTTACAGAAACTAAATAAAACTCACCAAAGACGTCTTGGTTTTTATTTCCACTGGCCCAGAAATCACCAACTCTGGTTTGGTCCAAATAAATCCTTAATTCGAAGCATGAAGAAGTGTGTAATGTGCAGCGCAGGTGATGCTGAACAGCTGCTGCAGCCTCGGGAGAGAAGCTCTGCAGGTGTACTGATTTTATAACTGAACTGTGGGAGGTAGCACATTTTTATTTTCTGACTGCGAAAATCTGAGATTTTCTTCACAGATGGCAAAGAAAGGTGTTAAAACGCGAGTCTAATTGGTAAAACATACTCATGTAGACTCGCAGAGGAATTTAGTGTGGTGCACTGCACTGCAAAAAAAAAAAAACAAAAAAAAAAACAAGGACAAACTGTCAACTATTTGTACAGGATGGCCAAATTTGATTTGGTTAAAGAAAATGTTAGTCGAGGACAGCCCTGCTACAGCTTGTCTGCACACATACTACTGGACTGATCAGCCTAAGTTTTTTATGCATATTCATGACTGTATGCTGAAGAACCTCTGTGACTGAGAAACACTGAAAAACATTTTTATAAATGACTTTTATGTCATTATGTTTTCAGGTCATCACATTGTTGGGAACGTGATTTCTCAAGAACACCTTGAGAGAATTTCTTCAAACTTAAAAGCACAAATGTTCACTTGGACTCAAAGACTAACAAGAGACTATCTGGTGAATTTTTGGTGGTCAAAGGTGAAAGGTTAAAGTCACAGTGACCTCACTAAACAGTTTTTACACACAAATATCTAATAGGTATAAAATGATGAGGTGATGACATTTTATATCCAAAAGGTCAAAGGTAAACTTCACAGTGACATCATAATGTTCAGCTCTGTATTTATTGCTAAAAGACTGAGGCTAAAGCTAGCTTACATCTCAGTAAACACCAGTCAGACAGTGAAATAGAAAACGTATATGTATATGATAACAGAAATACACTCATTAATGTGCAGTGCAGGGACTCGATTAATGCAGCGGACCCTGAGACGGTCACCCAGCTCATAACCACCTCGGGATAAAAGCTAAGCTAACCCGGCTAAGAACTGAACCAATGTGAGATGCATCGTCACCGACCCACATAACAAGTTTGGCTGGAGGTAAAGATACTGCCCCTAGTAAGCTAGCATTAGTTAGCCGGACATGCTAACATTTACAGCTTACAATACAGCAGACATAGACAGTTTCTACATGTAGAGAAATGCAAAGCTTGACAGGCCTATGGCTCCCTAACTACAGATGCTACTCTATGATTGGACAGTTGCTGATTGTAGGCGGGGCTTAGCAAAGGGTCCATGCCCTGAACACAAATAGAAACAACAAATGGTTTATGTCTGAGTTTTACCTGCACTTTTGAAGTTCGATCTTTAGCAGACTTTTGTCAGACTCAAAGTAAACACCGATCTCATCCCGTATTTATTTTTATAAAAAGAGAAATTTAGGAGGCATCTTAAGACCTCTGACTTCTGCTCAGTCGAGAGAACATTCAAGTGATATTTGTCTTCTTTCTGTTTTCAGTGTCACTAAATAAATGAGTCCAACATTTTCACATTTTCTTCAATAACATGGCCTGCTTTTTTTTAACCTGCCAGACCTTCACAGACAAAAAGCTCCTCAGAGAGTTAAAGTTTTAGAAAATAGCTCCTTGGGGAAATCAGCTCATTAACGTGGGTTTTTTTGTTTTTGTCTCTTTATCAAAGAGTATGACAGACGGATCCGAGAGCAAAGGCACAGCACAGTGAGTAATGACTGGTTAGGAAATATGTTTTTGGAGAATTACTGTTGCAGTTCAGGGCCTTAACCTGTCCTGCTGTGTGACCGTCTGGTTCAAGGAAAAAGTATGAAAATGGCCGACAGGAGGTTAATGCTCTTATGTTAAAAAGAAGATTTAAAAACCAGGAAAAGAATGCAAACAGAGAAATAGTTTGATTGGATTCAAATGTAAGAATTAGATTTGAGAACAGGCTGCAGGAAAAGTGTAGGATAAATAAATGAACTGTTCAGAGCAGTATGTTCACTCACGGATACAGAAAAGACATGTGAGTCTGTGGTGAAAGACAAGTGTGTAACGTTACCTGTATGTTCTAATCTAGTGACTATGACAATAAATAAAGTCTGACAGTGTTTTATGAACTATTATTGGCGCTGCTCTGTCAGCGTGTTTGAACAGATGGTGCTGGACGGACGCCACTCGATGATGGAGTCAGCGACCGGATGATGGACAGTGTGGTTGAAACGAGTTTGGTAAGACAGGAAGAAACAGCGATTGCGGTCGAGGATGTTTCGGTTCTCGGCGGAGAAGAAAGACAGACGGCTGCGATGGAAAGAGGAAGAGAGAGTGAGACTCTGCGGTTTTGGGTTTCATGATCAGAGAATAATAATCTGACTTTGAGAGAAAACCAAAATGAGTCATTCATGAGTGCTGATCATGTTTAAAGGGATAGTTAAGATTTTCTGAAGTGAGGTTATATGAGGGACTGACACATATTCTACAAGTACTGCAATTTGACATTACGATTTATATTTGTTTGATTTTTGCTTTTTAATCTGAAGTTAGAAGCTATTAGTTTGTTTCTACAGACCAGATGAAATATCTGCCTGAAAGTCTGAGCAAACATGTTGTTTTATGTGAAGCATGTGAACTCGATCTGTTTGTTTACTTTGCTGTTGACTTTTTCTTTATATGAGAAAAAAGTAGTTCCTACATGTGGATTATCTTGGGTAACTGGGTCATAATTTTTGGAAAGAGACATTCTGTTGAGGTTTTTTTTTTCATGCATTGAGCACCACAAGCTGAGCGCCATCTAGTCCCATGATACAGGAGAGAGGGCAGACATCTCTACAGCTGATGAATAAATAACAGGCCAGGGGAAAAGATGTATGTTTGATTTCTGGGTGAACTGTCCCTTTAAGACAGAACTGCACTATTGGTATAAGTACAACACTGGTTTGTACTGTTTGTGTCCTGCTTGCCTATTTTTAGCTCTATTTTTATTGTATAAACTTGTAATCATTTATTTATTTTAACTTTTCTCTATTTCTTATTTCTGCGCTTGTGCTGCTGCAACACCTGAATTTCCTTTTCTTCATTAAAGTTTGATCTTATCTTGAGTTTTGTTCTCTCCCTCATGCCCTCATATCCTTCCTGCTTCTCTTCATAGTATTAATAAAATCTTAAATGCATCACAAACAGTTGTGAAAGTGTAAAGATCAAAACTTTCTCTGTCTGATTTCAGTGAGTTTTAACTACCTGCTGTCCCTACAGATCCGAGGGAGGAGAGATGACAGAGAGAAAGTTTCGATATTACTCGTTTTAGGGCCGATAAAAAGGGAATGTTTGAGCCCCTCAGTGGCCGTGGTGTGTGGCCTCATGCCAGGATGTGCGTGTGTGTGTGTGTTTACTGTACATGTGTGTGTGTGTGTGTGTGTGAACAGTGAGAATCAGAGAGAGAGAAAAGAATGAGAAAGAACAAGAAGAGATTTTCCAAGAAGCTCTGCGTGGTTGTGGTCAGTTTGGCACTCGGCCACGAGTCACTGGGAATCTCTCCCTCTTTTCCTCCCCTTCTCCTCCCCTCCACCCCCCCACCAGCCTCACCTCCTCACTTTCATCTGTTATTCATTCATCTGACGTCTCGGCCACCATCTTTACACTCCTTCACCACCTACTGCTCGGCTTTTTCTCGCCATCCATCCTCTTCCGTGCCCAAATTCTCTCCACAGTATTTGGCTCTCTTTCGTTCTTCCCTCCCCACCTCCTCCTCCTCCTCCTCCTCCTCCTCCTCTTCCTCCTCCTCCTCTCTGTTCCTCTTCTTCATCTCTTCCACCCCCCCATCAGCCTGTCCTCCCTTCGCCCCTCGGCTTGTCAACTTCTATGGCAGCTGAAATCTCCCACAATGCCAGCTCACAGCTGTAGAGTGATGAATGACTCTTTAAACTGGGATTTGAAAACAAAATGAACCACCATTCACTCTCATTCTCTCTGTCTGACACACACACACACACACACACACACACACACACACACACACACACACACACACACACTGAGGAGGAGTATTTTATCTCCGTCCAGCTGATAACAGCCTGTCTGCTCTGCTAACTAATTTGGTGGCCTTTTGAACAGAAGATAAATCTCACTTACGGTCTCCCTCTGTCTCCTCCTCTCGGCTGTTAGTCATCTAATGTGTCGGGTCTCAAATTGTGGTCCGAGGCCCCAAAAAGGCTTCACCGAACGGGAGCACTTGGACAGGACTAGGGCTGCAATGGGCAATTATTTTCATAGTCGATTTATCGATTGATTAATAAGTACTTAAGTACTTCCTAGAGTTTAGATATCAGTCAAACAGTGTGAACGCTCTTTTCATTGTTTCAGCCTGATCTCTTTCTCAACATCTTAAATACAACAGCTCAGTCAGCCTGACTGACTTTTCATTTTCCATTAATCTGTTGATTGTTTATTTGATTAACGGGTCAGTGTTTGATCAATAAAATGTCAGAAAACTGTCGAACAGTGTTCAGTTCTGTTGAGGATTCGGTGTAAAACTGTGCCAGACAGAAGCAGATCAGAGTGAAGGTGTTTGTTGGAGCTACACAATGTTGTGCCGTCTGATGGTTTTGTCATATGTTGAACTCCTGCTGGGTCAGATTTCCTTCACGGAGTTGAGGAAAGGAAAAAAAATAAAACCATCAACTGCAATCAAAATCACAGAAAGTCAGAGTCTCGGAAATTGTCTCAAAAGCTGTTTCTTATTCGGAGCTTGTTTGTCTTTTGGCGCGATCTTTTTCTTTTATTTTTAAGGTATTTTAATCTAAACCTCACATATCTTGATGATGGCTTCACATCTAGTCGTGTGAGGTCCAAAACTTCTCACTCCCCAGAGCCGCATATGTGTGCTATGTTCAGTATTTGTTCAGTGAAAGCTGTTATCTGAGTGTAACTGACATCCATAAAACTCACACATCAAACTCTCATCATGAAAAACGTCGAGGGTTTGAACACAGTCTGGGAGCCGCTGTGTGTTTTTCAGTGCTTACATTGGATACCGGACATATGTTGATCCACTTTGGATGAAAGACAGAAACATGAATCCATGATGCTCAGCATGACGGCTGTTTATCTGTAGGATGGATCAGGTGAGGCTGCAGTGATTCAGATGCTTTGTGGAGGACAGATCTGTCCTCCAGATGAGAAGCTGCCTCAGATACAAAAGTACATCTTTTTTTATTGTTGACACGGTCTGTTGGTCATTTTATCTAATTGATTTAACTCGATCTCCTAGAAATTATGTTTATATACAACTAATCTGCAGCAGCAGTACTGCACTGAAAGTGACAATAGAAATGCAGTTTGGCACGGTACGGTTCGGCTTGGCACGGCCAAAAGTGCAGGTGGAAAAGGACCTGTAGACCCATTAGTCTGCAGTCAGGGAACTGTACCAGACAGGGATTATTGAACCCCAAATTCCTTCAGACGACGCAGAGCAAAAAGCTTCCTGTTGGCTCGAGGTCAGCATATGGTCCACCTGACTGTCCCATCACAAACTGCTCTGGATGGTGACCCCGCCCCCCGGACTCTGACTGTGTCACAGACCTCCAGTATGTTTTGATCAGCGGAGAGAGACGGCAGGGCTGGTTTTTGTTTCAAGTTAGTGACACGTAAAACTTTCAAATACATTTCCTTGGGCTGAGTTTCATTTTATGCTCCTATACCCAGATGTCAAGACCATTCAGGGTCTGTTGGGGAGTACAGGGTACTTGAGGGAGGGGGGGGCGCTACTTCTGGACCAGAGTCATATCATCCACATATTTCCAGTGGTCTGTTACATCCTGGAGGGCACTGTAAATCAGGAGATCAAGGGCCCCCTGTGTAACTCCACATGTGGGATATTCCCAATCAGAAAGATGCCCCTGGTAGTCCAATCTCTGATGATGATTGGTAATAAAGCTACAGATCCATGAAATAAGGCCTGGTCTCACTCCCAGATCAAGAAGACACTGTTCTGCCACTGTGTGATCTAGACCATCAAAGGCCTTGGCACAATAAGTTGTAATCAGTGTGAACACTGAGCCTGAAACATAACAGGTCTTGCACACAAAGTCAATCAAACTGACTAGACTGTGTCTTGTGGAGCGCACAGGATCTAAATTTGGTGTGATGTCATTCATGATCCAGTGTGCAGAAAACTGTTTGCATATTTTTGAGAGCTGAGCTGTAACTTAACTGTAACTGTAGCCTCTTTCCATTGTCCAGGAACCTTCATCCAATGAGCTGTTGATGATGTCACGTAGAGGGATGCTGATCTCACACACAAACTCCTTCGATATTCTTGCAGGAATCACGTCTAGACCGGGGGATTTGTTGCAGTTAAAGGAAGACATAAATAATCACTGCCTGGATTAGCATGTCGAAAGTGACTGAAACACTACATGTGTGTATCATGCTGCAGTCAGAGGGACGTGACGTGGTCGGCGTAGATGGTGCACGACTGTAACATCAGAATCCTGGGTTTGTGTTCAGACTCCTGTCTGTGGTTACATTCAGGCAACAAGCACTTTGGTTTAAGGTAGAGAAAAACTGTGATTTCCTTTAAATGTTAATAAAAAATCTTTTGTCTCAAGTCACTGCTTTTTCTGTGTTGGTGTCTGTAACCATAAAAAGGTGAACGATGCTGTGGTTGTTATGGGTGGAGAGTGTATTAACTTTTTCATGAAACATTGTCACTGCATCTTTTACGGCTCGACTGGACATCAATTCATAACCTGTCCTCATTATGTTAACAGAAAATGTCAGTTCCCTCAAAACTTGAATGCTGTTGCAAATTAGTTGTATGTTAACTAATTTCTAGGTGACAGGGCTGACTGATTGGTTGCTGAATGTCGAGAAGGCGGGATCAGACATGAGGGCAGACGCCAAAACAAATAAAGGGGAGAAAGAGAGAGGTGGATGAAGTATTTTGGTTTAGTTTCTAGTACACAAACTGAAACCAGCGCTGAGCTGCGAGCCGTTGCTGCATGGTTTGGCGACGGACCAGAGGATCGGGGCGGCCACACCGCCTGTCTCCAGGGACACCATCAATGATCCCAACAAAACACTGAACCTGCACTCTGTCTGTTTAACACTCTGCGGGTTATTCAAGCACACCACTGTAAAAATTCAGGCTGTAGTAGCGCTGAGACTTTCCCATCCAAAGTAATGTTTGTAAAGTTGAGCTTAACCAAAAAGCTTTCTTTCCCTGGAGAAACAAACTTCGTTCATATTCACCACTCTGACCTCCACAACCTTACCTTTCACCACTCTATGGTTTTCTCTTTCTCTCTTGCTGCTCTCTGCAGTGTTGGCACTGGAATTAAATCACATCCTGCAGAACTGTCAAAGATGAAAGTAATTCCTGGGCTGGGAATAATGTGCAACCACTGGACAGAACTGTCAAATGCAAACAGACTTTAAATTTACTCACCACCTTCTGCTTAAAAATCTCTTACTGTAAAAAAAAAAAAGTACTAGAGATGCTTTTATTTATTTAATAACTACTTTAATTTATTATTTTTATGGGCTCACCTGTATTTGACAGGACAGCTGAAGCAAAGATCGGTCAGAGCTGACATGCAGCAAAAAGCAAACTATAAAGGTATAATTTAATTCAAACAGAGTGAACAGAATTTCTTCACTGCAGAGAAAAATGAAAGTACAGACCACAGGAAGTCTTCACTGCTCTGTCAAAGCTGAGAACCGAATGATAAAAACAACAGCAATAAATGTTCTCTAAGATGGTGGGTTACAGTAGGACATCTAAATAATCATGTGTCCCTTTGTAGCTGTTATCACTGTGCTGTTGTCTCATACACTTGTTTATTCTCAAGCATTTTGTTTATTCCTTGTTTACTTGTAGGATGTTGGTGGTCTGCTGGTCAGAAGAGAAGATTCTGTTTGCTTTACTACAGCGGCCAACGGATGGACGACATTCCTGGACCCTCACCTGCTGCGAGGATGCTGATAACATCAAACAACAAATCATCACTGTGATCAGAAAAAACCTAAAAGTTAATTAAATCTGCAGGAAGGGAAAATACACCTGTCAGCCTCCAGTACAAAATCAAACTACAGTGGACTGAGACTGCAGAGACTCTGTTTACTAAAATAAAGTTTTATTTTTGGTTATCTACATTTGTCTAAGAAGAAAAGAGCTTGAATAAGAGGCGAGGACTTAATCACACAGGGACTGGAACTCAGAACCTTTGATTTCTCAGGTGAGGAGACTTTCACTGTGAACCATTAAGGACATGCTTTTGCTTTTGTATTCTCACTTTTTAAGAGAGCAAAATAATACGGACCGAACAGGAGCATTATGGCCAAGTTTGAAAAGCCTCAGTGTTGTGGTGTAATGGTCACCAATGATGCTTCATATGAAGAAGGTTCTGGGTTCAAAACCCTTCAGTTAAAGATGCTGCATTTTATTATTTTGCTATTTTTTTGGAAGAGACTTTATTTTAATGTCAAAAAGTACCTCTTCTTCATGAGATGTGTGGTATTACTTTTATAGCTGATATTTATAATGGTTGATTTTATATTAATGTTTTTCAATCACTTTTAAAATGAATGTGATCCTACTGGAGTTCAGACTCAACTTTCTTCAAACCTGCTCAAATTTAAAAGCTAACTGATCTCATATATCTGCAGCTACAGACTCCATTAAAGCTTTAAAATGCCTCCGAGACTCTGATCTGTCAGGGTTGTACCGAGCGTTTGCTAAAAATGTTTAGTTTGGGAGATTTTTACCTCTAAAGTTAA
Organism: Lutjanus erythropterus; assembly: GCF_056507025.1. Classification (NCBI taxonomy): domain Eukaryota; kingdom Metazoa; phylum Chordata; class Actinopteri; order Lutjaniformes; family Lutjanidae; genus Lutjanus; species Lutjanus erythropterus. The sequence continues at coordinate 45,318,287 of NC_139318.1, read as the reverse complement.
GGGCTTTACAGCTTTTTGGAGATCTCATCAGTGTCACATGACCTGCTAGAGTGTGGAGCTGTGGTTTTTGGAGAACAGAAGCAAAACTGTAAACTGCTCACAGTGGCACAGGTTTATCTCCACAAGCAACCTTAATTAATGGGTCACCCGCCGTCAAGCTCTCATTCACTGTGATACAAACAGCAGACTGACTGTCTCCCCAGGCCTCCAGCACTAAAACTTAAATCCTCCTTCATGTTGGAGTTTGAACTTATGCAATATATTCTCATACTCAGCTACTCAAACATTTTGTGTATCAAACATTTTACACAGCTAAAAATCTTTGTTCTTAAAGCAAACACACTTTTCTTTGACAAAAGGTGACATTGTGTCATGTTCCGGTCAGGGAGAATGGCTCAGTGGTTAAGTTAGTTGATGCTAACGCTTAATTTTAACATGCGCAGGGTTGTGAATTCGATCCTGACACTTTGGTGGTGTGGTGTGGCTCACACAGGTGTAGGGTGTTTGCACTTAAAAGTGCCATTGCAATGTTAAGGTCCTTCTAATTATCATTCTATTCTATAAAACCCGCGATCGCCTTTCTAATTTTAATCACCGTCTACGGGGACATCAGAATTTCTTAAGCAGTATGCTGTTTTTTTATTTGATTAACTTGTTACGTCATTTTGTGTCACTACAACAGTAGACTAGACTTCACAGATATTACATTTATAATCAAAATAAAAATGTGCCAACCATTTGTGGCCATCAAGTGCTTTGATGGGATTTCATGTCACAAAACTGAATTCAATCAAGGAAAAAAAAAAAGTGTTTTGGAAGTCATTTGTGGTCTTTGAGTGCCCTCTTTTGGTGCGTCAGCTTCACTGCAGCAAAGCCAATAGAGAGAAATAAAAACTGATGAACCACAGGTAGCATCAGGTGACACCTGTGGCTCAGGTGGCTTGTGTGGTAAAGGTGTTGGTGAGCTGGTTACAGGGTTCATGGTTCAAACCCAGTTTTGCCCCATATTGTGTCTGTGCAGCTGGTTGCTGTATGTGTTTTTGAAGCAGAGCAGCTGATCTTTATCACACAATCACACATGTTGGTCGCTTTTCTACGCTCATCAGCTTCCTGAAGGTGCTACAATACAACAAGCCACAATACTTTCCAGCTCTTACACTTCTTTTCTTGTGAAAATACACATTAGTTTTCTAGTAAATATATATTCTCAATTACATTATTTATGAAGAAATAATTTAGGTGAGGTGAGGGTGGGGCTTTGCACAAAGTGTTCAGGCTATATGACAAAACTACACTAGTTTGAACAACAGTTAAAAACAGACAGAGATCTTATCTGTTTTGCAGCCTCAATCAGCAGACTGACAGCACCTGTGTGCATCTGCATTCTTTTCAACTCTGCACTGATTGCTGACTTGAGCAGGGTTTGAACTCACAGCCTCTGGATCTAAAAGGGGAACTAAACTCTAAGAGAAGGCAACTTACTGATTGTGCTACAAGCAAGACAAGTTTCCTCACACCTTCGTACAAGATGAGGCAATAACATCCCATCAGAGCAGGGATGTTTCAAAATGTTGGTGAAAAAATTCTGAATAAATAAATAAAGTCTGACATCATTCTGCTGGTTTTGGGTGTATTGTCAAATAATTGTGGTTCAAAAGTTTGAGGCGAAAACTCAGAGTTTGTTATTACAGCTTCACCATCTGGCCAACTGCTCAGATTTCTTCTGTCTGAGTAATGGGTGAGATTTCCAAACTTTCTGCCGAGTTTGGGAAATGTAGCTGTTACGATACTTTTAGGGCACAAGAAGAAGAATCTCCAGCAGCAGGTTCCAGCAGCCCTCACTGCTTGGACCCCTTAAAGTTTCAGAAAGCTCATCTATCCAAAGTTTTGTCTCTCTGGACTGATGGAGGTGAATCCTCCTTCAGTCTGAGCCTCTTTCTCTCTCTGGTTGTACCTGTTTGTCAGTACTGAAGACGGTCCAGTGGGGAAGGACGCTGACTGTGAACCTGGAGACGAAGGATCGAACCTCGGCTCGGACGGTCTGAGGTATGTGACAAAAGTGTGTGTGTGGTGTGTGTGTCTGTGTCCAAAACAACAAAAAACAAAAGCAAAACTCAAAAAACAACTAAAGCCGTTTGCGTTTGCGTTGCGTTGCGTTGCGTTTGCGTTTCTCGTCGTGCATTTCCACCGATTTGCGATTTCAACACTGTGGACTTTCAAGGGACCAAGGGATCAAGCAACAGGTAAGCAATGGTGGGTCGAGCTAGCTGGCTTGATAAAAGCCAGCTAGTGAGACATGTGTTTTTTGAGGGATGAACTGTCCCTTTAAACAAAATCATTCAATAATGTGATGGGACATAAAAACATATTTTCATCTCACCTGTGATGCTTTTTATCCATCTGGATTGTTTCGGTTTGAGTTTTGGAGATATGAGGTAAGAAGGTAAGTATGTATTTTTGTGATTTTTCTTTGGTGAACTGCCCCTTTAAGCCTGCAGCTAATACTAACACAGTGTAAAAGTAAATGATCAAGTTCATTTGCAGTAAGCAGTGAAAACTTAACTTTTGTTTAGAAGTTCTACTAACTTGGAAATATTGAGTGCCAGTAGAATTTTCTCAGAATTTCACTAATCTATTTAGTATGTTCTGTTTACTGGACATGTGTTTTTCTACTTAAAATTTATTCAGCTCTGTCAACTTATTGCAAAAGATGTGTGGATGAAAATAGTGAGCTGCAGTTACTGAAAATATTTGAGTTGGCTTAATAAATAATTTCTAATCAAAGAGTGCATGTAACACTACGTCAAAATATTTAAGCTCTGATAACTTCAGAGACGATGAGCTCAAGAAGATTGTGACGACCAATTTTTTTGAATACTGCTAACTTATTTGTTTTTTACAGGGCAGACAGGCTTCAGAAGGCACCGCTGCAGGCTGAACATGATACTGACACTTACTGTCCAGACTCGACCTCCCCTGAGATACTCAGAGTGAAGCAGAGACACCGAACCTCTCCACCGTGTTTGTTTCCCCTCAAGAGAAACCCTTTGGTTGCAGACAGAGTCATGAGCAAATCAACAAACTAAGCATCCCACAATACTCATAAAAACTGAATACACAAAACATGTCAACATTTTGTGCCCAGACGTGCTGTAAACACTTCCTCTCGGTTGTTTGTTCATATGGAGCGACTCTGAGTAAAACAATTTCCCCTCAAAACACCCTTCATATTCTCTGTCCTTAACTTGTAATTACACGGAGGTGCGGGGTTAAGGCTACATTTGATTGCGCCAGCGGATTCCAGCCGATTAATTACGTGTTATCATAAAGTTCGGACTGTGCCTGAAGTGGATTTTCTGTTTTCTTTGCAATTCAGATGGTGCTGGCTTCCCCCAAACTGTGCCTGAGTGCTTTGACCCGGCTGCTCAGAGGGAAAGAGCAGCGGCGGGCCAAAAGGAGAGATTCCTCTCTCAGGCTCACATAAACAAACACTGAATGGGCCAACAGCAGAGTAAAACAGGACTGAAGCACTGAAAATACTCAGAAATAAGAAGAAATGTCACCTTAGCTGACCAGAGTTTTGTATACTGCACATTTCATGGCATAAAATGCACTCTTAATAATATGATAAAACATACTTAGTAGCATTATTGAAAGACTTTCATTTAGATGAATTTATGTTAAAGATTCAGGAGGATGTATTCATATTTGTAAGTATAATGCCTCATGCACTGCAACTCTGCAACTACGTAGAAACTAAAAGGAGGAGCTGATTGTGTGAACACAAATATTACATTTTATTTTGGCCAGGATTTAACCCTGCCGTACAAACCTTAGTCCAAACTCCAGGTGAGCCACACGCCTGAACAGAGCAGCTCAGATGATAGTTTTGTTTTCATATAGACTATATGCTGACAGTATGAGCTGACATAAGTCTAATTTTTCGTGTTTTAATGCCTTTCTTCATCATCTGTGACGTGACGAAACCAGATTACGTCAGAAAAGTAAAAGCTTGAGTCCTTGTCCTTGAGTTTTACAAAGTGAGAGTGTCTGTGTCAATATTCCTGGACAAAATACTGTAGAGCTGCTGCTGATGCAAACTAAACACTTCCTCCTGCTGCAGCTTCACATTAAAATCATTTAACACAAGTTGACTTAGCAGTCACTTGACACTAATTGTTATTGTTCATCAGCAATGCATCTAAAAAACAAGACAACAGTCATTTCAGTCATTTTCTGACTGTGGATCAGTTTGAAATATGTCAGAGAGTGATGGAACGGTCAGGAACAGTCAGGAACAGTCGGGAACAGCCACAGTGAGCTGTCGGATGAAGAGCTGCACACCTGCAGCCTCTCAGCCAGGTGAACAACTCCTTTCACATCCAGGAAGTGCGCGCTGCTCATTTGGTAAGAGGGGCTCAGGACGGAAAAAACAAAAGCCGACTCAACAATCAATCATTTTTAGGCTTTGTACCTACTGCAGCTTTAATCAGTTTCACCAGATGTTAGATGACAACTGAACTAAATGTGTTATACATCTAAACAATGTTCTGCTTGTCGTGCGTGTGAACCAGCCACATGATCCAGCAGAAATGCTTTACTCAGTGTGAATCCTGCGTCCTGCTCGGTCATTGGGTGCCACGGTGCTTATTTGTGATGCTTTAAAGGTCTGAGTGTGTTAAACTGTAAAAACAAACATCCCTGAGGTGACGATGTTCAGTCTCTGATGTTGGTACAGACGACTGTGTGCTGGCCTCCAACTATGACACAAAAAACACAACTGGTCTCATACCACCAGCTGCCATAGTGTCAGAAACAAGACACCGTCTAACCTCAGTAACGTATCAGTTATCTGGCTGGTGAGATTACTGGTGGTCAAAGACAATTTTACAGTCAAAACTTGTTCTTAAAACACTCACAAATAGCCCAGCTACAGTATTCTGCATGGTGATAAACTACTTCTTCACTGGACGTCTCTGTTGAATCCCGGCTATATTTAGTAAACTCAGGCCAGACACCACCAGACGTCGTTGTGTAGGAGGACGTTTGGCTTGTCCGATTATTTCCATCTTAAAGACGGGCCAAAGTTTGGCTTGTCTGACCACTACAGTGAAAGAATCCAACATGTTTGACGACAACAGAGAAGTATCAGATGAGTTCAGAAACTCAGGGACGTCCCGACCCCAACAAGATGAGTCCGTCCTGACCCTGTCAACGTGCCAATCCTGAATTACTGTCTCAAATGTTACGTTAAACTGTCCCAGACTTTAAATTTACTCATTAAAATGTCCAAAAGTCCTCCATGTCTCTCTCTCTCTCTCACTCCTCCTATTCACACTTAATCAGCTGATTATAGGCTTTCACTTTTCTAGTAAACCAATCAGATTTTGCCACAATCTCCACCAGCCAATCAATTTCTGCTTGCAAACTTTACATCTGTTCTCTCGTCTGCTGCTGTCAGCCGTCACTTTAGACAATCGTCTCAACCCTTCTCCACCCCAGTCACCTCCATGTCATCAGATCCAGTCCAGTCCAGTCCTCCTCGTGTCCAGTCTTCATCATCTTCGTCCCATCACCAACAGTGTCTAGACCCCGGGATGGGCGGTGGGGGTGGGGTTTCCTGTTTGACCACAGAGTACTAGTGCGCCGTCCCACCTCTCCCCACATCCTAAAACTTCAGTGAATGAAGACTTAATTACTTCTGGCACAAAAACTACAATTATCTGTTCTTAAATGTTGTTATTTTCTAATAGGGTTTTAGTGTGTTTATAATTTTCTAACATGTCTGAGGGTTTGTGCTGGTTTGTGTTTCTTTCACACTTATTGAGCTACTTTTTGCTTACTTGAATCTTTCTTTCTTTATATTATATGTCCATATGTATATAAACACCTCGATGGGGTCTAACCACCAAAGATTAATCACATTCTTCGTTTTTCTGTGCACGTGTCAAATAAAAATTTTGTTCACTCAGAAAACGTCTCAGTCCACAGGTGCCTTAAAAATAAACAAAATAGGACGGTTCCTTGGAGTAGCTCTAATATCTCACAATAAAACGCAAGAATATACACAAAACGACTGTAGGAAGTCAAGTACATACATGTGAAATCGGTGGGTAAAAGATGCCTGTCAATGTTTGGTCACATGTTACTGAGTCAGTTGCTATGGAACTGTGCCAGCAGGGGTTGCTATAGCAACAGGATGTCCAACTGAAACTAAGTGATGTTGGCAGACAGTTTATAATTAATTCGTCTGAGCCTTTGAAATCCAAACTTGTGAGATTTACTACCATATAAATATACTGAAGAGTATTGGGGGGAAACCAGTGAAGCACGTGGACCGTGAAGCTGTGAAAGTTTCCCGTAAAACAACCTAAATGAGGTCATTTTCTGTGGTGGGGTGGGGGCAACATCAAAGTAAAGGATGGTGAATCTAAAGTGTCCGTATAGAGTTTGTACTGGAATAAACACACGCCCCCGTTTAAGTGTCTCTGATGAAACTGAGATTACAGAGTCACCATGTGAACTGGAGCTGTTTGAAGAAAATGCATGTTTCTGGAGGTGCATAAAATAAATCTACAAAACTGTTTTATCCACTTCCAGAAAAATCTTTACCTGAACTTCAGTGTTTTAATATGTATGAAATATAAAGATCTAAACCAACAAGTGCATGTATTTAATACACTGAGGTTTAAAACTTCCCATCAAACTATTTATCTTCTATATTTATAGATGTGATGAAGTGTTATGATGGGCTACATTTTACACTTCACCTTCTGTATATTATCAGCTCCACTTGACATTTTCTTTGGACCAGAGGGGTGAAGACATTTTGAAAGCAGTCAATGTTTATCACAAGACCTCCTGAGAAAACGGAGTAATGGCAAAATAATGGCTTTCCAATCCCACCCGAGTGTGTGTGTGTGTGTGTCAGCGTGTGTTAATGTGTTTGGGTTGCTGTGTGTTTATGGGTGTGTTTTTGGCTCTGCATGTGTTATCTGAAAACATGTATGTGAGAGGTAATTCATCATCACAGAGCGCGTATTCATACTGCAAGCAACGTATCAGCGTAGGCTCATGATTTGGCGTGTGGTGCGTTTTTATAGTCTTTCAAAAACAAAGAACACAGGAACAAAGTTGTGAGGAAAGTATTAAACTTTGTCTTTATCTGCTCTAATGTAAGCTGCAAACGTTAGCATGCCCGGCTAACTATCTTACTACCTGAAATAACGTTACCTCCACCCAAACCTGCATTACATACTGCTGCATTTGCCAAACATATGGCTAATTCCCTGCAATTAATCTAATCCCTGTGCTTCCTTTTCCAACTTTCATGAGTCTATTTCTGTTGTCTATCATATACATAACTGACAGCTAATTCTGACAGCTACTACCACTACTTGACTACTTCTCATGAAGGAGTGGCTTTGATTTTTCCTCTTATTTGGTGTGAGATTTTACAGATTGATTTGAAAGAGATGAGATCATGTTTGCACCCAAATTTAATTTGCAAATTTGACCAAAATTTAAAGTGATCTCAGATATCTTTCAGCATCGGAGAACACTTACATTCATGATTTTGCATCGGAGTACTTAACTAAAAACCTCTTATTGGGAATCATGATAAAGTTTAAGAGCGACAGAGACGCAGGGCGTCCCTGTAACCATCCGTGCATACGGCACAGCTGGAGAGGAAGAGATGCTGCGCTGAAGAGCTGCTGACTCTGAACAGTGTGCAGGAGATTAAGTCACAGTATAACAGATTTGTTTGCAGGCTGTTCATCGTTTTCCCCCTGATGGTTTAAATAACTTGCTGATGCACAGTTCTGCCTGTGCACTGAGCTGATCTACCTGTGCGTTGTCGGTGTCTCTTTGCACTGCAGCGTTATCACTTATGAATTTCTTTTGCACTGAGAAACTGGGCGAGTAAATACCAGTGGGGATATTTAATAATCAATCAACTACTGAACTCAGATCATTACTATCTTACACTCTATCTTGCTTTTAGGATGCGTAGGTGCTGTTTGACCATAATACCTTTGAACATTACTGTAGCTGATGGTGATGAGAGCATCGTTTACATGTTGCCATGACAACACCTGAAGTCATACGTGAGATCCTTCTATGATACTTGAGCGGTTTTCTTAAGCTGTTGAAAAAGGTTTTGTTTACTGTCATTCCAGGATACTTCATGAACTAAAGTTATTTTTAAATTGTCTTTGTTAAATTCATGATGATGAATATTTTTTTCTTGGTGAATCACATGACCATGACCTGGATGTTTAAGCGGGGAAAAGGTCAAGCGAAAACTGAAATGCCGAGTGTAAATGTGCATCGGTATGAAGCGTGGACTCTTTCATGACCAGTGTGGAAACAGTTTTCACTTTATTATCATAACACCTGAAAGTGAAGGGACAAAAAGTCTCGTTGTCCCCCCTGTTCTGGCATTTGATGCGACCTGTACCACAGTGCACACAAACCGCGCTCAAGATCACCTTTTCAAGTAGCACTGAAGCTGCTCTGGAGACATTTCTGTTTCCAGTGTCCCTCTGAATAACCGGACAGTTCTCCTATGATCTCTTGTTTATATTTTAATTTATAGCCTTTAGTGAGTTTTACTATTTATTTTTTTATGTAATCTCCCACGTTGCCTCTGGGGAGTCAATAAAATTAGTCTGATTTTTTTTTACATCATTATCTACTATTTAGATAATTGGAGTTAATGAATAAAAGCAGAGCTTGCTGCTGCTGGCGTTGTCATACAGCACGTAGCACTAAGTGGACTGAATTAATGGCAGCAGCCTCAGCGCTCAGTGACAGGCTGAATAATCATTACAAACACAAACGGCACGTACTGCACTCCAAGAACACTCAGAAAGACGTCACTGATGAAATATCAGTATCCATCTTGAGGCTGTGTGTGTGTTTTATTTGTATACTACTACTAGTAGTGATTGATTTTCACTCATTTAAGAAAGAATTTGGCCTACGGCATCAAATAAGATCACTTTCACCCTTAGTGCTGCTCTCACTCATTATTAAATAACATAATATCGTTGTTTGACTTGGCCACCTGTCTTGGCAGCAGAGTGGTTTCATGAGACCAGGGCTCCTTTATCCAGTTTGAGATCAAATTGAACAATTTAAAGCTCTAAAAGTCAGCGCAAATGATTCAGAGTTAAATGCAGAGGGGATTTGCAGCACTTTTGACTTAAACAGCACAGATTTACACAGGTGCTTATACTGTCTGTGTGAGCTTCAACAACCTTCAGCAAATTTTTACCTACAAAAAGTGAAAAAAGTAAATATATTATCCTGAAACTTCAGTGATCGAGTCCTTTTTACAGAGAAAACTGGAGTCAAATAGCAGAATGTCTTGTGGCCAAACGTCACAGACGAATATCTAACTAAAGAAAGTACAGTTGTACAAATCCATCCTCTTTTCTGTGGAGAAAATCCTTCAGTGTCATTCTTCTTTCAATGAAGGAATACTCTCCAGTTCTGATACAACCGATGCTATCACAGTATCTACGCTAACCACTTCGGGAGCCACCATTGTTTGTTCAAGTTGTTTCCATGGACGCTTCTTGTTGTTGTCACACCTAAAACCACGCCCATAGCTGCCAGTGTTTCCTCCTGGGACGCTGCATCACTTTTGGTGCGCATAGAAACAGAAAACTTAAAGCCTGGCGAGACGGATTCTCACATGATCTCGTGAATCCAGCTGCCTCGCAAAGTAAGAAGGATCATGTCAGCAGTTTGAGTGGTCCTTTGCAATGTGAATGTGTAGTTCATTGTATGTATTCAATACTTTCTGCACCATCAGCCTGAGGCTAACGTTAACAGAACACAACAGCGATCGGCAGTCAACGAGACCAGTTGACCAACAAAAACTGCAGAATTGAACTAAAACAGACTCTGCAGCCCCTGCAGCTGCTCTGCATCTTGGACAGAGATGGTTTTCTTTACTGCTCTCATAATGTTAATAACAATACAGGGACTAGGGATGCATGATAAATATTGGGGCTGACATTGGCCTGCATCAATCTATATCAGTATATGTTAATTATCAGCTTTAATAATATCTGATTTCACAGATTACGTCAATGCATTTAATTTGAATTCTTAGGCAAAATGTTCTATAAAACATCAGTTAGATTTGGTTTGGTCAGAACTGTGGAACATTAAATCATCCATCTTTGCTCCCTACATCTTACAGCTCATTCACACTACACACTGGAGCAGCGTGTGTGTGCTGGTTTTCATTTTGGCGCCTGTATTAACCTGTCTGAGTGTCCATACAGCCCGCTCGAGCAGCGCGACTCATGCGCATGTCAGGTGCTACTCTCATCACACTTCATCTAGAGATTCAAAGGCTTGCTTGTTTTTTCCACATGATGCACGCGGTTCTTGGCAAAAATACACGTTAAAAATGATCCGCTGACAGCCGACATCGTATCAGCAACAGGATGCCGCTCACTGCAGTTTCATTGTCTTCATCTGTACAGGATGTCAAAGACAATTGGGTGCAGTTTTTTTCTTTCTCTTTTCTCTTCTTCCTCAGTCCATTCATCCCTCCCAGAAGCACAGCCGCCACAGACTCCTGCACGCTGTGAACAAGCTGTTAGCCTTTTTTAACCGTCAGGTGTGCATAAATTACAGATTGTATGAACTTGGTTATATTATCAGTGAGATGCAGGTAATTATTGGTTATCATCATCAGCGGATCAGTGGTGAGACTGTTGTCTCACCTGTCATTCATTGATGCAGTTTACTCTTCAAACTAAAAAAGGCTGACCACTTATCTTACTTGCCAGCATTATTTCATATCGTGTTCCAGTAACACTGGAAAACTGGTTTAGCACACAGAGACTGAACCAAGAATGGCTTCTGAATCATCCGCCCCTAGAAACGATTCCTTCAGGGAACATGACATCACAATTCATGAGAAAAGTAAACAGTGAGTGTCACAGTTAAAGACGGCTGTGTTAAGCTGCGTTTAAGTTTACATTTGACCACCAAAAATGTTCTGTGGCCACCAGATTTTGGGGCTTAGAGGCTCGTGGGGCCACTGGTTAGAAATATTAAGATCTATCCCTGCAGTCTCTCTCTCTCTCTCTCTCTCTCTCTCTCTCTCTCTCTCTCTCTCTCTCTCTCACACACACACACTGACACACACACATACATAGAGCAGATTACATGCTCAATTAACAGCTAATCCATCTGATATCTGACATCCACAAACATACTGTCCTCTCCTTTATCTGGGGTAAATATGCAAACACACACATATACTGTACATAATATCCTCTTATGTACACACACACACACACACACACACACACACACACACACACACACACACACTGAGCTCTCAGGGCAGTAATGGGAAACTTGCTGACTGTGGGTTTGTTTCTGCTCCAGCTGTTCTGCTGACAGCAGTGTTTCTCTGGGAAAACATAATTGACAAATGAACCCAGTAAATATGGACATCCAAAGGGAATCAAAGCAGCTGATTAGAGAGGGATGCAGTGTGTGTGTTTCTCAACATCTGTCTACTGAATAATACATTATTTTATCAGAAGAGCATTGACTGTTTGTTTTCTGTTTTATGCATGTTTGTGTCCTGTGTGTATTTCACGTGTACATGCAGCTGTCGACTCACAGTATAGGCTGGATTAAAGAGAGAAAAAGACGGAGAGTTTTACTGTTTTACTTTGTTTTCATATATGCATGTAATCAAGGTCTCTCAACGGTCAATAGATCAGCTGATTGTAAGTGTGTGTGTGTGTGTGTTTATGTAACATATCTCAGTATCTGGGTTTACTTAAGTGCTATTAAAAGGTCTCAACAATTTGGGAAAAATCAGTGAGACGAAAAGCAGCTGCAGAGCAACAACATGGAGAAATTACCATAAATTATGTTATGGATTTGTTCATGAACTTGCCGTGTTCAGCTGCAGTGTGTATGCACACACACACACACACGCACACACACACACACACAGACACACACACAGACACACACACACACACACACACACACACAGACACACACACACACACACACACACACACACACACACACACAAGAACAAACTGAGTGTTTGTTGGCTCAGAGTTCAACCTCAGACCACAATTTGTTAAACTGAATTTAACTTTATTTCTCTGCTCAACAAATTGAACTGGATGGTGACAGAAGAGCTGAGATGTTAAACAGCTGGTGTGAGACGGATGAAGAGTCATGGTGCTGCCATCACATCTGTCTGACAAACTGAGACAGAGAGACAGAAATCCCCTCCAGTTTCTCTTCATCTCTTCTTCATCTTTCTGTCTCTTTCTCTCAGATCACATTTGCACTCCAGAAGCAAGCTGACAACCAAATATACCCACGAACTCACTCCAAAACGTCGGACATTAACCTGCTTCTTTAACAGCCTCCTCTCCTCTGGCTTCAGTCCTTCCACCAGATGTTGAACGTTGAACTGCAGGGATTTGTTCCCGTTCAGACACAAGAGCATCAGCGAGGTTAAACACTGATGCTGGATGATAAGATCTGGTTCACAGATATCATTCCAGGTAGTGTGTGACAAAGTAATGCATTAGAAGTACTCAGATTACTGAGGGTGTCTTATTTGGAGTTGAGACAGAGGACAGACAGCCTGAAATCATGAAGTATGTCAAGTCGGGTCTTGAGATGTGTGAAGCCCACAGTACTGATGGCATATTAATGGACACTAGACATCCCTCATATCTCATATATTATTTTTATTGTTGTGGAGTAACACTCACAGAGGCACCTGGAGCAGGGGACGCCTGTGTCATTCAGTATCTGTGGCCTGCAGCATGCAGCCACGTTACTCTGGTGTGTTTCTGTATTTCCAGGTGAACAAAAGTGATCTAAATATGTATTAAAGTAGCGTCACAGATGTGAAATGACTGTGTGCAATTGACAGACTATCGGTAATGCAAATATGAGATTTATATCTGAGTTTTTGTGGGTGAAAGTGAAAGTAAACATATATCATGCTTCGGCTAGTGATCCGCTACTGAGGAAACCACTAAAATAACCACCTGTAACCTGCTCAAGCATGAGTTGTATGAATGTGCAGAACATTATCAGTGTGTTTCTGAGGCTTACAGTGTTACTAGATATTTTATGAGTCATGCAAATCTGAGAATGTGTGTGGATGTTTATAGAACACCTGTGTCAGTCAGTATCCGCAGCCTGCAGCCACGTTACTCTCATGTGCTTGTGTTTCTGTATTTTCAGTGAAAGAGAAAGAATAAAAGGATTCTTTTAAACTTACGTGCCTGGAAGTCCGCTCTGTGTCCAAGTGTGCAACAGATGTATTGAACAAATTCCCTATGATCAAATCTGTCTTCGAGTCAACACCACCCGTCTGTGGAGAGGCGTTTTAGTCTCGGACGTGTGGTCAGATGAACTACAGAGAACACTGGCTGGGTGAGTTCACGGTCAGATCCTCAGAACAATATAACCAAAATGCACAAGGAATTGGAAAGGGGTTTTCATTTTTGGTAATGCAAAAGTAGTCTAACAAGTTAGTTTTCTCAGTAGGTAATGCTGTCACGTAACGTTCCTCGACACTGATCCTAAAGCTGTTGGATGTGAAAATCACTTGTTCATGGCGCTGCTTTGTGCAGGACTTGTAATGTTGAAACAAGAGAGGCACAAACACAATCTGTTGACAAAGCTGGAGGCAGACATGACTGAAATACATCTTTGCATGCTGTGGCATTAAGATTTTCCTCAATTGGATCTCGAGGCCTCAGCCCACGCCATGAAAAACAGCCCCAGACAGAAGTACAGAGAGCTGTGTCCACATACTTCTGGCCAAATAGTGTTTTTCTTTTCTCTTTTAGTGAGATGTTGCCTAATATTCCTCTGCATTGTTGTCTGTCCTGCACCACTTCTGTGTACTTTGGCTCTTATAGACTTTGAGGAATTTGTAGCTTTTCAGGAGGCAGTGATGAAGTGCTTTTATTTGAGCAAAAAGTTCAGCAACAAGCACAAACACTGGAAAATTAAAATCTAGTTAAGTCTATAGAGTGAAAAATACAGGATTCAAATCACTCTAATGATACTTTCTGTCAATAAGGATCCATCAAACTTCTGCTATACACATTTTTTGAGATACACTTCACAGACTCTCCTCATCAGAAAGACGACAACACTGGTCATTTGTCCAGACATTTAAAACAACAACCTTTATGTTTTCCAAAAAGGCCCCTTGTGGCCACGTTGTCTCTGAGAGGCAAAGACATACGGGACTTGATGTTGTTACAAAACCACAAAATCGTCTTATAGATCTGGTCTCGATAGCTGGATGTACAAGGAGACAGAAGCAGTTGACTTTCCAACACATGATGCTAACATGTGACAGTAGTATTTAAACCTGACAGTTAAAAAAACTTATTTTCAGTTCTCGCTGAAGAACAACTGTGTCTCCTCCTTCTTATCCAGACTGAGCACTTCTGCTTTTGTTCTTGTACCTCACTGCAGAGCATCACTACAGCAAGTTGTTGCAGAACGTCACATTTATAGCCGCTTCCCCCGTGAGATTCGTGCTGCCTTTGACACAATCATGCTAATAATATCCTGTAGTCTGTTTTGTGCAGCTATTTTCACATCTTGTAGCGTGTGAATTCTGAGCTGAGACAAGAAAATTTGTCAAGTTCCTCATATGTGTGTGTGACGCAACCTGACTTCAAAATGCATTAGAATTTTAAAACTCCTGTGGTCTGAGCTCAGCTTAAATTTAGCCATCAGTGTTGTGGCACCAACAGCTGGTTTCAGTTGAACGTTCTGTTGTTGTAGTAACTTCTCCTAGAACGGTTCTGCAGCAGTTAAACTGACAGTGTTACATCTGCCCTAAAATGACCTTGTTGGAGCGTTATGTGTAGGTATTCATTTGTTGATTATAATTTGTTAATTTGTTGTTTTTCTGTGATCGTTTTACTCCTAACCAAGCTCACTGCAGATTAACAGAGGATATGCAGACAGTGCGGCAGTAGGCAGGTCGCTATGGTTACACTCACTGAGTGGCAAAAAGATGACTGAGAGCAGCGTTAGCTTTCAGCTTGAACGCCACGAAAACACAAACAACCCATCTAAAATGGAAAAGAGTTGTGTGACTGACTGTATGAATAATGTCATGTTATGTTGTTACAAACTACTGAAAACTAAAGAGAAGAGAAGCAAATGGGTCGAAGCATTTCAGGCACTGAAACGTGGATTTGTGGGTATCACCATACCGTGTCAGATACCTTAAGTTATATACTGTACTGAATTAATTATGAACATCTTCAACACTGCTGCTGAACGTGTCTCTCATAAAATAAAAATATGTGTATAGATCTTCCACAGTAGGGGATGATTAGTCGGCTACACGATAAACGTCCCCACCAACGGTAGTCGACACCAGAAATACTAGTTGTTTAAACTATTTATCAATATTTCATTCATGCACGATGCCAGTTAACTGTTGCCTCTAAGATTTTATGCACCACTATTCAGGGCTGCGGCGCTGTCAGACGGCCGCCCCTCTCGCCCAGAGCGTTTGCCTCGATTGCCCTGGCAACCCCAGATGTTTATATCGGCAAAGCTGGACAGATGACAGCTCATGAAACCAACGCAGTTTGGCAGTGTTTTAATCTAGAAAATGGAAATAAAGTTGAATGTAGACGTGACAGAATAAGTTGATATATATTCACTCCACTGGAGCAGCATGTGACCACATTCAGCACAGACAAGGACATAAACCTGCTGCTAGCACAGCTAACGTTAGCTCTGGGTCCTTTTCCTGCAGACACTGTGACCGTCTTCGGTCTGAAAAGGTGAAGCGTTTATTGAGTTGTTGTCATGTTTTGTACATTAATGTGTAAGGTTTGTATTGCACAGCGCAAAGTAGCGCACATTTCAGCTGCATTTAAAGTCTGATTTGGTGATTGTAACTGTGACTAACGGCTTCAAATGACTCGTAATACACAGTATTTTTTCAGACAGTGTTAAACATAAATTAATAAATTCTGCTAATTTTGAACTGCTGTCTGAGTGTTTTCTTAGTGTTAGACTAGTCAACGAGTCTAAATTAAATTTTGCATTTAATCAACAGTGAAAATATTTGCCAGGAACAGAATACTCTTTAGCGTCCTCCTCACTTTAATTTCTTCAACAGTTCCTGAAGTAACATCACAACCAACTGACCGTTGTTTGCCTTCTTTACTTTGTATATTTCACTGGTATCAGATCAGGTCTATATAAATGTCAGGAAACAGGAGTCCAGGCCTCATGGACCACGGCGTCTTTGGTCAGTCATCAGGATCCCTGTCGAGTCCGACTGACTTTAATTTAAGCAGATAATTGTCTGTTTTAGTCCCAGTGTCACAGTTTTGTTCATGTCGCAGGATGTTCTTCCACTCCGTCCGACTGAGTGGGCGGGTCCCGGTGGGAAAGTGACATCAGTGCATGACTTCCGTTACTCTGTTGTACTTCCTATGGGCCCTATGTGAAGCTGATCTTTAACATATGATACATATCACTGAGTTTATTTGGTGTCTGTTGTCAGTTTGACAAGTCAAACTCCTGTTCAACCTTTACAAAAAATAAAAAATATTCTGTCTATTTATGAACCTAAAAATGCCACTTCAGCATCTTTCTGCACTATTAATAACAACTTTTTATTCTGGTTTTCTAATTTAATATATTTTCAGTTTCTATAGTATAAATATAAGCTGGTATAAATCCAGTTCTCCACACTGTGTCTCTTTCCTCCCGTCTCGTCTTTGTTTCTGTCTTATATTTCCTCTCACCTCCCCTTCATTTATCTCAGCTAACTTTATCTCTTTCACCCTCTTTGTTCCTCTCCGTCCCACTCGCTGTAGTGATTTATGGGTTAACAGGCGACGCGTCTGGAAGTGCTGAACTATTTCTTCCTCTCTGTTTCATCCTCCTGTTTTTTTCTTCTCACTTGTCCGACTTCACGTACTCCCACTCTCTGTATCTTTTTTACCTGATTCTTTTAGACTCCAGGCCTCCTTTCACTTACTTTGTCTTTCTTTCCCTTGTGCAAAGTGATGTTTTATCTAATAAAAACATTTTAAATCAAAATATTTAGTCACAATCCTGCCCACAGACTTCTGGGAACGATGACAAAAACGTACTGGAATGGATTTGGATTTTTTTAAAAATCCAATTTAATTTCAACAGCTCCAGCACTTTCTGCAGGGACTCTTCACACTCCTTCATCATTACCATCATCATCATCATCATCATCCTGGCTTTGACATAGAGAAGCTGCTTCCCATCTGTTTTTATTTGAACTGGCTTCAATACATATTCTTATTGTTGTAAATCAAAGCTTGTATCAAATTAGAACAGCTAAGAAGAAGTAACAGAAAATCTGAGAAACATCTTCCATGAAAGAGTCACTGATATCTAGAACGAACCGGAGTAGAGTTTTATATGTTGTCCATAAATAATTGTCCTTTATCCAAATATCATGTCCAGTTAACAGGATGATTTTTAAGTCAAAACAAGAGGTTAAAACAGCAATGTCATGCAAAATTAGGTAAGAACTCACAGAAAAAGAGAACCTATTTCAAGTTGCAGTGAAGCAGCATCATCACGTCATCTTGCTTTTGTAATTTTTTGGTGTTTTATGTTGAAACAAGATGTGAAAAAGCTTTGAACACGATCTTGAGTTGCTGTTTTTATGTCTTCAAAGTGAAGAATTTTACTTTAAAGAAGAAAAACACACATTTGGTTGCTAAAAATGTTAAAGTAAATATAAAATATCAGCTGTTTTAAATGCACAGTATGTAATTTCTCTCACATCATAACAACGACTGAAGATGTGGTTTGTTGATGCTGTGAAGTAGCGAGGAATCATGGGAGTTGTTGTCTGCACTGTTAAAGACACCACAGATCTGATGTGACTTCCTGTGCAAAGCTAACTGAACCTCTGCAGTCGAGTCTCCCTTTCTCGTTTGTTCTGTATTTTTATGTGTTTTAAGTCATTTTCTCCTGGTTAGGTCTGTCGTTTGAGATATGCACTGATGGATACACCAAGGAATTGTTTTTGATCTGTAATTGTCTCATACACTCAGGTTGAAATCAGTCTTGATGTTGAGAAGGTGGCGCACAATGATGCAAAACAAAAATAATAATAATTTTGCTGAAATGCATTAAAAATAAATGAGCAAACCTGTTTTGAAAATGTAAGAAATAGAAGGTAAAGATCTTTGTTACAATGTAGGGAGTATAAGTATAAAAGGTGTCAAAAAAAAAACTCAAGTAAAGTACAAATACCTGAAAACTGTATTTAAGAACACTAATGAAGTATTTGTGCCTCGGTACTTCCCATGCAGACCTTTGGTTGGAAACATTTGTGGTAATCTAAGTACAGAACTCAACAAAATGTAAAAACTTCCTTGTTATTTTAACGTGGAATCTGTCTTTCTTTCTTCTCTGAGTCTCTGTCCGTTTGTTTGAAGTGTGTCTCCAGCAGCCAGTCAGATTCAGAGTCTTGATAACAGTCCAGTAATCAGCGGCGGTGATACCGGATTGCGACCTGGCTCCCACTAAAAAGAAACTCCCGTAAACCGGTTGGTATCTCTTTTTTTTTTTTTTTTTTTTGTCCTCTTCCTCTTTATAAGGGCAGTTAAATCAGTCAGTAACCAGGCCTGAAAATTAGCCACATGTGGTCAGAAAGCAGCTGCAGTGAGATCATCCTGCGGCCCGTTAATACATGAGAGGAGACGCACGCAGTGGCAACCAAGAAGACTCATAGACAGTACATGGCTGACTCGTGGGTTTAAGCTCTGTAGTGACCATTTAAAGTCTGTCTAAAGTCTAAAGTCTGATGTTTTATGACAGACTTTCTTCAAGTTACTATTGTCCAGAAACAAATATAAAGTAAGATGGGCGATATGTTGGCCACCATCAGACCATCAGCAAAAGAAAAGGCCAAAAAAACAAAACACCCTGAAAAACAACCTCTGCCTCTGCCAAGTGCTGATATAGCAGGTATGTTCGTCCAAGGGCCAATCCAAATGTAAGGTGCAAAATATTATCCTTTTAACCACAGATGCAAAGACTCAAAAGAATCAAAAAGACGTATAGCACAGCCAGAAGAAGGTGAAACTTAATATCCCTTCAATATGAGAATAATGTAGCACATGTTCAGCCAGTCTCTCCTGTAAGGTGTTCATAGTGCTTCATTCAGGTGTTGAAAAGTAACAGAAACATAGTATTTCTGTCAAGAATGAAAGGAGAGAGAGCTAAAGTTCAATCCCAGGGTTCCCCCAACGTCCATCTGACACTGACTGGGTGACATGACGATAAACTAATGACATCGCTGTGACAAAGCAGTTCTGCTCTCTGTGTTGATGGCCGTCTGTGCTTTTTACGTGACCTTTTACTTCGCACTGAGAGAATCAGAAAACAGCCCCATATATCTTATTGTTCACGACCTACTGTCATAATGTTTTTCACCATAAGAATGAATTCATATAGTCATAATGGCAATATTATGACAATATTGTTATGTTGACAGAATCACCTCACACACACACACACGGCAAGAACAAGCGTGGCTGAAAGTGAAAGTTGCTACTGGCAACACAGTGGAGGGGTTAGTTCGAAAAGGTGAAGCCACTTCAGTACTGTGGAGGTGGTTTGGCTACAAAAGATAAGATGAACAATACACCACAGTAATAATATGTAAGATGCACAAGAAGACTGTAACAGCACAACAGGGAAATACAACAAACTCATTTCACTACCGCAAGCAGAAGCACCTGGTACACAGCAAGGAGAGACAAAAGGAGAGATCAACAGCTGCTGTGAGCTCTAAACCAAAAATATTTGTCAGTATTTTGTCGTATCGTCAAGAATACCATTATTGCAGAATATACCTGGACTATTGTGAGATTATTTTAGAGCCCAGTCGCCACCACTAAGGCCCACTTCCCAGGTGACTTTATGCTGTTTACAAGGTTCATAATTAGACAGTCCCTCCAGGATTTCACACGCTGTTTTGGAGATTATTGTGGCCTAAAATGCCGTATTTCACAGCAGCTTTTCTATAAAATTGCGATGTTTTAAAATTGCAAATTTTGGTGAGAAAAAAAGTATATTTTGTTGAGTCTTCAACTTTACATAAAGTTATGGGCTTAACTTTGCAAAAATTCTAACAAAATCTGTTTCATTTGTGAATGAAGACGTGCACCTGGGGGTTATTCCACAAAGAACCAAAATCTTCTTGGAGCTCAAACTAAATCAAGCACAAAATTCTAGAATATATAATATATATAAGATTACAGAACATTAATAAATGGCAATGCTATGATTGGTGGAACTACAGGAGGCCATGATGATTGAGCAAATTTGCTCAAAAGCTGCAGTGAACAGAAAAAATTGCAAGGTTGTGCAGAATTCACGATATTGGTTGAATTTGCGCTGATTGTTGCGATCGAGACATTTCAACTTCCTGGAGGGACTGATTAGAAGGTCAGTCAATGTACTGCATGTGAATTATCAATGTCACTCTCTGTTCCCTGCATCCTTTCAAGTGGACGGACTGTTAAAACAAACGCCGTTCTAAAAGCAGATCTTTTACGGTAGAGACGTATTTTAACTTTATTTGAAAATCATTTTAGCTTTAGTTACACCATCACTAAGACTCTTTTCTGAATAAAGTTGATCTACAGGCACACCTGTCATTTATTCATTCTCAGTGTTTGCTACAGGTGTACATGTATTAACTGGCTGTCAGACTCCACAGTTCATCATTTTCATCTTCTCTGCAGTCTGAAGCAACAGATCTCTTCTTTTACTGTCCTTCACTCTCAAAAACTAACTTTTTTTTTATTTGGTGCCACCACTTTTACAGCACTTATCACTCAAAAATAAAACTAGTGTAGAAGTTGAAATGCAATATCTAATTTTCAAGGTTGTATGAAGATGCTGTTAGCTGCCAAAAGACTCAGAAGTCAGCATATAATTTCTGTTGTCTATAGCTTTGCTATGAAAACAAAACCAAGCAGGGTTATTTAAAAAAAAAAAAACTGTGACAAATTAACCACACGGACATGAAACTGGAAAATGTGAGAGATTAATTTAGTGGCGATAACCACGGATCCATGTATGGACGCCTGCTTCAGTCTGCAGGCTAACGTGTACGTTTATCTGAGTGACGTCTGCGTTAGTCACATTCACACAGAAACATACAGCACCCACAGACACACACACACACACACACACACACACACACACACACACACACACACACACACACACACACACACTCTCTCTCTCCCACTCAAGACCACAGCCACTTCCCTTGTGATTCCATTTCCTGCATTAGTATGTTTTTAATTTCTACTTTCTACGCTTTCCTGTTATTATGCTGCACAGTTCAGCCTCCTTTCTTATCATATTTTTATCTCACATGATCAAATTTAATGAAACCTCCAAACAAAAATAATCTTTAGTTTTGAGTCATCACAGCGCCTCTCTGCTTGAGTCAGTATTACAGATGTTTAACTGCTGTACAGCTGCAGCGTATAACAGAAGCACACGGCTGTGAGACTCTGGTCTTTACATTATCAGATCATAAAGCAGCAGCTCCTCAGCCAGAGCGCAGCAGTCAAACCTTTTTATGAGACTCTTTAAAACACCCCACAAACACACTCACAGCTCTCCACTGCAGATCTCCACGAAACACAATAAAACAGCCTGCTGCGGTGAAAACCATTCCCAAACATTCCCACTGCTCTCCCCAATCCCCAATAATCATTCCCAACCTTTCCCAACAGAGGGATAAACTCAGAGAGAATCCCAGAGAAGAAAATCTATAAACCGTTCATTCAGACTGAAGGGAGCAGTGAATCTGCTGCTGGTGAACATGATGAGAGACTAAAGAAGAGGAAGTTCAACCCGTCCGACTGTTTGACAGCTCATGTTTCTTTTGTTCCATCAGACTTTGTTGTAGCAACGGGCCTCATGAAAGAACCACTCTTAGGAACAGATTTGTTCTGAAGTGGTTTGTACGAGTGATTCAGGAGAACTTGCTGCATTCACCTGTTTTCTCGTCTTTTGAATTTTAAGAACCTTTTTCATCCAAAGAACCCGTTTTGGAAGAAAGAGTTCTCCAAACATTGTTAAAATAAGATTTTGTTTTTGTCCAGGGTTCTTTGTTCGATAATGTAAAAGGGCTCTCTCTAGAACCCCGAGTGTGTTCTAGATAAAACCCCTGGAATAGAAAAAGGTTCTTTGTAGATCCCTCTTCAAGGGTCCTCTTCACTGTAATATAAAAGGGTTCTCTCTAGAACGCCCACAATGTGTTCTAGATAAAACTCTTGGAAAAAAAGTTCTTTGTAGAGCCCCCTTGGTGGGTTCTAGATGAAACCCTCCAAATACAAAAAGGTTCTCAGTAGACCCTCTTAAAATGACCAACAAACCTTGTCGTGGGTTGTTTCATGCAGGAACTATTTTCTTTCTGCAGTAGAATCTACCAGAACTACTTTTCTACAACAAATGTAGTCATGTACAATTAGACTGCTGTTATCTAAACTTCAGTTCATCACTAATTGATTACAAGAGAAAGTTATGATAAAAATACAAAATGTTTTTGCATGAAGCCAAATATTCTACTGCATATTAAAAGTATAAAAAAAGGCACATGTACACGGAAATGATCCATTTAACTTTGCTGTGCCATTAGAACTTTAACGAGGAATTCCACTTTTCCTCCTCTTTTAATTGAAGCTGAATTCAGTTTTCCTGGTTTCTGTGTGTATTTAGTTGCAGCTGAATCACAGCTGAGTTGTGTTTAGACTGAAGCAGGCTGACTAGCAGATAATAGCAGTCATTAGGCTGTTATTAGTGCTGTCAGTGCGGTCGGCTCACAGATGTTTGATGTGAGGCTGTAAAGGATGATGGAGCACAGAGCAGCGGCTCACAGACCAGGTGTTTCTCCAGACTGAGGTCAAACACTATCTGCAAAAACTCTCAGTATAGTTTATTATTCTAATCATACCGTCTAGTGCCAGGAAGCTAAAGTTTTGTACAAGTTAACACTTAATTGTTCGATAGAGACTACATAATATCCACAAAGCTGAAGAAGAAGAAGAAGAATTCTATAACGAGATGAAAAACACATCTCTGTCATGTTAAAGCTTTAACCTCCTGTCTCAACTGCAAGCATGTCAGATATATTTTTCGCTTGCAGGTCTCATTCAGCCGAAGCACTCTGACTTTAATCTATACAGCTTTCTGCACCAGATCTGAGCAGGGTTGTGCGACCTGAAGGGTTTATTTAGTCCTCAAGTCTATTTTATCAACAAAGCGTGCAATGACATGCGGTTGATGCCCAAGAAAAGGCACTGAATAAATAGATTTATCTACATTTTGCATCTGAGTCAGACAGCAGCTCACTCTGCTCTGGTTTATTATCCCACAGACTCTCCCTTCACTTTATCCAGCAGCTGGGAAACGAGACCTGGGGACGTCTTGTAACGTCGTGGAAACTGTAACCTTCACTGTACGTTCACTGCCACAAGACAACTTCACTAAACTTGGCTCAACAACACTCACTGCACACACACAGTGAGTCTGAACAAGATGCAACCAGTATAAACAATCACTTTAGTGTTTTCAGTGTGATTTTTCACATTTTAACACTCAGCAGATACAGAGGAACATTAGCAGTCGTGTTTCTGCCCACTACATTAAAGAAACTCAATTTTTTTTTCCATAAACTGTAAAATACTCTGCACTTAACATTTGACAGGATAAACCTGCTGCTTCAGAATAGGTTAAATTAAACTATGCATCCAGTGTTGTCTCTCTCTTTTCCTCCCTCTTTTCCAATCAGATTTGTCTAAGTTGGAGCCGTCCTTCTTTCTCTTTGTCTCTCTGCAGAGGGTTATCATCAAATAACCTTTGAGCAGATCAAAGCGTCGTATCGTAGCAGCAGTTGATAGCTGCGCTGTGATCTGACCACAGTGGCTTTCCTGTCTCTCAGTCTCTGAGGCACGGCTCCATTTGAAGTCAGTCATTTGGCAGAAAACTAAACAAGCCCCCTGTTAACTACCTCACTTACTGCTGTTTACAGACCGACTCTCTCCAAAACCACCAAACCGCTGCAGAGGCCGCGCTGCCCCATGAAACCAAAGCATTACTATAACTGGAGGAAAAACAACTTTAGTCTGTGACCTGGGGTTACTACTGCAGGCACAGAAATAGATGTGTATTAATTCACCAATGATTCTGATTGTTGATATTTAAGGTGAAGACTTGGTCATGAACTTCAACTTTCATAACAGAGACACTTCAAAGCACATCAGACTCACACAATATTCAAACTGAGAGCTGTTTAAAATTGCAGTTGGTGTTTTTTTCAGTTATTTCTTCTCAATTCTGGGGTTGCAATGCCAATGAACACCATGAAGTTGACATTTGAGGCTTTAAATGTCTCAACAACTGTTGATAGATTGTAATGAAATTTGGAGAAGACATCCTTGTCTCCCTCAAGATGAATTGTAATAACTTTGGTAAACAATAAACTTTTCACTATCGCCATCATCGGGTCTTTATTTAAGTTTGTCAAATACTTTGGTTTATGACAAAATACTTGCAAAACTAATGACATTCCCATCACAAATGTTAGCATTCTAACACCAACGACAGTATGTAAAGATGGACGACACACAGATATGAGTGCTACCATGTTGTGTTAGAGCCAGTTGTGACCAGCGTTGGAGCCACAGTATGGAGTTCCCGCCCACGCAGCCGGCAGACTCAATCACAAGCACTGCTCGGCTGTCAATCATGGAATAAAACCAATTTCTACACAATCTAAGTCGGTAAAATCAAACTGATCAGAAAAATGAACTCTTGAACAAACATCAATGGGATACGAACTACCTAAGATGACAGAAAAAAATCCCGGGGAAAAATGTATTTGATGTGTATTTTGATGTTTTGTCTGGAGGCAGGATTTATCACCTGCACTTGAGATGCTTTGGTTTCACTTTTGGGGAGCTGTGATTCTGACCATTTCTAACACACATTGTTGGCTAACAATGATAGGTATGCCTATTTATTATTAGCATGTTAGCACTGTCTCTGTGAGCATATTAGCTTGTTGATGTTAGCATGCACAGTCGGGGCCATTAGCACATTTAGGCCCTGTTCACAGAGCACAGTTTTTGTAGTGAGAAGCCTTTTTTTTCGAGTAGTTTCTTGTTGGCAGTAAACATTTTGCACACCCGGGAGAAGCGCTCTGAACGCCTCAAGTGGAAAACACTTAAACTCAGAGCAGAGAAACACCTGATATCATCTGCATTTTTTTCCCCATCATCCAATCGGATGAATTGAGAGACTGAGAAATGGTGCTTCGGTCTGTCAGATCTGTCAGATCTGTCAGGTCACAGCTGTTTGACTTTGTCCCCTGTAGTCCAAAAACAACGAGGTGAAATAACTTCAGAAATGACACAGCAGATGCTCCGTCATCTGTGCCCCAGTTTGAACCTGACCAAAGTTAAGGACTCTGGCTTTAAGATCTGATTTGTGACTTCCTGAGCTGTGAGAACATTTGCTACCAGTGACCGCATGAGAAACGCAAATATTGAGAAGAATTTGAACAAATGGAGTGAATCTACTGTTTCCCAGTGAGGGGGTTGGGAAATGAGACACTTTACTGCAGCCAGACTGTAGAGACAAGACAGCTGTGGTTCTCTTTGTTCACTTTTGCATCTATTTTATCATTTCAAAACTATTATTTTGAGGTTATTTCCAGAAAAGCTGTGTATGCAGCATCCTTGGTTTGTAACAAACTAGAACTACTGTAAAACAATTAGTTGATTAATTAATTAATCTACATGGATCTGCGTAAGATGAATCAGCAATTGCTTTAATCATTTTTCAAGCCAAAAATGCCAAATATTAATAAGAATTTTGTTGGCTGGCATTATACTTAACAGAATATCATTACATTATAATAAAAGAATATTATAATAAAAGAATATGTATGGGTTTTAGACTGTTGGTAGGACAAAACATATGTTGCTTTGGGATATAACAGCATTTTTCACTGTTTTTTTTTTTTTTTTTTTTTGAGTCATGTTTGTATTTTAAGTCTGAAAATAATCTGCAGATTTATTATTAATGAACACAACCAGTGGTTGCAGCTGATTATGTCAGTTGTTACTGCACGGGAAATTATAGCAAATTATCAAAATGATAAGTAGTGATAGTGATTAACATGTATGTCCAGGCATGTACAGTATATTTGTATATAAATATGTGCATATATGGGTAGATGCAAAACAAACAACAATAAAAACATGACACAACAAGGTACAGGTGACCACAACAGGAGGTCACGATGAAGGCTGTTCCCTGGACAACAACTTGCATAAACCAGTTGTTAAGATAAATTAACAAGGATATTATTTGACTACATGGATAAAACTTGAATTATAATTCAAATGCCAAAGTCAAACCTGACAAGATTGACATAATTATGAAGCATAATTTAGGATTTTCAAATTAAATATACAGTCATTAGTGAGAAACTTTGGTTTGGATGACAGCAGACTAACTGCATGACTCCTGCAACAATTCTGGTCTTGTAAATTGTGTTCAAAAGAAAATTCAAAATACCAGAAAATTTGTGAATGCAAAAGTTCTCAAAAATAACTCGTATGAACCACATGAGAACAAATAGGTTATGAGTGGTTCTTGCATGAGGCCCAGTGTTCATGTCAGAACAGGAGGAATATCTCCTTCACCATAGGGATGATTTTTTTACAAAGAATATAATTTAAAACCCTTCAATTCTCTGATGCTGTGGTGCTAGAATTATCAGCAGAGAGGAGGGAGATAAAAGAGGTGAAAAAGAAGAAAGAGAAGGGAGGGACAGAGAAACTGAGACAAAGACAGCAAAGCAAGGACAGAAGGAGGAGACGTGGTTATCTTTTTATCTGAGCTGAATTAAGCTCTGGTGAGAGGATGCTAACAAACGTGTGGCCTGATGTTTTGGAGTCAGAGAGCGATTAGAGCGATGACGTCCGACCTCGACTGAAGCCTGAAGGGTGAAAGGTCAGCTCTCTGTCTGTGTCGGGGTGCTGCAGACCTCAGCTCTGGACTTGACCCGCGTCTCCTCTGAGGTTTAACAGTGTGGGTGGCAAAGCACACACACACACACACACACACACACGCACGCGCGTATGCAGGCGCTTGCATACACAATAATCTCACATATCCACACGTACACTCTCACATGTTGACTTGTAAAAAACTCCTGAAGTCTCAGCGAGTTAATCCAGTGAAGCACCACTGTGAATTTACTCTCTCCGCAGATTAAAATCTTCCTGGTAAGTAACTCAATCCCTCCTTCAGATCCTCGGACTCACAGAGCAGAAGAAAGAAATCAACTCTGGCGGGCAGCAGAAATAATGAAATTCTTACTCGCTCCATTTACACTGGAATGTATCTAAACCCACGTAACATATCAGCCGCAATCTGAGCCGCCGAGCATCAAACTGTTAAGACGAAGAGAGCTAATTTGAGGACAGTTTCATTTCTTCACGTTGCAGGGGTGTAGAGTTTAAGCAGGTATGCAGCACAGTATCACACTCCCTGACCAAAAACTGCAAAAATAAGTGGAGAAACTTGAAAACCATAAAATTTAAAGCAAACTTGAGAATTAAATCACCTTGATGCATTTTTAATGTGTCACAATTAACGAAATACTTCTTTTGTGTGAATGCACAGAAGATTTTAGCGTTTTGTTCTGTTGTTTGTGGCTCCACTGATGGCCATGTTAACATAAAATCCATTCATATATATTAGATTTAAAATGTTCATATTTTACATCCGTTTACTTAACAGTCCCGCAAGTAACGAGTATTTGCATTTTTAACTGGCTGATTATTTTCTCAATGATGAATCATTTGCTCAATAAGATTTCAGACAAAGTGGAAATCTGAGATTGTGACTGTTGCAAATGTCGAGGTGATGTCTTTAAATTTTGCCTTGTTTTGTCTGAAAACACAAAGACATTCACTTAACTGTCACAAAAGACAAAGAACAGCAGCAAAACCTCAAAGCTGATAGTGTGGGATTTGGGAATGTTTGACACTTTGATTGATGATGACTTAAACAATCACAGTTATCAGATTTTCTGTTGACAGTATCTGTCTGATTACTTGAACTTTTTGTCTACACTTAAAAATCTGTAATACTCAGCGGTCGTCTGTCATCAGGACCTTCTCTGCTGGCCGCCTTTTAAGTGTGATTCGAACCAAAATTACAAACCTCCCCTGGACCTGTACTTGTGTCCAGACCATAAAGCTGAACCTTGGTCTGACTGAGAGAGGTGGTCTCAGTCCAGATCAAATTTAACCGTGATTTGGTTCGTTTCTTATCTAAAATCTTTTTTGTTGCTTCGGACCAATTACAGGAAGTTCTGGAAGGTTATCGTCATGACCGGAAGAAGGAAACATGAGGCAGCAGAACAAAATGAGCCACAGTCATACATGAGGGGAGGACGACGACAAAGAATCCATTGGAATAATTCAAGCATTTTTCAAAAATTTTCATACTACTACTACTACTACTACTAATAATAATAATAATAATAATAATAGAGACAGAGATAGACAACACGCCCGTCTGCAAACCAATCAGTTAGAAGCAGCTCACACAGGTGATGACAACAGGACGCAGGTATATACTCGTGTGCCTACAACTCTTGTATTTAGTTAAAATCAATACAAAAGTTAGGAACTGTTGACAGTTTGAGAGAAAGAGATTGAACGAGAGAGAAGGAGCAGAGGTAGAAAAAACAAAGCTAGTAAATGAGAGGAATAAAACTTTTGATTGTTTCATGGCAGAAATAAATAACCATAAAACATTCAGCAGATTATTTACAGAGGAGACAGCCTCCTTTTCATTCATTAATTACATCAAATTCAACAACATCGCAACATCAGGCAACAGTAAAATCTCGAAACAACAGAAAAAAAAATTGCATTTCATTTCCGCTGTTTAATCCACCGAGGATCTCATTTAATTTTCTTCAGATGTGTTGGAAACAGGAATGTGCAAAAGGAACTTTTATTGCCTACTTTATTTCCTGAGTTCGGGTTTCAGAGTTCCTGCAGCTTTTTGGCTTAACACAGCATTTGGTTACTTCTCAGATTTTCAGGATACCACCCTGCTCAAAGTTTTTTTTTTCTTTTTTAAACACCATCTACAACACGTGACAGCTTTTGGAAGGACATGATGGATAGATCTAACATTTAGAAAGTCAAATAAATCAGCTGTTCACTCAGCATTCCTCCTGTAAGAGTTATGATTCATACAGGAACCGACTTCTGAAACAGAAGCATTATTCATGCTGCGGTGGCTCCCGTTCTTCTGTAACATTTAAATTATTCTAATGATGATGAATGGGGGCTCCTCTCACACACACATTCCTTTCAAAAATGTTTTCTTTCGCTAACCTGATTTCATGGATCAACATCACCTGCTGCACCCAAATGACTTCAGTCTGCACATCAGCAGGAGTCTGACTGGACGGTTGAACCATCAGGAGATGACAGAGGAACCCCAACAACTGCAGAACACAGGGAGAACCTGTGTGGTCTGTACGTAGAGGCTACCGTATCGGTCCACATCGTATCATCTATCTTTGATCAACACTGCTGCACACAAATGATATTAAGTATTTATAGTATTTATAGTGTGAAAATATTTTGTAATCCATTTTGGGGAGTTATAGATTATATAACAGGATTATGTAGTCTGGATTTTTTTTAAAAAAGGTCACCATTCCATTTCAGTTACATGTAAGAAAGATATAATTATATTACAGATATAGTTTGTGGAGTGTGAATAGCATACTTACTTTTTTTCCTCACTTTTAAATGCATAATTATTGATTTAAACATGCATTCATGCAAAACAAAGGGAGGATTATCTGAGCAAACATTTAATAAACCTAACAACAAATATAAAACATTATATTAGATTAAACAGTTTCACCATATTTGGTATTGAGATAATTGTCATGTTGTGTGCTGCAACATCTATAATAGTGAAAAATGTGCATCCCTGTTTCTCAGAGTCTTTAAATGTGTTGTTTTGTCAGAACAAAACCCAAAGACATTCAGTTTAATATGACAAGCAGAGAAAAGTGGGAAATATCCAAATTCGAGAGTCTGAAAACAACATTTTTAGCCATTTTTAATGATTAATAAATTGTTCAGTAGTTCTCTTTTACCTTTTCACCATTTTCCCATTTCCTTTTTCTATGAATTGCTAGTGAGCAATCCTGCAATGACAGCTCCTGAAGAGTTAACGTAGATTCTGCTATAGCATCAGTTATATCAGAACTGGAGAGTATGTCTTCATCAAAAGAAGAGCAAAAAACAACACTGACAGTTTTTCTCGATGGAAAAGATGTTTCTGCTCTTCTCCCGACCGGCTTCAGTAATAGTCTGACTCCGCCTCATGGTTCATTGATCTGATTGGTTCAGGTAGCCTGTGATAGACGGTGACAGACATGTTGTTCATCCAGTCACCTGCCAAGTAGTTCTGAAAGTGCCTGCCCATTTCTAAACAGTTTCCAAGCACAACTTCCCAGATGGTTCTGAGGAACAAACCATCTGGTGGGTCAGGTTAGCTTATCACTGGCAGGAGAAAAGAAGCGGCTTGTTGATGTCATGTTGTGTCATATCGGTGGTACGTGTCGGTCTGACGGCCTTCACAGGACAACAGAGGATTTAACAATGACAGGAAGTACAGAACCGATGGCACTAAGCAACGCAAACTGAGGGAAAATGGAGAAAAATACTAAAGAAGAGAAATTATTTCAAAGAGGTAGACGTACGCCGGTAAAAAGTTCATGCAAACAAGAGAGAGAGTATAAAATCCACAAGGAACTTTGTACAAGTCATGATGAATTAGAAAACTGTCATTCAGGCCTTCATCAGAGACGGCTTAAAGGGATATTTCTCCAAAAAATTATCTACTCACTGTCATGAAAAATACCTCCATACTGCTCATCTGGTTTAATCCAAGTCTCCTAAAGCCTCAACATGCTGTTCACTTGTGCCTGCATACTGTCACACACACACACACACACACACACACACACACACACACACACACACACACAGTTCAGACGATGTGCACGCGCAGGTGAACATGGCCCCAAGCTGATCTACAGTGAAGATTCAGGCTGAAAACATGGTGTAAATGACATCTCTCAAGCCAACTTAGCATGTTGTGGCTTTAGATAATGACTGAATTTTCATTTTTGGCTGAGCTATCCCTTTAAGACTTAATCTTGATACTTCCCATCTGGAAGATGTGGTCAGTTTTTCATGGCAACATGCTCATTACTTTGTGCTACAAGAATTTTCTGCAGGATAGATGCGAGTTAATGGGGTAACAAGGTTTTACAATGGCTCTCGTTACGCTCTGTGCAGTCACAGCTCCAATGAAACCACTCAGAGATGAATTATAGTTTGTTAGGACAACAGGAGGGAAAGCTCTCACTGCTTTTCTCCTGATTGAAACCAGCTGCCACTCAACCAAAAACTTTGATCTCTACAGATCACCAAGCAACAAAATCAAGCTTGTTTTTATGAACTAAAATAACTGTGTGCTCACTTCAGGCTGAACACTGCACTACACCGACCTGGACGACCACTGAGGCACCTACAGCTGGTTTATAAGTCTTTCCAACTGTTTGGAAATATTCTGAAAGTCACCTACCAAACTGCTTGCTGAATACTTGAAAAATGAGAATAATGTAATGCACAAAGATAATGAAATGTTATTCAGCATAATAACTAAATATTTATATGTTGTGTTAATTCTGAAAAAGCCAATGACTATATTCAATTAAAAAATGCTTACACAGCAACACATTCTCTTATTGTAATACTCAAAAGAAAGCTCTACATAACCAGGATTCTTTTACGTGAACTGCCTCGACAAACTCTTAAACCACAGTCAGAGACAATTTACGTCACAACGATGGTGATCAACTTTCCTTGTCAATCCAGACGTATTCAGTTTCTGTGCACAGTCACATAAATGGAGGCATTCAGTTCATCATTTGAGGTTTTTTCTGGACAAACTTGAGCGATCATCCCACCTCAGTCACGACAGACAAAAAAAAAAGTAAAAGAAAAAGTAACACTGTTGCTGCAAATAAGGCAAGAGAGGATCTCTAGCAGAACATTTCTAATCAACTTAATGAGCTCTTAATGCTGCTGGTTATTTCTAACTATCGGTCTGACGCTGTTTCATCATGAAGGGGACGTGGAAATCACTTTAGTTTCTGCCCAAGTCAAAATGAAATCATTGTTTGTGACTGAATATTATCCACGATAAATGAGGCAGACTAATCAGTTTTCTGATCAGTGTTCTGAGCTGCAATATCAGCAGCGCAAACAGACTTGACATCAAATCAGGATCAGGAAGTGTCTGTACTCAGTTTACTGTCACAGAGGAGTAAAGAAACAAAAAATATCCACATGTAAGAAGATGAAATCTTAAAAAACTACTCAAATTGATCAATCAATTATCAAACTAGTTGCCAATTAATTTAATAATCGATTGATCGTTGCTACTTTGCATCTTCCTTCAACTGATAATCCATATCACTCATAAAGAATATCATCAGGAAAAGAATTAGATAAAGTTTGTCACTTTTTACAGCGGATTTAACGATACTTCCGACCACGTTATGAGATCAATCATGGTGATCTATTCAGGTTTAAAGAGCGCCACCTTCATGATGCTGAAAACTCCGACTTCAGACTCAGCAGACCTCACTAACACATTAATCTTGCTTCATAGTGCACCCCTCAGGTCAGACCATCTATCACCAGCATGTGACAACACACACGTGTGTGTGCTGCTTCAAAGCTCCAACACACTCTGCTCTTCCTTTCTGTTATGTTCAGCCTCTGATCGCTGTGTGATGTTTCATCACAGCTACTGATGCACCTCCATGCTTTGCAGTTTTGGTGTGACAGAAAAGTCTGGAAGAAAAGTACCAAAACTGCAAAGATTCTTCTGTAACTGTTTAACTATCTGTCTCTTTCGACACGAGTTGCATTAGAAGTTTGCAAAAGATCTACTCTCTCCAACCAAGAGAGAAGAGGGCAGCTTGTCTCTTACCTTCTGCAACCACTGCGTGTTGTTCTCCATTGTGGTCTCCAGGCGCTGCAGTTTCTGAGCTGGCCACTCGCCGTCGACCGGTGGGGAATCTCTCTGCACGACACGAGAGCCACCATATTGTTCGGTCTGTGACGGCAATCCTCCGCCCTGGCATCCATCCAGCTCCGGCAGGATGAAGGTGTAGCTGCACTGGCCATGCTGGATGCGGTGATACCTCCTTCTCTTCTCCACACCTCCTCCTCCACCACCACCAGCGCCTCCTCTTCTCTGGCTTCTTCCAGCTCCTCCTCGCTCTGCGCTTGCAACGCCGGCTGCATCAGTGACAACTGACAAGGTCCAAAGCAGCAGAAGCAGCAGCAACCCCCGGCTGAGATTTAAAGCTTTCATGATGCTCTGTTAAACTCTATTTTTCTCTCAGTGTGAAGAGGGTCAAGAGAAGCTCGTTCACGCTTTGACCCCAATTCACTTTATGAAAACATCTGTGTGCAGGATGCAACACGAGTCATGCACGAGTCTCTGCACCTACCAGTCTGTCCATGAGGTCTAAGGTCCCTTGAGCTTGTCCTGTTGAGCTTCAGAAGATAACTTCTCTAGTGAGTCACACTTTTTTTGAACTGCAGAAACAGAAAGCAACACCTGTTCCAAGTCTCACACTGAGTCGTCTCCTGTTCCCTCCTCACTTGTGAAAACGTCCATCAGATGAGCTGGTCCCGAAGTTTTCAGGACGGGTCCATTGGCTTGACCCTGGGCAGGTTTCTCATGATCGTCATGAAATTCACTCCTGTCCTTAATGCACCAGGTGCAGGTCCAGACCCACCCAGGATAAAATCTGAATGGAGAGAAGGCTAAGGGGTGAAAATAGAGGTTGTGGGCAAAAATCAGTGTGAACAAGGGTGTGGGAGAGTGAATGTCCAAACTAACTGGGGCAGTGAAAAAGACATGACAATGAAAAAAGAAGATTTAAAGTTGCACATAAATGAAAGATGAGCAATATGGACCTCTAAATCCTCAAATGTCCAGGAATCAAAGAAAAAAGAAATGAGAAAAAATAGGGTCTTTTTTTCCTGCTCATCCTTCTCTGGTGGCTCCAGTTTCAGAAGTGGCCGGAGAGAAATACTTCTACCCCCTTCTTATCTGGGGCTGGCTGAGAAGAGGAGGAATGAGCAAGGGAGGGAAGAGGAGGAGGAGGGGGGAGGAGGAGGAGGAAGAGAGGGAGGAGTGGAGTAGAGGGACAGGAGACCTGAGGGAGGTCTATTAGAGTACCCTCTCTATTTGTGGGCTGAGGGGAAAAGAAAGGAGTGAGGAAGGACAGAAGGAATGAGAAGGAGCCAGAAAAAGGAAAAGAGGGGAGATTAAGGGAGAGAAGAAAGATATAACAGGCAATCAGTGAGTAAGAGAGGGCAGAAAAAGAAACTAAACTGCTGACAGATAGAAGAAAGACAGAAAGAAATGGGCAGATAGAAGAAGAAAGAGATCTAAAAAGGGTCCAGTGTGGCTGTAATCTTCTTCGCTAACTGATCTTTGGGTTCTGAGTAAATCCTGATGCCTTGTATGGTCATTCATACTGAGTCAGCAACTGGAAGCTGGAGGTCTCACTCTGTCCTCTAAACACAGCTATGCTCTGGGGCATCATCGGAGATCAGGGGGCCAAAGCAAACCACGCAGTCCACGAACGTCGGGTTTAAAGCCACATTATGCAACGATACCACCTTAAAATATGAGCTTCCAAATGATTTTGATGCTACACTGACTTAATTTGGGGCACTTTCAGCAGCACTTTAGAGCAATGGGTTTCAGCAACAAAGATTAATTTAATGTGAGATTAGTTCTCAAGCAGAATTCACAATTTAAAACTAAACTGTTTAGTGATTTAAGGTGAAACTAAACAGAGTTTCATTGTTCGCCAGCTTGTTAAAAAGTTGTCACATATGTTACAAAACCCCCCAAACATCATATTTTTTGCTGGCTAGCTAAAAAACAAAATGTTACATCATTTGCTAGTTAAGACACTGGGAAAAAAAACAACTAACAACAAAAACATGTCATTGTTTGCTAGCTAGCTAAAAGGTTATTTAGCCCAGTTAGTCTACTCAACATGGCCTGATGATGGCTTCTCGTTCTTTGAGAAAATTTGTTGGCTGATTATTTTTCTCAGTCCATCTCAAAAATATTTGAAAGGTTGAGCCTCTTGAAGTACAAGTTTAAAGTTAATACTGGATCACATTTTAAATCTGTACAAAAGGTTTGGAGTGAAAACTAAATTGAGGTTTAAAAGTTTAGGGCAACATAGTTTAAAGTTAAACCCTGATTTAATCTGGTTTAAAAACTAATCCTATGACATCACTGAGTTTGGTGAAAGTGACTCATATTTTATGGAGGAAATATTTTCTGCTTATCCATCGGATGTCCTCTGCCTGCTCTGTCTCAACCTTGTGATTTACAGACTTGCCTGATGGACAGTGAAGTAATGGTGTGTTCCATTTATCTTGCAAACATTGATGGAGCGGGCTACAAAGAGAAAAAGAAAGTGTGACTGAGCAAGAGGCCGTCAGACAGGATGGTCTCAGACCGCCTGATACGACACTCGCCCCGCCATCGGAGCCACATTGTTCAGTCTGTGATGGCGATCCTCTGCTGTTGCATCCATCCAGCTCTGGTGGGATGACGGTGCCAGACTGTCTTTTAGTCGTTGATGAGAGCTTTATGAAATGAAAGGATGGCGAGCTGTCAGGAATATTAGCTGTTGTTGCTCTTGTCTTGTTGCACTTCCTTGACTTTTGGCTCTGTCAGCCAAGTTGTCAACTCTCTAGTTCATGATCATAAATAACATAATCATA
The DNA here is from genome assembly GCF_056507025.1 of Lutjanus erythropterus. NCBI lineage: Eukaryota > Metazoa > Chordata > Actinopteri > Lutjaniformes > Lutjanidae > Lutjanus > Lutjanus erythropterus. Next base: position 45,282,222 of record NC_139318.1, on the reverse strand, counting down.
ACAAATGCACATTTACAGCTGTACACACTTGTGACAGCGGTGTGAAACAGAGGGCACCAAGTCACAAAAAAACCCCAAATCTTACATAATGTTGCTTTAAAAACGGTTGTACAGGACGTACCTTCTCACTGGCTCTCGTCCGTCCTGCTGCTCTTCACTCCACACAGAAACACATACAAAGATTAGTTCCAGACAGATGGCTTGGTCCCAGGCTTATGAAACACAAGCTCTACATGTGGGGGGACAATGTGAGTTGTCAATTATTGAGTTTATTTGCACAGCGATAAACTGTTCTGCAGAAGTTGACTTGATACAAATACAGATAAAATTCTTTGATAAAAGCAGAGCGATAAGAGACACTTACAGATCTGTGCAAGAACATGAAAAAGTGACAACTTAACTTTTAAAAAAATATGAAGGAAACAAAGATACAGAGAGTTATACAAGATTTCTGTTGATTCTGTTGATTGAATTGTTACTGTACCATCCTCTGCTGGTCAAAGAGGACACGAGGATAAAAAAGCTGCTCTCATCGTCTTACCGCCACCCACTTATTTATGTTGACATAATGCAGTCTTATTTTCAGCGCGACCTGACCTCAGTCTACTGTTACTGTTGTGCTGCGGCATACATCTTAATTTTGGCGGGGCCGGGTCGCTCATTCAATGTTGGCCAATTGGTCCTTTGGGGGAGAGCGGAGGGGTTACACAGCCAGTGGCTTCTGCCCCAACCGGAGATCATTCTCATGGGAACAGGAGAACCCGGCACACAGAGCTGAGATACACAGAGCGGGCGTTCCCGCTCACAATCCTCTTATTGCATCATTTTGTATTTGTGTTTTACGAGGGAGGAAAGTTTGATTGTGGGAATATTTACGTTCTTGCATTCAGTCTGAGTACATGTGATGAAACTGTGTAGAATAAGCCTCTCATGTCAAGTTAAAAAGCCTCCATTTACAGTTCTAATGTTAACATCTGATGTTCATTTCTTCATCATCTGATTTTTAATTAATCTTTATGTCCCTCACCCAAATGTGCTGCAGGTTTTAATTATGTCCTCATTTATGTATGTTTTATGGACAGTTTTTTATTTATGTATCAGTGATGTCTTAATGAGCTCCAGCACAGTTCTGGATAAAATGCTAATGGTTGTTGGAAAGCATCAAACAATAAAATACAATGACTGTACTTTAAAAAATCAGCACTGCAAACTTTATCAGCTTCTTTTCAGCCTTTGTCTCTGTTTCAGTGTTCCCGAACGGTCAATAATCAACAATAATGCTGTTAGGGGAACAACTATGACACATCTTACCTTTTGCATGGAGAATCGTTCTCCAAAACACAATACAAACACAACACACACCCTGAGTTCGAATTTGTTTGATGGGATTGTCAGTATTTTGTTACATAAGTTAAGCGTCTGTCCATGATGTAAAACTGCCATGATTTGTTTATTTTTTGATGATTTTCATTTTTTTTTTAAAGAAAATTGTCCAAATTCTCTGATTTCAGCTCCTCAGATGTGAATATTTTCTTGTTTCTTTACTCCTCTTTCATGGTAAACTGAATATCTTTGAGTTGTGGACAAAACAAGACATTTGAGGACATTATTTTGGGCTTTGGGAAACACTGTTCAATATTTTCTGAGATTTAATGGACCAAACAACTAATGAATTTGTCATAAAAATGACTGACAGATTAATTGATAATTGATAATGCAGTCCTACGGAGACATTTTCTTAAATTTGAACATGATGTGTTAGGCCAGCACACAAACAAACATTTTACAAACAAAAATCTGGTTTTATGAAATATTACACCTCCTGTGATTTTGAAAATTGCAGTAGACCATGTTGCAATTTCGAAATAAAATTTCAATTAATTCTTCGGCTCTACTTGATGAACTGACTAAACTCACACTGCATCTTCCTGCATAACTGCAAGAATAAACATGAAGTAATTTTTTTTCACCTGCTCAGATCTTTGTGGACGTTCCTGTACGGCCCCAAATTTTCATCTTTATGATGATTTTGTTGCATTCTTGCCTTTATTTGATAAAAGACAGGGTGACACAGAAAGTGAGAGGTAGTATGGCATGCAACAAGACCATTCAAGTGTCAGGACGCCCTTGGCCAAAATTAACGGACTGTACTTCCTGACTGCACCTGTGTCTCGTGTCCACAGTCCGTCCTGTTGTCCACACCCATCTGGAGAAAATTGGGGCTGTAATTTTGTTTCCCGTGCAGAGGACAACAATGTGGGCGAGGTGGCAAAAAAGAAACAAACACATTATTTTTTCCAGAGCTTCATTTCTTGTCGTCTCACATGTGATGAACTGATCAGGAACTCACACGAAAAATGGCAGCAAGTAAAGACAAAGTTTATGAGTTGAAGTGCAATCGAGCCTTTTCCCTTGTTTTCTCTTTTCAAACTCTGTTATTATCATGAATCCCACAACATTCAGTTCTGATCACCGTATTCTCTGTTTAGTTGTTGTCATAGTAACGGTCGTTGTTGTACGTCGTGCAGAAGTGATTGTGCTCTACCAACCGCTGTCCAGCTTACGTCCCCTTTAGGTTCCTATTGGCAGTGCGAACAGTTCTTGGGGAGCTCCCTGGTGGGTAGTTCCTCTTCAAAGAGTCCCCAGAACTGTTTGGTCTGAAAACACCAAGTAACAGACCAATGCTCCGTTTTGCTGTAGAGAGACTCCATATCTGTAGCAAATGTGGTCGGGAGACGCACAATCTGTCATGACACAAAGCTTTTTTGGTGCACGAGTATCCAGACACTGATGAGTTAACGTGGGAAAGTTCTTGTTTATTCTCCTGTTTTCGTAGATTTTTTTTTATGACGTTATTGAAATCAGATCATGTCCAATAACTGTTATCATTTTTGAGTCTCTATGTGCCAAAAAACATGTCAAAGTTTCAGCTGCGGCCGTCCTGGGATGCCAAAGAAGATTAGGAGGAGACATTTCTGTGCTCTGCAGTTCTGTGTCCTGGTGATGTCTGTCCTCTCTTCTATTCAGGCTGATATCAGGAATAACAGAGGGCACCCGAGTCATGAACCAGAACTTTCACCTTCCCTCTGTGGGAACGGACGGATGGATGAGAATGTCTTTTCTTTTTTGTATTCAAGGATTTGATTTCAGTTGTGACTGTTTCTGTCTTTTTTGGTCCCAAACTTGATGTTTGTCTATTTATTCTCTCCTCTTTCTCATTCTTTTCTGGTTATATTGCTGAATATTTCAGATTGTGCAGAAACTCAGAAGTGTTGACTGTTATTCAGTTGACTGATGCAAAAATAGTGGGTTATTTTTTAAAATAATTTATCCTTTAGAGGGTAAAATGTAAAACGCATGAAGAAAAACTTATTGTGTGAAATTAGTTTGATTACTATGAACTGTCATGTTTTATTTGTACTTTTCTATCAGCGCTGACAGATAAATCACCACTGCGATATGAACATGCATTATAAGCACATTGCAAAAGACGACCTCAAACACACTGAATAAGAAATTTTTTTTTATATACACGTGATGCAGAATTTGGCTCATCAGACGGATCCCTGGATACATGGGCCATGCATTTACACAGTTTGCCCAATCAGATGAAGTCACACTAACTGCTAGCTACCTTTAGATTAATTATTGTCAATTTGGTGACGATTACAATGTTAGCGAGCACAGAGGAAGGAGAGAAGAGTGTAGAAGACCCTGCTGTGCAAAACATCATCACCTTTACTATTTGGAATTATTTTGGATTCAGGAGAGATGACGTGTTACAAACCCAGGTACTGTGTAAGGCCCTGGGTTTTTGTTTCTGGCAGAAAGGTTTGTTTCTATGACAACAGCATCTTAAGAGTTCTTGAATCAGACCTGCATCCACCTCCAGAAGAATGTTTTTGTGATTTAACATGTATACAAAGCATTCTGGTGCTCTCTCTTCAGGTCATGTTTTCTGCAGACATTGCGACTTTTACTTTTACCCTCTTGCTTAAGTAAAAAGTACTAAGTAAGGGACTACAGTTAACTTAAAGTTACTTTACTTTACTTTAGTGCTTTACATAGGACTTTAAATGCATATCTGTGACATCTTACTGATAGCAGCATTATCTAAAAACATTTAAGGACTGTAAATGAGATCTGCATACTCTCTGACTGTGAGAGTACAGTGTTTTATTTGTGGTGGCCAATCACAACAAAAACATAAAACAAGGAAGCTGCAGACCTGTGGACAGCAGATCTTACACTCTGCAGTGTTTTGCACACACAGACTTTATTTAGGCGGGCACTTGAGTATATTTTGTGACCGTTTTATTTTTTTAATCAGTCTGTTTTTGGTTAATGAATGATCTGCCTTCCTTCCCCTCCATCACCTGTTCATTCTGCTGTCTGATAAGGTCTGAGAGTTTCTGACAGAGAAACACACACAGAGAGAGACTCATTCATGTGGATTGCATTTTGAGTCAAAACAGCATATTTGACTGAAAGGCTATTAGTTTGGAGGTATGTTTAATGCAGGCTCATATAGAGTCAAGCAGCTGGGTAACCACACAACATTTCCAATAGATTCTTCACAATAAAGGTCCTCTAATATTTAGTTATCTAAAAGCTTTTACTATGAAGCAGCAAAGTCAGGAAATGTTAGTTTTTCTCCTGCAGTAATTTGACACGACTCCTTTCAACTGAAAACAAACATGAAAACAGTAAAATAGAGCAGATATACAAGAGACTCTGGGGAGAAACTCAACTTCAAACCACAGAGATTCAGTTAGAAGCTACAAAAGTACTGAGAGCTGAACACATGGAGACTTTTAAAAACATCTTTCCCTCTGGGCTCCTGCACAGGCATGAGTCGAGTCTCTGCTCTCCAGAGCACACAGATCTGTAAGCTCTCCTCCATTTTCTTGGTTACCAGGGTGACGAGTCCCCATCACATATAACATTGGTTGCCTGAAAAAAGCGACTGCAATGACACCAGTAACTTTCTGAAAACTTTTCAACTCAAAATGAAAAAGGCGAAGCAGTGAGAGAAAAGACACCAGGCACAGCGTCTTCTCTCCAGACGCTCTCTACTCTTTGGAAACAACGGTTAAAAAGACGCTTGTTCCCAGAAAGAACGCTACATGGACACGGGCCCTTAAACATGCCCAACAGGTGTGACAACTTCCTGAGAAAACACAACCAACCTCCGTTACCACCTGCAATAGAACCATAAAGAACTACACAAAAAAACACAAAGGTCAGAAAGACTCACTTCACTTTACTGACACACTTCAGTACATATCAGTATTCTTTTATCATCCCAAGTCCTGTCGTCATCGCAATATTTAACATTGTTATCACACATTCTCCTCATATTGTGCAGGGCTATTTCCTATCTCCATGATATACTTGCTTTTTAGATATCTAATGTTGTTTAGCAATATTGTTTCTCTCCCATGTGTGAAGCCAATAAAAGATAACTACAGATAAAGTGTGAATGAGAGATGGGGGTGAAAAATAGATACAGTGAAGAAGAAACACAAAATAAAGAAGACTGTGGAGACAAAGAGACTTAGAGTGAGAGACAGAAACAGACACAGAGAGAAGGACAGAGGAGGATTTCCTGTCGTGAGGTTTCAGATGACGGCGTGTCTTTGAGAAAATAGCCTTCATGGCTCTAATAAAGTTTGTCTGCAATCTGGAGAATCAATTATTACTCCAAACTAAAGAGAGTAAAGTATTTCAGGTACAGGTGAGTACAGAGACTCATCGAACTGATTCAGAGTTAACAGGATACAACTTAAATCTGACCTCCCACCTGAAGCATCACTGTTTTTAAAGTTATTTGTCAAAGTGCTTCCTTAGAAGCTGATAAGTCAGACTCAGGGTGCGGTTATACACGCGTGGTCACTGAGTATCTTGTCATGCTGAATGTGGGCAGTGCAGGATGTGACTGTGTTTTCTGTTTAACTTGTTGTGGTTGTTTAGTGACTGTTCATAAATCAGCCAAAATTAGTTGGAAAATATCTGTATATCATATCCAAAACAGTGCATCCTCATTTCAGAGTTCTTGTACATGGAAATAATCCATTTATTTAAATCGATTTTATTTTTTTTATAAGATTATGTGTGGGATGTAAAGATGTCACAGATTATCATGAACTGTATAACTTCTGGGACACTTCAACAGGACAGATGTCTGCTGAGACACGATGGTTTGAATTATTGTATTAAATGTAAACCGAGTGGCACATTCAGTGTCCAGGATGTGAAATAATGTCTGAACCTGATAGTGTAGCGGTGCTGTGATGGATGAGGTCTTGACCCTCCTCTCACTTTGTAATTCTCAACACCTGCAAAAACACGTGATGGGATGTAACCTGAGAGGATTTTGGTCAGTCACAGAAACAGACGGAGGGTTTAACACTTACAGACTGAGTGGACAGACAGACGACAGGATGATGGATAGAGAAGATGAAGGGATAGTTTTGTCTTTAAAGGGATGGTTCTGAGTTTTTGAATGCGGTTGGATGAAGTACTTCAGTGTTACCTACAGTGGACGGGTCCAGACCTGGTTTTACTGAGTCATTACAGAAGCAGAATTCTTCAGTTAGTTAAGTTCTAGGGGTCTCTCACATCAAAACAATAACAAAAGACGTAGTTTGATGACGTTGTTAGGCAGCATGGGAGCTGCTCTCTTCACTGAACTGCATTGAAAATCTATCTGACATGACTCATGCAGAAATCATCTTCATGGAACAGGTAATGTATTAGTTTAGTCATTTTCACCAACTTCTTTCCTCACTCTCTGATGTATCCTGTGTTTCTCAAGAAGTTAATAGCACCTTGTTGCCAGCGAGGAAACGCAGCACTACCTTGAATAAACTGAAGATTTCTCTGGTTTGAACATTGTTGGAAACAGGATCCGCAATTAACACCTGCCACCTGACACCTCGGTGGGTAGGGTTGGGTACTGAACATTAAATCAATCAGTGCCAAATTTCAATACCTGGCATCTGGGAGGGAGAGTATCCCAGAGTATAGAGAGAAATAGAAGAGAGTGTCATGGTTGTAGGCTTTTGGTTTTTGTCTGGTTTGCTTTGTGTTTCTTTTTTTCTCTGTCTCCCCTTCCCCCTCCCTTTTCCTTCCAGGGCACTGTGTGTGGCAGCGGCGGCAGTCATTGGCTGGCTCAGCGCAGTGAGACGCACCTGGCTCTCATCATCTCATTCCCCCTGCTATATAAGCTTGGCCAAGTCACCACTCCGGTGCCGGACTGTTCAGTCGCAGTCGGTAACGTTGTGCAACAAGTCTCTAGTTCCCCAGTGGACTTCTAGTGTTTTTTCGTGGCTCTAATCATCAGTGTTTTTTGTGCAGCCTTCAGTTTGCCTCCCGACCGTGTGTGCAGCTCTCGTGCTCCTGAACTGATGCCAGCTCGGTTTCCTCCCTGTCTGCTCTGCTACACCGGCCAGACGACCGCGGCCAGCACCTGCCCTCGCCTTCAGTTGTTTCTTGTAAACTTGTCGAAAACTTTCTCAGTCTCTGCATCCGGGGTCCAGGCCTTTGTTCTGAATGTAACAGAGAGAACAGTATTAGAGCGAGCAGCAGCACACAAAGCATTGATTGGATAAGGCAAAACAAATCATTCATCTCTTTGAAATCACAAATCTGCCAACATGACTGTGATGTCAGGCAGAAATATTGAAGCGCACAAACTCCTCAATGTAAACTTCAATATATTCTTAAATAGTACAAACAGGCTAAAGCAGAACAGAAATGTTTTGACCAATCTGAGTTCAAATTTAACTTTAAATCAGTGACTCTGAGGCTGATGATTTTTCAAGTGGACATCAAGGCCTCAGGACATGAGAGTCGAGTCTATCTAACAAAGCTGAGCTCCAGTGTTTGTCTCTGCTGTGTGTTTATCTTGAAGATTGTAAATGCTTTTGCTTGACTTTTATTATGGCCATTAAATCATATTTGTTGCGCTTTTCTGACATTGAGAAAAAGATTAAAAAAGATTAGAGACTTTATTTATCATTTCACGTGAAGCATCTCGGAGATGAACCGAGCAGCACTTTAAAGGGCCTCAAACTGTCGACGGGAGATTTTACGGCTCCGAGCGAAGCCTTCTATCTGCAAGAGTCATGACATTATGATGGTTTTGATCTTTTTTAAGCCTCAGTGATCAAAACTTCCAGGAAATGTTGTTGCTAAGTAACATTAGGCGAAACTGACAAATATTATTAAACACAAATAAACCAAAGTCAGCACACTGGCAGTGGTTTATTATTGTAGTTTCATTCCACACAAATTTCTCTTCTTGAAAAAAGTGATGTTAAACAATGTTTTTTATAAACGTAGACTACTAAGTGTTAAATGCTGTGCCAGTAAACTCTGTCTAAGTGTCCTTGAGCAGGACATTTGTTCCAGGTACAGAGACAACAGTCTGCCTGTGACCTCTGACCTCTCTGTGGAAGAGGACAGGAGCAGAAAGAAACAGAACAGTCATTTAGTTTTAAATAAGTTTTACAGATTAAAAGATGCTGGATGATGAATGATATGGACTCTGTGAGTTGAGACGTTGAGATGGGGAGTTGGGAAAAAGATATTTATTTCTATAATGTCGTCCAGTGTTGGGAAAAAAGCGGTAACAACATGAACTCACACTATTTCTAAATAACAGCCTCACTGTCAGTAATTTTTAATAAGTTAATGAATGATTAAATCTGCATTAAGGCTGGCTGACTTTCCATAACTTTACACAGAGAGGTTGACAATTAATTAATGTGAATTAATATGCAGAAAATGTAAGTTGTGACATATGAAAATCATCACTGTCACTGAAATTATGAGGATGTTGGTTATTCTGAAGAGAGCATGAACTCTTTTATGCATAATGCACAAAAAATGCATCAAAAAAAGCATTTCATTGTTGCCTTTTTAAGCTGTAATATTAACATTGAAGCAATGAAATGTCTAAAAATGCTAGACATGTTATTTATTTTGTTATGTTGTGTATTTACATTATCCCAAATGTTTGCATCAGTGCTCAAACCCAGAGAAAAATGTAATTATTCAAGATAATGCTGCGTTTCCTATGAGCAGCGTATATAACATAACATGAATTAAAAACTGAAAAAACTGCCTCATCAGTGAACATGAGTCCTGCCTGCATCACATCAGATTTTCATCCACAATGAAAATAATTGTTTAACATCGACGACAACAACTCCCATGATCCCACGCTACTTCAGATGTCATCAAAATTGCATCTTTTGTTACTGTTTTGTTATTGTTATTGTTTTGCGGCAGAACTTACTATCTGTGTGTTTAATAAGCTTAAAGTTCATATCTGTTAAGCGATTAAACCTGATTAATTCCCGTTAGCATGTCAACGTCAGTCACAATACACAGACGTATTTGACAGAACGTCACACCTGTTACTTGTTGTAACGTCTTGTTTTGAAACAAAATTCTTACATATCGCACCTTTAAGGGAAAGTTGAGATGTCTAAAAAAACTTCTGTGGAATGAACATTACAGTGATAATATCTGTTTACGAGGAGTCGATTAAGATTTTTTTTTAAGCACTGTGGAGGACCTGGACTGAAAAGCTCTTCTACACATACAAGGGTTTTTCTCTTTTTCATTAGGAGATAATAATGCTTTATTTATTGAAAATGTCTCATAGTTTATACACAGTAGCGTGTCAACTAATCTCCTTGTCAAGTGTTTCTGTCCAGAGAAAGAAAAGGACACAGGAATGCTTTCAGGGAGGGAATGAAAACATTCATTACTTTGAAAAAATGGACTTTACTGCAGTTGTTTCTTCAGAAAGACTTGAGCTTTTCAGAGATTTTAAAAACTTGGCTTTAATGGAGGGAGATTTCCCACCATTAGTGATGATCGTGTTTATATTGCATTATCTACTTCATTCTAACTGTATCACAAAAGTAATTCAAAACCTGATAAGAGCAGCTATGAAGATTAACAAGGTCACTCAGTGAAGCACTCTATTAAAAAGCAATCCTCAATGCAAGTTTATCTACCTACTTCAGTGGCATTTCAGTGATGAAATATAGCATTAATAAGAGTCAAACTGCAGGATTATTTATAAAGGATGAATCACATTATTAACCAGTTGCAGAGCATGTTCCCTTGTTGTGGGCCAATCAGTGTCTGGGTTTAGGCCAGTGGGCGGGATCAACGTGTGCCCGACTGTGGAATTTGCAGGAGGTGACCCTCCAGCCGGCGTTACTGACAGGCTTTTAAATCCTTGAGTAAACACACTACAGCTCCCATAACTCCAGGGTAACATTAACCCTCATCAATCAAACCTAAACTCTCTAACACAACAGGTTCATCACAACCGTGGATCACGTGTTTCATACCATTACAAATGATCTACACACAGTTTCAAGGCCTTTACACATACATACATACATACACGCTGATAATTATGACTGATAATTCTGGCAACGCATAACAAGCCTGACATGATTTTCCAAATAAACTATTAATTCTGTAAACTCTATATTGAGAAAGAGAAGAAACCTTGGTGAGTTTCAGCCACAGCAGCAGCTAAAAAGCAAAGCACCATACGCAAAACATTTGAGTTTAAAAAGTTCACTTTTGTATGCAATAGTTTAAAACAGGCTAACGTTAGCCTACTCAGATTATTTTGTCCAAAAGTAATGTTTACAAAGATGCACTGAGTTTAGTTTACTTGGCTAGCAAGCTAGCTGCACCCTCTGCAGTTAGCTATGTTTGCACCTTAGCTAATCTCAAACTGTACACAGCTGCTAATGCTACCTAGCTAACAACACTTACTTGTCAGGTAAGTCGGGTTGCCCTGACAAAAGCAGCAAAAGAAAATCAGACTGCAGCTTCATTTTTTAAAGTACCCAGTCAAATTCATACAGAGGGTGCAGATCCTTTTCCAGCCATGTTGCACTACAGTAGCCCAGAATGGACAAACTGAACACTGGCTCTAGATAAAGAGTTCTGCTTTCTATGTGAGTTTTGCAGCCACTGCAAGTTCTCAGGCTTGAGAAGAGGGAGAGTAAGATGAGGTTTTTGCATTCTGCAAACTTACTGATAGATGCCACTATATTCTACACACTGGTCCTTTAAACAAATCTCATGACAAACAGTGTCTCAGAACAACTCTGGAGGTGGTTTAAGTGATCAGATCTCTCTCCTGTAATAAATCTCAACATATTTACACCTGGACTTCCAAGACCTGTAAGATGCCTTCATGGCAACAAATCTAACAAGTTCATGAAACAGACAATAACAAATCCACTCAAACCATCACATCACATGAGGTTGTTTCCTCTTTAAAGTCTGTCGTCACTCAGATCATCAGCTGAAGCAAGACTTCAGCTTTTGCTCAATCACGCTTGTACATTTTCTTCTCACCAGCGGGTCAGTAATAACCAATAAATCTGAAGAAATCACAGTCTTTATACACCAATCAACTCAGCATGTGTGTGTATAGGCAATTTCTCTACAGACCCCTTACCGTATAAAATCTCTATCTTATCTGTGTTTTCTTTCCAGATTAGCCGTCAGTCCCACCGATCGCAAACACACACACTCAGCCATTGTTCCATGTTTCACTTGGAGCAGATGACGTACGTTATCTGACTCAAAACCCACGGCATTGGCCAAAAACCATTAGGGTTTCGTGAAATGAGGCGGGTGTCCCTCCCAGTCTACACAGCCAAGATACCCGGAGAGGATTGTCGGGGAAAATGATCTGTGTTATTAGCTGTGAGAGATGGCCTTAAATTGTAGGTTTCAACACAATCAACACAATCTGATGGTGTGTGTGGAGGTCAGTGTGAGGACTCTCTGGTATTCACACACTGCAGGATGCTACTTTAATGGTTTCTTTTGCAACCATTGACATCATATTTTGTATTATTTCACACTTGTTTTACTCCAGTAACGCCCTGATTCACACGTTCACACGATGTTGTTCAACTGTGGTGGAAGTGGAGTCACTCACATTTTCCCAATCAGTCCTGTGCTTCGACATACCATCTGTTTGCCGCAACACGTTTGCTTCTCTAGTTTCCCCATTTTGACTCAGGATCCTCTTCAGCCAAACAGCTATTTAACATTTATTTGTTGCAGATCACTGTGGCTAAGTTACATTACAAGATGCTGATGTATGGAAGCTAGGGATGCAACTAACAAATATTTACATTATCCATCAATCTGCTGATTATTTTCTAGATTAATCAATTGATTTTTTGGTCTATAAAAGGTCAGACAATGGTGAAAAAATGTTGGATCGCTGTTTTCAAAGATGTCCCCAGAAACCAGAAACAAAGGCAAAGCCTGGGACATGGGTCAAACTGTAGCTTTTATCACACTGATGTTTGGTCATTTTTCTCATCAGTTAGGTTTTAACCACTCATTTGATCATATACAAACGGGGTTTCATGCCATGCTTGACTCAGCCCGCTGTGTGGGCGAGACCTTGATACCGCGGCTCCAACTCTGGTCACCACAGTGCAAGACTCTGGCTCCAAACGATGTGACTGGAGGATGGCAGCACTCCTATCTGAGCTATTTTGGCTTCATTTTTGTACTGTGGGAGGAAGTGGAGAGCCGTCATCCTTCTTTATTTACAGTCACTGGTTGTGAGTTGCTTCACTGACTTTCATCACGTAATTTTCATGGTCATGGTAACCCCAAACACGGTTTTATCCTAAACCTAACCAGGTAGTTTCAGTGCCTAAACATTACCAAACTGTGATCCCTTCACTGCGTTCATCACGTGTTAAAAACGTCTTTCTGACCACGTCAGATACAGCAGCTAAAGGATTCCTTCTGCCTCAGTATCAGACGCAGAGCGGCGGTGACTACGGTGTTATTGTAAAAAGCTAGACATCACGTGTTACATCAGCAGGTTATTCTTAAAAAGGTGAAACGGACAACCATGCGGAAAATATTACAGATTAATCAATTTAAAAGTTTGAATATCAAAACTAATGAAATATGAAACATTAAGTATCAGATGTCACTTCATCATCAGCAGTTTCTTGTGGTTTTTATGTTGTTGGCAGAGAATTCGATGTGATTCACATCCTGTTGGCTCTACATAGCTTTTGAGACTGATGATGCAATTCTGTGAAACACAACACCGTGTAGACAGCGGGGGGTGGGCGGTGTATCATCATTACAATCTTTTACAAAGTCATACTTGTAGTCATCAATACTGTTTCCATATTTCTCTTTGTTGGCTTATAACAGCGTCTGGTTCAAAAAGAAGTGTGTCTCCTGCCACGAACACAGCTGAAACTTTCCCACAACTTCCCCTTTGTGGATTAATATACATCTTGTTTCCATTTGTCATTTTATTCCACAGTCATTTGTTTTGACATGTAGAAACCATGTGGATTCATGATGTTCATACAATTTATTTAAAATCATCATGAAACGGAAATCAGAGTGCTATTTGCATCAGCATATTGACATGTTTCCTATGAAAACTGACAGCCTGAGAGCAACTTCTCACAGTAACTGAACGTCATCCATTAACCAGCAGACTCTGAATGGGACTTTATTTAAGAGCGACAGTAATATACAAAAGAGAAAATAAGACAGGCCTTTTAAATGAACAACTGATAATTTCCTTTTTTGAAAAATAAACATTTTTATTGCTTTTATTGCTAACATATCACTAACTCTTTCCCTGCCAGCATTTTATGAAAAAAGCATTTTTGACAAAATTCACAGATTTTTAAACACCCACAGAATATTAAGCTCTATAAATATGTTAACATGGAATATATCAAAAGAAAGAACACGTCATCTAGTTTCAGACACATAAAAGTGTTTCATTATAGCTTCATGCATTGTTTTTTTAAGCACTTAAATGTTGGTTGGTTGCATCAAAAAATATCAACTTTACATTTTTATTTTTGTTTTTCATCACTTCATATTACGTGTGTTACACGGTCACCAGTGTGGCTAATGTTAGCTGTATGTGTCCCCCGTCACCTGCCTCTTCTTCTTCAAGTTGTGATGATCTGTCACAGCATCTCCTACTGTCCGGCAGTGAAAACAGCAACTGACAGAATATAAAGTACTAATTCTGTTTTAACAATAGTCAATTTGCAGGGATCCCACACTTCATTTTTTCTATTGCTTTTTCTGGGATGTCTTTTCTTTCTGCCCTTTGCTATTCTCTTCCTGTTCTTCCTCTATGATATTGCAATTCGCACCTCACATCCACGTTAAAGTAGCTTATCCACAGTGGAAGTGAGCGTGTTGTGCAACGTAAAAAAACATCTGTGTGATGTAAAACACAGTTCTCTGTACAGCAGTTTAAACAAAGCCTTTTTAATAATCCAGCTACTCCAGGAATCATTTCAGCACTAATAAAAATACAAAGAATGGTTTATTTCCTGGGTGTTTGTCATATATTGTTAAACAGATACACAGTGTGAATGTGGCTGTGATCTAAAAGGGTTAAAAAGACATTTTTCATTTCATCTCAACTTTAATCCAAGCTGAATAATAAAAAATGATGATGCTCCCTGTCTCCTCATCTGATATAAAACAGAAAGTTACTTTCTATTAAACTAGTATTCTACTATTTCTGACATGCTGTGTTCATGTCAGGTACTTTATGTTAATTCAAAGTGTATTTTTATTTTTCTCTCTCTCTCCTTCTCACCTCCTCTTCACTGTCTATGTACAGAATCAAGGTAATATGAGGAAAGAGTTATGATGACTGAAGAAAAGAGGAAGGGTAGACAAGAAAGTGGGAGTGTGAAGTTTTTTAAGTGAGATAAGACAGAAATTGAGGAAACACAACACTTGAGACCAACCAGCTGAAGACACAAACCAAAACGACCAGCTGGAGTTTAATAATCTGACCAAAGATCTCAGCATCCAAAACCAACATAATGAGGAGTTTTCTTCTGCTCATCTTCTCACTGATGACAGGTAAGACAATTATTAATACCTGATTACTGATGTTAAGGCTCTGCTTGTAAAAAAAATAAATAAATTAGAATATATTCTGATGTCTGGTTTGAGCTAAATGATTTGTGTTAATGAGTTTTACTACAGATCAATATGAGAAGAAATCCCACAACAAACATGTAGAGCTCCACAGCTCCAGCAACTGCAGCAAAACACAAAGTTCAGGTTCATAAACTTAAAGCAACAGAATCAAAACAGTTTACTACATTTTCTTTTGACACGTTTTGCTCTGATGACTCATTTATGTGTAACACAGCAGGTAAGAAAAGATGATGGATACATAAAAATCCTTTGGTGGACAGACAGTAACATTTCAGGATTGTTTTTCAAGACTGAAAAACATTTGGATCAAAATTCTTAATATGTGTAATGGGTGTTATTGGAGCTGCAGCGATTAATCGATTATTAATTGACTATTAATTTAATCGCCAACTATTTTGAATTCTCTCAAATGTGAATATTTTCTGACTGAATATTCTTGGGTTATGGACAAAACAAGATGGGTTTTTTTTATTTATACTTTAGAAGCAGAGGCTTTTCCAGATGTTTCCCAGAAAGTTTCTAAAAATAAAACTAGGAGTAGGTGTGAATGAAAATATACAATGTGCAGAACTCAACAGTAAGGCTTGCCTGCTTGCCCGGTGCAAGTTAAAAATGCCATGTCAGGAAAGTAAATCTAACAATTCACTTGCCTGACTGGGCAAGTTAAAAAAAAGAATAAAAATATTAAAGTATTTTGATAATCAATTAATAATTAAATCATTTTTTATGTGAAGTGCTGTTTTCAGGCTTTCAAATATGAAGATTTATTGCCTTTCTTCATTTATTATTATATTAAACTGAATATGTTTAGACTGGAAAAATGAAACATTTAAAGACATCACCTTAGACTTTGAAAAGTTGGGATAGACATTTTTTACTACGCAAGTTATAGACCTGTTTCTCCGAAAACCCACTTTTTAAAAATGACCAACCATCGCGACCTGAATGACACATTACTGCAATTTCCTCATCCCCCTATATTATCCTGAAAATATATATGTGTTAAAACAACATAGGACATTTTAGTCTAGTACATAAATGAGACAAAATAAGTACATATCGGTGGAATAAAATCCCCTGTGACCCACCCGTGGGCCCCGACCCAACCTTTGGGAATGACTTTTAAAGACACTGCAGCCTTACATTAAATATAACAATTAGTTTTAGTCTGTATTGAACCCTGATCTGTGAGCCACTGATGAATCCTGAAACTGTTTCCTGACGTTATCCAGACAGTGTGTGTTTTGTTGACAGAAAGTTTTCAGAATCTGTCATGATGTGAACTTTTCTCTTTGCTCTACAGGCTGTGGGGCCTCGTTTGAAGTGAAGGGATGCTCAGGAGGCTGGATTGAATTCACCTGCAAATATCCAAAACAATCTAAAAAATACGAAAGTATTTTTGTGTATCATCCAAAAACAAAACCCAAAAGAACCTCTCAAAAGGATCGGTGGGTAACCACAGACATTATGTCCCTGTACCATGATACAAAAAATAAACAAGTCAAGGTGGTCATCAAACAACTTAGAGAGGAGGACTTTGGAGATTACAATTGTAAATTTAACGAAATAAAAGAATCATCAGAGGAAGATGAAGGCAAGACACATAAAGTCAAAGGTAAGAAATGTTACATCTTTTTTTATTCTCTCTCTTGTCCTACCAACTAAATTCTTCTAAAAGCCCTCCTCCCAGCATATTTAAAAAAGCAACAACTGTAGGAGATTAAGCTTCTTAGACGAGTCTTTCTGGGTTTAAATACTTATGGTCCATAGATTAATGAAAACAGGAAATAAACAGCCTTATTCCACAGATTCTTGTTAAAGGACCTGATTACACTTGTTGCTGCAGATACCAACATTTCATCTGTCTGAACAGAGACGATTTACAGATGTATCTTATGGCTAATAAACTGCTTTTATAGTTGGAAGAAGTCATGTCAAAATAATAGTTTTATGTGGCAACATATTCCTGATTGCATATCAAGTCATATTTAATTAATTAGCAAGGAGACCTTGGCTGTAGAGCAGGAATGAAAAGCTGATTATTTCTTTTCTACCTCCAAATACATTTCCTGTTGGCTAAGTTCCGTATGAATAAATTAAGCAGTATTAATTGCATTTTATATTTTTATTTTACCTCAATAAAAAACAAAACTTTGTTCATAATTACGGTGTTTAATCAGGCCTTTGAGGTTTCTAAATACCTTGGTATACTGTAATACCTTGATACCACCCGAGCCTAGTGTTCAATGAAAGACATTTCAGAAATATGACTATGAGTTTTAGTTTAATATTATATACATCTATCCCACCCAACAACACAAACCACTACTTGGTGAAAACAATTTGATAGGATTTTGATAAAACAGCAAATCAAGTGAGACGAATGTTAATCAATTTGCCATAAAGCACACATTACAAGTCATGATTAGTAGATATCATGAATTGATTTGGCATTTTTTCTGTTTCCATTGTAGTTTTAAAGAGACACAACTGCCGGGGACCATTTCTTCAAACTGCCTACAGAACAGCCAGAACCACCATCACATGTGATTATCCAGAAAATGAATACAAGTCCAGTGTCAGGTTTTTCTGCAAAGAGAAGACACATTCCATCTGTGAGGACATTTCATCAACAGAATCCTCTCCAGAGTCGAACGGGACATTCAGTCTCACAGAAACCAACAGCAGCTTCAGCATGTCCATCAGTGAGGTGTCCTCAGAGGATGCTGGTGTCTACTGGTGTGGAGTGAAATCAAAAGATGGAAGCTACAGAACCGCACTCCGAAAAATACGACTGGAGGTTGAAAGTGAGTAACGCACGTGTGACACTTTTATGTTTGATTTACTCACATATATAATTAAGGTGTATCTGAAATATGTCGTCAAATGCAGTCACTGATAGGCCATCCTGTGTCTGTCTGTCGCTCTACAGATATTACTGACTTGATGAGGTTTCCAACTGTTGGACAGACTTTTATGTACTCATGTGAATATCCAAAGAGTACTTCAGTAACTAAATTCGTCTGTAAGGGAGAAGATCCATCTATATGTAAAAGTCTAGTAAGCACTTCACTGAAGGGGGACACGGGGAAGTTTTCCATTAAAGACAAAAAGGCTGGGAACATGACCATCACAGTGAAAGACATAACTTTAGATGACACTGGGACATACTGGTGTGGAGACAGAAGCACTGACAAAAGACGCAGCAACCTATTCTTCAACAGACTTACGATGACTGTTGGTGAGTCTTCTCATTATTTTGTTCTTTGGATGCAATCTGAAGTACTGCATCACGGCCCAGCGGAGGGTTAATCTGGGGTGTGATGTATTTTCCTGCCTGTTTCTACGCTTCTCTGTGGGTTGAAACAGTTGAACAAATTAGAAGTTGATATCTAAACTGTCTGTATCATGCTCTGAACTTTGTTTAATAAGCATCTGGATTAAAAACAAAACCTGGAGCTAGCGCTGTGACAAAAACCGCATTACCGCAATACCGTGGTCACATGATGCCCTATTATCGTCATCGCCACTGACCGAGCTGCTGTATTTGACGAGTTGGGAGTGAGAACATTTTGAGATGAGAATCATTTGTGTTTTTCTATATGTGTAGTCTCAGGTAACACATTTCATCCAAAGAGATATTAAGACAGCAGAAAAAAAACAGAAACATCCTCATTTGAAAATACAAACTGATGGCTCCAAAACTAAAATAGTTCATTTTAGGGAGGGGGTTCCTGTATTTCTTTAATCTGTACCACCTCTATTATCTCATTACCATCAGAACAACCACATCCTACAACCTTCGTTTCTTCAACCGATGTGAGTGAATCAGCTGACAGTAATGGTGAGAAACCTACTGCAGTAAAAGCAGAAAGTTCATTGCTGGTGGTTTAAATAAGTCTGTTCATCATTTTGTTTTGGGGTTTTGTTTGTTGCAGGCTTTCTGTTGCCTGTCATCATTGCTGCGGTCGTCTGTGTAACTGTGCTGGTGCTTGTGCTAATTGTGGTTCTCGTCTGCAAAGGTAAGAGATTTCTTCAGTTTGCACAACATGAAACACACAAGTTCACACACATACGAGGAGACACACTTTCCTCACGCTGACAGTAAGTGGGGGTGGCAAGCCGTCAGGGCTGGACTTACAAATGTTATCTGTGGATCTTTTTCTTCATTAATGCATTAGTTCATAAAATCCATAAAATGCTGAAAAATGTTTCTTTCCTTCTGCGTGTAAATTTCTTTTTCTCTCCTCTCTCTCTTCCATTTTCACATTTTTCTCTGCTAGGATTTGATCGTACAAAAACTACCGACAAGGAAGTACAGAACAAAGAGGTAAGTGTATATATTTGTGTAAATGGCTGTCCTGAGTGTGTGTGTGTGTGTGTGTGTGTGTTTGTGTGTGTGTGTGTGTGTGTGTGTGTGTGTGTGTGTGTGTGTGTGTGTGTGTGTGTGTGTGTGTGTGTGTGTGTGTGTGTGTGTGTAAATGCTCATAGTGGCAATAAACCTGTAATGAACATCAACATAAAAGCCACCCGTGTCTGATATATAGTATCTGTGACAGATACTTTAGACATACCAGCAGTTTTTTTCTTGATGTTTGTGGTTAATTATCATTATTTTTATTGTAATTATTATTATTGGTAAATCTAATATTAGTAGTTCGATTACTGGGATTCTGGCTGTGACATTTCCATGTGCAGCTGACAGACTGACGGCCTTCGCTTGCATATTTTTCCATGATGCACTGCAGAGAATTTAAGTTAAGTTTATTTAAGTGATTTTCTGTTCCAAAAAGCAAGAAAAAAGGAAGAAAAACTCAAAGATTTCAGTTTAGCCAGAGAAGAAAAGGAAACAATCTCAACAAAAGATTAGTAGTTAGTGGTGGGTAAAACTTTTTCATTTGATTTGGGTTCAGAACTCAAAAATCTATTGCAGTTTGTCGCCCTGAAATTTTGAGTTGTCTCATCTTTTTCATAGACCTACAACAACGATAAATTAAAAGTCACGGGGAGCAACTGGTGACGGGCTAAAGAGCCACAGGTTGCAGACCCCCGGTCTAACCCAACATAAATGTCCAGCTGGTGGCGCCAGAGGAAAAGTCGGGGGATTTTAGGGGAAGTCTAGGATTTATCACCTGGGAATCACGGATGTCTGTATAAAATTCCATGGAAATTCATTTATCAGTTGTTTATATATTTTTGTCTTAACTTAAATGGTGTTCTGACTGAGTATCTGACAGATGATGATGTCACACACTGCACTGTGGGACAGCTGAGGGTATTAAAGAACAATTATTAGTTTGGGGCCAAACCAGGTGATGATCACAGCCTTTTATCATCAGTGTGGTCGGTGCTTTTTGTCAGGACTGAATATTAATCCTGTGTTTTTCATTCTGCTCTGCTAGGACGGTGCCTATGAGGAGATACAGGAGCTCCCCCCGAAGCCACAGCCAGGAACTGCAATGAAAACCATTTATGCCACAGCCAACGTTCCCACATACCCCTTTCCTGCCCCACATCACACCTCCTACATCAATTTTCAGCACAGGTCTGCTGTAGTCGGCGCTAAAACACATCCTACTGCGAGAGACAACAACCAACACCCCACCTACTCAACTGTCAATCCTTTCTATTCTACTGTCAACATGCCAAAGCAGCTCTGAGGAAAGTCCTGACAGTTTACACGTCATTCATTTTTGACTGGATATTTTTTTTTCAACCAGGAACAGACTTTAGTTATCAGAGGATTCATTCATTCATTGTTCCCTTGGTTTGATTCAAGGTTTAGTCACGGGGTGAGTTACCAAGTTACCAGCTCTTCAACATCAGCTCAAAAAAAGACCACTGGATTAAATCAATAACTCTGAACAATATTCAGTGAAATGATTAATATGATAGTTATGTTGTAGCTCTAATGTTTTATATTCATAATAATCATATGATAGTTATAGATGGTAAAATAGTTAAAAGCATTATTGGATTGGATTGCACACAAATGTGACTGATAATATGTAAGAAATAGACTGTTTTATTCACCAACTTTGTTTTTGCTGTTGTTGTTTTTGTTTATTGCTGTATTATAGTATCATGATAAGGTGCTAAAGGGCCTGAAGTAACATATAAATGTCAGTCCTGGCTTAACTGATCTGGATGATGGGCAACATTAGAGATATTGTTTCATGAATAATACTGTAAATATGGGTTTAGATAACTAGTTGATGTGAATAACAGACTGGATGGCAAAGTGTGGATCTTAGTTTTCTAAATGCTTATTCTCACTTATAAGCTCTTGGCAAAAATGTAAGTTTCCTTTACACAAATTATTTACACAGCTGTGCCACAGATGGTCCCGTCTTTATGTATCAGTTTAACTGCTACAAGAATATCATGAATTAAATTTATTTTAATTTATTTATTTTTAGATTTAAGTATTAACCAAAGCCATTGCTTCACCAATTTGCACATTTACATCTGCTGGTTTTGCCTTTTTCTTTTCAGCCTTGATGCATAATATCTCCCCACACCATCAGTTAGTATATCACGCACAGCGTGTTATGCAACATGTAGTTGCTTCATTATCAAAGATAAATCTTTCTAAAACCCTTCCTTTTTTTAAACTAAGATTTGTTCATATATTTGTAAATATTGTCACTTTTTTCATTTTGATCTATTTCTACATTGTATTTGATTTACCAAAAATGTTTTTTTTTACAGTGATTTTAAACAAGATTTAACTTTATATTGAGTGGTCACCTTCAACTTATTATTGCTATATTATTATTACAAATTGTGTCTGTTTATATTCCACAAATTTACAAAGTGCTTTGCAAGAGACATCCATCCTCTGCCAATCAAACAGACCTCTCTACTCTTCCCAACCAAAGCCGGCGCCGCTGGGTTTACGCTTCTGTCAACATAATGACAAATTATTATGAATGTATCTGCCATGTCACAAAGCGTTTCTAATAAACATCAGTAAAAATATTCACTAATAAGTGTTTTGTTTCATATACTGACAAAAAAGATCACAATCTTGGTTAAATATTGAAAAACACTAACTTGAAGCACAACACATGATGTATTTACTTTATCAATCATTTAAATGATGTGCTTTGCCTTAACTCAGCCAAAATGATTTTGCTGCCTAAATGTGACCACAAACTGAAACGAAGACATGAACTGTGATCTACAGAGCAGACGGCACATTTTGTACACCCACCTTCTCACAGCTAATGAATGCTCCACATCCTGTACTGAAAAAAAGCTGCCATGAAACATAACGCGGACAACAATTGCATGTTCTTACAAAACATGATTGGCAAAACAAATTGTGAAACTAATTTCTAGAAGAAAAGGATGAGTGGTAATATTCAAAAATTAAATCATTCTAATAACAGGATATTCTGTAATAATAAAAATATTAAGTAGTGTGAACACGTAAGAAGAGCAAACAGATTAAGACTAAATCAGGAGCAAAGAACACAACAGGAACACACACTCGCTATAGAAGAAAGTATAAGAAAGGCAGAAACTTTAAAGCCTCTGGAAACGTGGCTTTAATGCAGATAAGATGCCAAAGTTTTGGATTCTCATTAACCATCCTAAAGATCTGACTGTAGATAAATGTTCATAACTATTAGGAAACCTGGTTCAAAAACAGCTCATTTTGCAGAAAATGAATGAATGATTATATCTCTGACTGTGTGTCAGCTCATGTTTGATTGACAGCTGCCTCAGGACTCCCAACACAGGAGCTCAGTAACGTCCTGCTGCGTGTGAAGATGCAGGCAGCAGCAAAATGTATTTCAGCCACCGAAACAAAAGACCACCTAAAAAATGTTTTAAAAAAGGAAAGGAAGGGAAAGACTGGCCACAAGCAAAGTAAAGTGGGGAATATGTTCTAAACTATATCTGATATTGATTGATATTGATTGTTTACTTGGGTTTTACTCAAATCAAGTCATGTAACTAACCTTTCTGACATCTTTAAGGTCACGGGTTAACACCAGGCCTGTGCATAGTTCACTAAACCATCATAACCAAAAGTGATGCTCAAATGGAATTGCTATAACAGCATGCAAAAAGAAGTTATAACCAAGTATAACAGTTAATTTTGCCCATGATGACCAGTTAAGTTGTGAACGGTTGGGGCTGTTAGTTGATATGATATACATGTACAAAAACCCAGTGAAAAGGAACGAAAGATAAAGGGAGAAGACAAGAAAGGAGGCGGGTCATTTGTAGGTAACCCAAAACATAATTTCAGGAAACTCGGCTGTGCAGATGTTAATGTCATACCAACAGATAGAAAGAGGAACTGACAAAACCATCTAGAGAGGAGAATCAATACTCTGAGGATTTCAACATTCAAAACCAACAAAATGCGGAGCTTTCTTCTACTCCTCTCACTGATGACAGGTAAAAACTGCTGCCTGATTCCTGATATTAGAGATTTGATAGATAACTATTACACCTTGTTCAAAACTAAACTAGCCTCAGTACATCCTGTACAGTGGTTTCAGCTGCTATTTTTACAGTCTTACTGCAGCTGCACTGCACTGTCAAAAACAGCCTACATTTAAAACTCAACTGAATTCATTTATTGTTTCTGTTTTTTTACCGTGAGTGTTTCATCACAACAGTGATACAACCTACAGCCTGCTGAAACAAGGTTAATTACACAGGTTGAATTTGTGATTTAATGTGAAAATGCAAAAGCTGTTGTTGAAAACTTCTGACAAAAAGCCCTTTGCACTTTTTCATTAATTTATGTTGATGTTTTATTGATGTATCACTGAAATGTTACAGCAGAATTAGGAGTGAGAATACAGGTAGTACAAAAAAACAAAGTAAAACACAGGGCTGTATAAATACTTCCTAATTTACGTGAATATGAAACTATCAGACCCGTGTTTGTACGCTCTTACATAACTTATTCCCCACATATCTACCATGGCCTCTATGACGACTTGCTGATAATAATGAAATGTTCATAGATGTTGTGGCCCACACACACACACACACACACACACACACACACACACACACGCTGAAAAGTTTGGCACTGTGTCTTAAAATGGCTACCTTAAGATTATTACAATAGAGCTGGACGATATGGTAAAAAAGTCATATTGTCATATTCATTAAATTCTATTAAAATCATGATGATGTGACATTTGTTGTGGTCTGTACCAAACAAACATGTTTAATTCATCTGGAGAACAAGATTTTTAGACCAGGACATTTCTGCAGCACTGCAGTCCTTCATTATAATTGTTATAATATTGCAATTAATTGTGCAGCCAGATTACAAAACTCACAGTTCTGTTGGTTGGCTCAAGACTATGAGCAACACTTTTCAGATAAAAATATTGATATCTAATTTGACAAATTGTTTATAGCTAATCGACCTCGATTGGTCCAGACAGCCACAGATATAAAACAGCAGATGAGTGGTTTTCTGCAGCATTATTGTAATACAACAACATAAACATAAAATGGTTTTAAAACACATCATTTAAAGAAACACAATTATACTGTGAAATACTGTAAAAAACACTGATAAAAAATACTGTCAGATATATTAAAATACAAAATTCATTACTCTTTTAGACTAATCCAGTAACTCTGGGATTGTTTCAGTGTCTGACATGATGTGAACTTTTGTCTTTATCTAATCTGCAGGTTGTGAGACTTCATCTGAAGTGAGCGGATGTCCAGGAGGATGGGTTGAATTCACCTGCAAATGTCCAGGGAGATGTGACAGTATTGTTGTAGTTAATCCAAAACAAACACCCCAAAAAAGTACTAAGAAGGATGTGTGGGAAACCAAAGGCAACATTTCTCTGTACCATGATACAAAAAATAAAAAACTCAAGCTGGTCATTAAACAACTTCAACGTAGGGACTTCGGGCAGTACAGGTGTAAATTTTACCAAGACCCTAAAACCCTCCTTGACACAGAGGAACTACATTTGGTAAATGGTAAGAGACTCACTTTTAATGTGTTTTTAATCAATTCAAATTAAAACCTAATCAAAATTGTTCAGTAAGAAAATAAATGAAATAAATAAACATCACAAAAATTGTTTTTGAGGCACATGAAACCATGGATTGTTTATGATTTAATCCTAAAAGACCTCAGATATCAGATTTTTAACGTTTGGAGCCATTAGTACAAAAATAGTGATGTTCTTTCCAAGAGCTAAAAGCTTAAAGTTCACATTCTCTAGTTAAGTTAAGTTAAGTTAAGTTAAGTTAAGTTAAGTTAAGTTAAGTTAAGTTAAGTTAAGTTAAGTTATTAGGCCCTATTTAGACAATCTATAGCACATGGTTTAAAGTTCATAAACCAAAAACCAGGTCATAACAATTAACATTATGATTAAAGGAACAGTTCATCCAAAATTTTAAATTCAGTCATTATCTACTCATCCTCATGTTGACTGTGGGTCGAAAACAGCGCTTCAGAATCTCCCAAACAATGGAAGTGAATGGTGACCAGTTTTCAAACGACTGGAAAAACATATAAAATGCCTCCATACTCCTCGTGTGGCGTAATCCAAGTCTCCTAAAGTCCTGACATGCCGTTCATTCAGTGCTTCATCCTATTTCATCCACCTGCAACCGTTTGCTTTTTATTAGAATTTTAATTTTTATGACCTCTGGATTAACTGCTGTGCCTTTGAAGCAGAGTGTGTGACGTGAACCTGCCTGTGTAGACACATCTTATGAATAATGCATCTTTTAAATAGCAGGAAAACACTGAGCCACTGACTTTAGATCAGGTTTTAGTTTGTCAAAGGTTCAGTCATGTTCCGCTGCCTCAAGGTAGCAATGTTTCAACACATGTTGTGCGCTGGGAAGAAGACAGAGCCCTTTACGTCTTGAGCTAAACAAATGATCAGAAACCAATCCATCATAAAGAAGAAATTACAAAATTAACTGATATATTAGGTAAATAAATCAGACTGTACTGTATGTAAGTGAGATGACATACATTTCCATCTATACAACAGAATTAGTAATACACTTTGATGAACTGAGTCAGTGTCACAAAACCTCATTTTTACAGACTGGTATTTCCACAACCTTTTTTATAATTTCTATCCAAATGATTTTGTGATGTTCTTTTTACTAGTTTTATTTAGAAAATATATATATACATATATGTATATATGTATATATATATATATATATATATATTTATATATATATATATATTAAGTTTATTCACTTACTTAAGAGTTTACATGTTTTCCTTTTACTTTTTCATTTGCAGAGAGAGACGGCTGCCAGGGACAGTTTAATCAAACTGCATACAAAACAGCTAAAACCACCATCACATGTGATCATCCAGGAAAGAAATCTGAGTATGATATCATGTTTTTCTGCAAAGAAAATAAAACATCAATCTGTGAGGATATTTTATCTTCTCCAAAGTCAAACATGACATTCAATCTCACAGACAACAGCAGCAGCTTCAGCATGTCCATCAGTAATGTGTTCTCACATCATGCTGGAGTCTACTGGTGTGGAGTGAAATCAAATGATGAAAGTTACCAAACTGCACTCAGAAAAATACAACTGGAGGTTAAAGGTGGGTAACACACTTTTATGTTTGATTTAGTCACATTTTTAATTAAGGTGTATCTGAAACAGTCATCGATAGGATGTTGTAGGATGTTGTCTGTCTGTCTACAGATATTTCACGTGACTTCACAAGGTCTCCAACTGTTGGACAGACGTTTACATACTGGTGTAAATATCCAAAACGTGTTCCAATAAAGAAATTCATCTGTAAGGGAGAAGATCCATCTATATGTCAACGTCTAGTAAGCACCGCACAGCTCGACATGACCACTGGGAAGTTTTCGATGGAGGACAATAAAGAGAAGACAAACATCACCATCACTGTGAGAGAAGTTACAACAGAGGACACTGGGACATACTGGTGTGGAGCAGAAAGCACTGACAAAAAACGCAGCAACCCATTCTTCCACAGACTCGTGATGACTGTTGGTGAGTCGTGTTATTCTGTTATGCAGATTTTATCATTTTATCTAACCCTGGTCCAGACTGGAGGAGGGTAACTGACTGATAGCAGGCATGAAAAGAAATATACAGTCATTTTAATTAATGCTGCTTATCTTATTAAATTACTTTAATAAACAGTGTTTTTGATCTGTTGAGTTTCAGGTAACAAAACTCATCCAGTGTGACAAGTAGCAGTAGAAGAAATGAGCCCATTCATACTGTATGTGAAAAACAAAATGGGATTCTAAACCATTAAAAGCGTTACAGAGGAGAGATGCAGTAACAGGAAGTGGTTTGATGTTTATGGTGGGAGGAGGTGAGACAAACATGTCTGATGATGAAGGGAGTGAAGTTTAATACAACATGTACCCATAAACAAAAAACATATCTACAAACTTAACCAAAACTTTATTCGTCACTATTTAAAACATCAGGTGTTTAAACTAAATCAGGAGCAAAGAAAACGTAAAGTTGCAAAAAGCTATTTGCATCCCTACAGCTGTGTAATTTCTATTCCAGAGCCGAACAAATCAGCAAAACTATACAATGCATACATATATATATATGTATATACAGGCTTTTTGTGTTACATATTGTACATACATAATAACCAGGGTGGGACATTTGAACCAACAAGGTACCATTACCTGGAATTTGGTACCAGTACCGAATAATTATTTTTTCCAGGAATTTACTCTCTCTGTAATAACAAAAAAGTATATATTTTATTAAAAGAAAACATTGCCTTTAATTTTTATTATTATTTTGTTATTTTTTAGAGCATGTTACACACCTCACAAAATAAAACCCCTGTCTCATTTCAAACTGTCAGTCAGTCTCCAGGGCAACACTCTTCATGTAGCAGAGGAAACACACAGGATGTCCTTCCTGCTGTTTTATTGTGGTCATTAGCACCGCTGTGCTTCATACTGAAATATTTTCACACTGACAGTCTGCAATTTACAAATATTGATTTCATAGTATGGTTTCAGATATACTAATAAAACTCACACTCTGTTGTGTCGACTAAATATATTGGTGAGGACTTTCAGATGCAGCTGAGTGTTGGCTAACTTTTCTAAAATACTAGGCAACCAGGACCTGATCTGTAGTGCCAACAAGATTCGGTCAGTGCCATTTCAAGTACCAGGTTTGGTACCCAACCCTACCTGCCAAGGTGTCGGGTGGCTTCCAAAATCAACACGCCAAATGAAAAATCTACCCACATTTGGAACTTGGCAGGTGTTAGTTTTGGATGCTGCATGTTTATAACAATTACACTGAGCAATATGTTAATGTAGTCTGGTAGACACTTCTCCTTCACCTTTTCACTATTTTCAAGTAAGTGTTCCATTTTATGTTATAATTCACTCTTAAAGGAGAGACTGACAGTTTTAAGTCTTAAAACAACATTCACAGTCTCTGATATGCATCACTGTAAAAGTGTTATTTATCTCTATAATTGTGACCCATACTGGCTGTGAAGAGTTTCCTTCCAGTCTCAAACTTTTCCTTTAAAGCCCCTGCAGGGACTTTTTAACTGGTTATAAAACAGTCTTAATTTAATACTGATCTCTCCATATGACCTCCATTAGTTAATAAGACCATCCGTGAGAAGATTAGTTTATTTTTGTATAATTGTTTTTAATGGCGGCCACTGAGACGGATTCTCCTTGAAGTCAAATGAAACAAACCTGTGTTTACATTTTCCAGGCACAGTTACAGTGAGTTGTATGTTTGCTAATTAAAATGAAGCAGGAGAAGATTTTTATTTAGATGATTTTATTTTTGACATTATATTTGGTGGTTGTTACGGGGAAACACTACTGATTTTGTCCGCAGGAGCTAAAATCAACAAAATATGAAAGTTCCTTGTTGTTGCTTTAGATGTGGTCTATTTTCATTGTTTTAAAAATGTTATTAGATGGCATTTAAGGAGGTTTTTGTTTCTGTATTAAGAACCAGTTACAAATAAGAATTTTAAAAATATTTTTGATATAGGTGGATTTTTTTAAGAAAAAAAATAAGAGAAAATGATCACATTTTGCCTTTGATGAGATGTTGTTAATTTATAAATGCTTTACTGTACAGCAGCTCAAATTTGTTTCCTTTCAGTGCCGCCACCAGCCACATCTCCTGTTTCTTCAACAGTTCCTACTTCAACATCAGCTGAAAGTGATGGTAAGAGCGCATGTTTGAAATCTTCAGTCTTCAGGCTGCTGATGACCATTTAAAAATTATTTGTAGAATTCAATTTCTTAAACTACTGAACACACATATAGACATTTCTGGGTGATAATGGCATGTGTTGACTGTGTTTTAAACAATTCTGAATGTTTTCTTGTTGTTGTTGTGTTGTTTATCTTGCAGGAGGCCCTCAGGTTGTCATTATTGTGATCGTGTGTGTGGCTGTGCTGCTGCTGCTGCTGCTGCTTGCGCTCATTTTCATCCTTATCTACAAACGTAAGTTTTATTAGCCTACATCTTACAAGTTTGTTAACAGGAAACACGTAAACACACAACCACATCCACAACTTCTCCATCCTGTGCAGAAGTGATGTCTAAAAAAGTCAAAGCAGACGTGCTGAGTGATGTTAGTGACTAGACATAAATTCTGGAAGATATATATTTTTTTCTAGCTTTTATTTCTTCATTTCATCACGGTGGAATTTTAATCCTGTTCAGTTAAACCAAACTGGAAAACACAAAACCATTAACACATACAACTCTGCATTTCTTTCTACCAGGATTTGCACATTCAAAAAACACAAGAAATGCAACGACAGCACAGCAGATCAGAGAGGTTGGTATATGAATGTGCATCTGTGTGTGATGATACTGCATGGGTAGAATTCATGTTGCTGGGAAAATTGAGAAATAGATTACTCATACTTGATTGATGCCATATATTGAAATATTTGGGTTGCAAATACACAGAAGAATCGTGAGACTCTTGCTTCATAGATGTAAACTGTCAATATTGGCCAACAGTGATGCAACTTTATGTCCTTTTTCACAGCATGTGTTGATCCTGTTATAGGTTAAATATTCTACTCACAGTGGTTCAGTTCAGGTTTAGATTCAGATCCATTACAACTCCTGACACCCAACTGGCAAACACATGTCTTCTGTGTTTTCTAGAGGATGCCTAATAAACAAAACAGTCATACTTTTATACTACTACACTGTTATCACATGATAAAACTATCATGAACCGACTGTGCAGCTACAAAAGGAAATATGCAGCTATATGATATATGGAAATGTTTTGGGACATTTATTATGAATACAATATTAATAATACAATTTATCTTCTGTTGTATTTACAGAGAGTGTGTTCTCACATAATTATTAGCATGACAGTGATGCTAATAATGACATGAAGCTCATCCTCAAGTGTAAAATGATTATACAACAGGATACAGAAAACTAAAAGATACAATCAAGATTTATTCATATTGTGGGGTAATTTACCTTCAAAATAAAAAACTTTTTGTTATTGCAATCTAGCAACCTTGAAACAGAGATGATTTGTAGTCCCTGTTGAATCAGCAGCCAACTTGATCTAATGATAATGCTTTTTAAAGCTTGTGAGATTTCCCAAACGACCAAAATACCATATATACAAACACTAAACTGCTTTTTAAAAACTGTTTGTTGTAAATCAGGTATCTGCTGAAGAAGAAAAGACTGCATGGGCAAACTTTACATGTAATTTTAAGCTAGTGGCGCCTTGTCACAGACTCACTGGTTACAGCTGATGGAAGATGCTGAACAGAGTTTGTGAGAGAAACATATTGAACTTCAGAGCGAAATTAAAAATGTATTGAAAAAGACAGATTTCCAACATTTTTCCATATTTGTTGGCGTTTATCCTCTCAAACAGTTTCACTGCGGTCACAAAACCAGAAAGTAGGGGGAAGCGCAGAGGAAAAAAAAAAATACTGGGACAATCACATATTCTTTCTTTTGACAGATCGATGATATGATTATTAAAGCTCATTTTGATTTAATATCAAATTTGTGATAAAACATGGCAAAAACTTACAGCTTTCAAGTCTGAAGTTGGGTCACAGACTGCAGGTATCAGTCCGTTCATGAGCTTGAACTGTTACCAGCCCTCCTTTTTAATCTACACAGAACAACTGAGCACAATTTGTATGGATAGCGCTTAAAGTTAAGATTGTATATGATTTGTTCAGACTGTATTTTTCATTCTTCCCTGGAAGGATTATGTCTACGAGGAGATACAGGAGCACGTCCAGAGGTCAGACTCTGCCTCGCTGCATTACTCTGCCGTCAAGTTTCAAAAGAGCTCTGACAAAGCTGGTGGTGAGGCACTGATCCTCAGACCCAGCTCCTCTGCCTGCGAATACTCCACTGTGAAGAACAGCCAAAGTCCAACCTACTATACTGTCAATGAACCGTCCAGATCTTCACACGATCCTCTCTACTCAACAATCAACAAACCACGGTAGCAACGAGGTCAGAAGTCATAACATTTATCAAATGTATGGTCAGGTCAGGTCAATCATTTCTGATGTTGCTGTTTTCTTACAGCTCAGTGTTTGGACAGTTTAAATCAGTGTTTGGATAGTTTAAATAGTTTTAGTCACATCACCTCGAGCATGACTTTGGGCGTAACTGGTGTAACTATGCTGTCGTCATAGAAACAGATCATAAGATTGTGATATGTGGTGAAACTTTGGAGGTATCTGCTGTCTTCACTTCTACAGCTCGTCTCTGCTCAGCAGTGCAGCTGTCCGTCTTCCTGTCTGTGACACAGTGTGCCTGTTGATTGGCTGTTACACGTGACTTCTAACCAATCAGATAGTGCTGTAAGTTATTGAAATGTGTTCAAATGTGTTCAGAATACTACAGCCCACAGAATCTGTATCTGAATCAGAAATACTTTATTGATCCCCACGGGAAACTGTTAGTGTTAAAGTTTCACCCAATCAAGAATAGAATAGAACAGAAGTATATGTGTATATATAAGAATAGAAATACAGAAAGATAGAAACCTTATGTGGAGATAAGATTTTTAAGAAAATAAAAATATGTGCATTATACATTAAACTACATACAACAATAGAAAGAAATAGAAATAAGAGGTATAAAATATGTAATCAACAAAAACTTACAACAATATATACAGCAGTGGTACAAATACTAGTATAAAACAACAGTATGCTGAAGTGTGATAGGATACCCTTATTGTAATAAGAGTATATGTTGATTTAAATGCACAGTATAAATAAATAAGTGTAGTGGTGATTTCAGTGTAGTTTGTTTATTGCACTATTGAATTGTTATTACTGCAAAAAGTAAACCGTAGAAATTATTGCACATATTGTTAGGCCAGTATTGCACATATGAAGATAGATGAAATATAAATAATTCTCTGATGAAGATTCTTATGATGGGCTTCTGATGATGACATGACATAAATAAGTAATGAGTAGTTTCTGACAGTGTTGAAGTACAGTTCTCTACTGTAGCTCACTCGTAGCACAAGATTCACAACTCAACCGACAAAAACAGTCGACTACATGCTTATTTGAATATATATTTAAAAATGCATCAATCTCAACGTACACTTCCTAAGTCTGAAATTCTCATATCTTTAGGATGACATTTAAGATTTTTAGTATTACAGAAACATGTTTCTTAACTTAATTTAGGAAAATAATATTAATCTTATTTTAGAAGGAAAGTATTACAGAACCATCCAAAATAAACAATTTCCTAAATTACAGCACCAGTTGTCAGGTCTCTATGATCATTCTTCTCAAACTGTATCTTGATTGCATTTTGAGATGATTTATTTTGATTTTAATTTGATTCTTTATCCTGGGCCAAAAATTAGAAAGAAAACTTCGCAAAATGGTGGGTTTTCCTCTTAACCGTCACACGACTGTTTCCTGTCTGTGCCTTTCTGCCAATAAATATCGATCTGAGATCCACTGATAGATTCAATGCGTGACTCACTGACAGATAACAGATACTAGAAACAGTCTGTGTTGTACTGATAGAGAACAGATTCAGACCACTGCAGTCTGTCTTATCATTTCATGTCTGACATGATGTGAACTTTTGTCTTTATCTGATCTGCAGGTTGTGAGACTTCATCTGAAGCTCAGCGTTATGTTCAATCAGGAAGACCTTCTATTACGCTGCCTTCATTCACAACTTTCCTTTACTCCGCCTCTCTCCTCCTATTCCCTCTAATCAGCTGTTTGTGGGCGTTCACCTTCGTCTTTACTATCCAATCAGATGTTGCCACGGTTGCGGTAGCCAGTCAATTTGCTGCTGCCAGACTTTAAATCGCCTCTATCTTTGCTCCATCATCATTCAGTCAGTCGCGTGATCCTCCTCCACCCCTCTCTCCTCCAGTCATTGGACCCAGGTAGCAGAAGATGTTCACCTCGATCCTCCCTGACGCCCTCTCCTCCAGTCTTCAGGTCCAGGCAGCAGGAGTCCAGAGCCACTTCACCTCACCAGTCTCTGCTTTGCACCTCATCATCACCACCACCACCAGTGTCCAGACCCCGGGGGGGTTCTCTTCATCACAGCTTCATCACCCCCATTTATATATGTGCTTATTGTTTCACCTCAATGGGGTCTAACCGCCAAACACTTCATGTTTCATATCTCATGCACGTGCCAATAAACCATTTTCTTTTACTCTTAGTCTCTCCTGATTGAACTGAAGTGAGCGGATGCCCAGAAGGATGGGTTGAATTCACCTGCAAATATCCAAAACTATTATGGGGGATATAATGGTACTGTTGTAGTTGATCGGAACACACAAAGTATCACTGGGCAGAATTTCTTATGTCTTTAACTCAACAGCAAAGTTTCTTCCCAAAAATGACAGGATAACTTGTAAACCGTCTGAGCATTTTCATGTAGTACCTACTTACTTTATAACAAACTACAACCACACAACAGCATCACCATGCAGATGGAAATATGCTCATGGACAGGATATAAATATAGTTATAATAATATTAATGGTATCCTCCTTGGCTGAGCTGTAGCCTTTCATCCAGTAGTTGCATGCTTCCTTCTGCACAGTTATACAGTTGGCAACCAGCAGAAAGAAAATAGCTCCTCCATGAAACTGCTTTTTGGTGCTTTGAGCACCACAAGTGCCATTTAGTTACATCGTATTGGAGAGCAGGCAGACATCTTTACGGCTGAAATCTCCAAACCTCCACAACTCACACCAAAGAAAATCTAGGCCGTACACTGATGCTGATATTGATTGTGACCAGGCTAAATCACTGTGTGTGTTAAAGGAGTGATAAAACGGTCTCAGCTCAGACTCACAGAGCAGCTTGCAGCAAAAAACAAAAACTCTGGTGAAAATATTTTAAATTTGGATAAAATGTGATTTATACTTTTTATGCACTATGTACATGATATGCTAAATTAGGGTTAATTTGGGTTTACAGAGGCTTTCATAAATTGCATGTATGTACCATCTGTAGACCAAAAACCTTTTCAATGTTAACTCTTCTGGGTAAAAGCAATTATATATTCCTTAATCTTTCCAGTTCCAGGCCAAAAAAAACAAATACCAGTTAACTGAAAATTATTTGAAAATTAAAGGTGCAGTGCATGATGGGAAATTAACAACAGCCACCAACCAAATATTGAGTGGCTGGTGAAAATGAACATTCATCTGTTAGTGGCTGGAAGAAAAAAGTTAAGTTTTAAAGTTAATAAGATTTACAGGGATTTTTTTTGTTTGTTTTTATTAGTGTATAATCACCTTTAAACAATTGTGTTTTTATCTTACATACATCAGAATGAATGTTGACACCTAAAAAAAATAAAACCTGATGGTCTTTCATGTGTTTTGTGATTTTACAAGATGAAGTGAATGGTTGCCTTCATTTATATTGGATTATACCTGTAGAGCTTAATTTTTTAGGCTTTTAGGTTTTTGGTGAAGCTGACAACAACTTTGAGTTCACAACAGCTTTATAACTAATAAACAACACAGGTGAAAATTTTGTTTATGGCAGCAACAAAGATTTACTTGGGTTTTACTCAAATCAAGTCATGTAACTAACCTTTCTGACATCTTTAAGGTCAAGGGTTAACACCAGGCATGTGCATAGTTCACTAAACCATCATAACCAATAAATAACACATACTCCAAAAGTGATACTCAAATGGAATTGCTATAACAGCATGCAAAAAGGAGTTATAACAGTATAACAGTTAATTTTGTCCATGATGACCAGTTAAGTTGTGAACGGTTGGGGCTGTTAGTTGATATGATATACATGTACAAAAACCCAGTGGAAAGAAACGAAAGATAAAGGGAGAAGACAAGAAAGGAGGCGGGTCATTTGTAGGTAACCCAAAACATAATTTCAGGAAACTCGGCTGTGCAGATGTTAATGACATACCAACAGATAGAAAGAGGAACTGACAAAACCATCTAGAGAGGAGACTCAATACTCAACAAAGATTTCAACTTTCAAAAAACCAACAAAATGTGGGGCTTTCTTCTACTCTTCTCACTGATGACAGGTAAAAACTGCTGCCTGATTCCTGATATTAGAGATTTGATAGATAACTATTACACCTTGTTCAAAACTAAACTAGCCTCAGTACATCCTGTACAGTGGTTTCAGCTGCTATTTTTACAGTCTTACTGCAGCTGCACTGCACTGTCAAAAACAGCCTACATTTAAAACTCAGTTAAATTCATTTATTGTTTCTGTTTTTTTACCGTGAGTGATTCATCACAACAGTGATACAACCTACAGCCTGCTGAAACAAGTTAATTACACAGGTTGAATTTGTGATTTAATGTGAAAATGCAAAAGCTGTTGTTGAAAACGTCTGACAAAAAGCCCTTTGCACTTTTTCATTAATTTATGTCGATGTTTTATTGAAAACTTCTTGTATGTATCACTGAAATGTTACAGCAGAATTAGGAGTGAGAATACAGGTAGTACAAAAAAACAAAGTAAAACACAGGGCTGTATAAATACTTCCTAATTTACGTGAATATGAAACTATCAGACCCGTGTTTGTACGCTCTTACATGACTTATTCCCCACATATCTACCATGGCCTCTACGACGACTTGCTGATAATACACACACACACACACACACACACACACACACACACACACACACACACACACACACACACACACACACACACACGCTGAAAAGTTTGGCGCCGTGTCTTAAAATGGCTACCTTAAGATTATTACAATAGAGCTGGACGATATGGTAAAAAAGTCATATTGTCATATTCATTAAATTCTATTAAAATCATGATGACGTGACATTTGTTGTGGTCTGTACCAAACTACATGTTTAATTCATCTGGAGAACAAGATTTTTAGACCAGGACATTTCTGCAGCACTGCAGTCCTTCATTATAATTGTTATAATATTGCAATTAATTGTGCAGCCAGATTACAAAACTCACAGTTCAAATCATATCAGAGTTTTGAGTCATGGATCGGATCATTTTATGGATCAGCAAAGAAGAAAAAAAGATGGGATAAGGGTTTGATTATTTTTAAAATGCACTTGGCTTTGATCTCTGTCTGTACTCATCGCCATGGTAATGTAATAGTAAATCTAATAATATTAATAATAACAATAATATAAAAATACACTATAATGATGATATACTTTGAATAATATTGTAGGAGCCAATTCAGCACTTTAAATATTTTTTGATTTATGCATTATCTGCCCCACTATCTTATATCTTTGTCGAGAAAAGCGCGTCCAGTTTCCCAGTTTTACACCACTGATCATGTCTGAGCTCATGGTCAGAATTTCATCAGATGGAGGTGAGTGAAATCAGTCACTCTTCCTTTAATTTAGACTCTGGTGCCACAGAGATGAGTCGCAGAGTAAAACAACATTCTCCATCTGTTACGTCTTTTCACTGCAACCTTTTTTAACAGTGACAGTAAAACACACACTTTGATGACTTCATTTAGTCCAGCGATGATCTGTTACGCCCCTATGAGCCAAGCTGTACACTGAGTACATCAATAACATTTTGATGTGTTCCAGTTTAATTCAATAAGTGATGGGATTTAAAAATCTAGTCACATCTTTAAATCTGCATTAACTACTCGCCGTTTCAGAGCAGTGGACACAGCTATAAACATAACATTTACTTATTATCACCTTTAAAGTTAACTTGGTAAACTTATTAGCAGTTCATCAATACACATCCAGTATAAAAAAAGATAACACTCGCTGCTGATATCTGACTCCTTAGCTGCTTAGTTCACCACCATGTTCAGCAGCTAGTATCCAATGTTCGACATATTTCCATCAATGTATTTTATGCACATTTTTATCATACAAGTTTTGCATGATAAGAGGTTGATGGAAGAGATGGGAGATGGAAACATTTTGCCAAATAAGATCTGACATAGCTAACATTTAACTGACACGACTGAAGAAGTCAAGTCTAGAAGGGAACCCCAGACCAGAGAAAGAGCTCCCTAAACAACTGTTTTCTGTCCCTAAACCTACCCAAATCTTAACCACAGGATTGTCACAGTATGAAACGTAATTAATTTGTACAACGCACACAATGAGGAAACAAAATGTACAAGTCTCATGATTCTTTCAAAAATCAAATCTCCTGCTAGACATGACATGAAGAGTCTGTTTCCACTGTCTCCGGTGACTGTCCCATGAAAAAGTTATTATAAATGCCCACTTGAAAAAAACGTTCTTAAGACCTTTCTCCATTTTTCTCTAGTAGAAGGCAACTGTTCTTGTTTTTTCTTCTTTTCCTCCTTCACTAAAATTCATTGGCAGTTCTCTGTACTCTGTTTATTACAGCCATACATACTGTAGCCTATATCTGTAACTTGGAAAAATGTTTATTTTGCATTTTCTTTTCATCTGTTTGTTTTTTGCTATTTGTCAAAAGTTTCCTTCAGATTTGCTCAAGTATTCAATAGAAACACTGCGATTGTCTCTCTGGTGTTTGTTGCTGGGAGAATAGTGTACAGTGAGTAAAGCTGCCATTTGTTGCTGGAAATGACCCTGATGAGAGCAGTGAGTGAACCAAAAGAGCAAAATTGGGGGTAAAACAAACAAACAAAAAAAAAAAACACTGCTCTGTAGAATTTGTCTGGTTGCAGCCTACAAACAGCCCCTTTCAGATATAAGTAAATATATTGATTATAGCTGTACGAGTCTCGAGTCAACAGAGGAGATAAGGCTCGCAGGATCAGTGACATCTTTTAAATCACTTCTTAAAACTCATTTTATAGACTTGCTTCTATGTGATGTCATCATCTCTTTTTAATATATTCAATTTTAATCCTTTTATTTCCACTTATTTATACTGACTTGACAACATCATATTATGTCTCTGTAATCTCTGTCCTCTTCATTTTAAATTATTCTTAGTGTCACATTTTGCTACTTTTACTTTTCTTATCTTTTTTTTTTATTGTGTTTTGTTGTTTTTCTGTGTTTTCGTGTCTTTGCTTGTCTTGTTTACTTCAATCTTAGTTTGTTCCTGTTTGGCCCTCTGTTGTTTTTTTGCTTCCTTGGTATCCTGCTCCTGTGCTCTTTTGTTTTGTTTTTAAAGGTGCTATATAAATAAAGTTATTATTATTATTATTATTATTATTATTATTATTATTATTATTATTATTATTATTATTATTACAAGTTGGTTATAGCTAATCATCAGTGATCATCCTGGACAGACACAGCTACATAAAGATTACAGCAGATGGGTGATTTTCTACAGTATTATTGTGATACAAGTCCTAAATAGTTTTAAGACAAAAATACAATTAATATTAATTTAGACTACTGCAGTAACTCTGGGATTGTTTCAGTGTTTGACATGATGTGAACTTTTGTCTTTGTCTGATCTACAGGTTGTGAGGCCTCATCTAAAGTGATTGGATGTCCAGAAGGATGGGTTGAATTCACCTGGAAATACTCCAAACCACAAGGAAAATATCATTTCTATGTCGATATTGTTGTTGATACTCCAAGAGGGAAAAAGGTCAGAAAAACAGAAAGCAACATTTCTCTGTACCATGACAGAGGAAATGAAAACGTCAAGGTGACCATCAAACAACTTCAACGTGAGGACTTCGGGCAGTACAACTTTACACTTTACCAAGAACCTCAATCCCTCCTTGACACAAAGGAACTAGAATTGGTAAATGGTAAGAGACTCACTTTTAATGTTTTTTTTAATAGATTCAAATTAAACTTGGTCAAAACTGTTCAGAAAGAAAACATAAATAAAATGAAAAAAACATCAATAAAGAAATTGTTTTGAGGCACATGAAACCATGGATTGTTTATGATTTAATCCTAAAAGACCTCAGATATCAGATTTTTAACGTTTGGAGCCATTAGTACAAAAATAGTGATGTTCTTTCCAACGTTCACATTCTGTAGAGTCACTATCACTGTTAAGTTATTAGGCCCTATTTAGATAATCTATAGCACATGGTTTAAAGTTCATAGACCAAAAACCAGGTCATAACAATTAACATTATGATTAAAGGAACAGTTCATCCAAAAATTTAAATTCAGTCATTATCTACTCATCCTCATGTTGACTGTGGGTCGAAAACAGCGCTTCAGAATCTCCCAAACAATGGAAGTAAATGGTGACCAGTTTTCAAACAACTGGAAAAAAAAACATAAAATGCCTCCATACTCCTCGTGTGGCGTAATCCAAGTCTCCTAAAGTCCTGACATGCCGTTCATTCAGTGCTTCATCCTATTTCATCCACCTGCAACCCTTCGCTTTTTATTAGAATTTTAATTTGTATGACCTCTGGATTAACGGCTGTGCCTTTGAAGCAGAGTGTGTGTGTGACCTGCCTGTGTAGACACATCTTCTGAATAATGCATCTTTTAAATAGCAGGAAAACACTGCGCCACTGACTTTAGACCAGGTTTTAGTTTGTCAAAGGTTCAGTCACGTTCCGCTGCCTCAAGTTAGCAATGTTTCAACACATGTTGTGCGCTGGGAAGAAGACAGAGCCCTTTATGTCTTGAGCTAAACAAATGATCAGAAACCAATCCATCATAAAGAAGAAATTACAAAATTAACTGATATATTATGTAAATAAATCAGACTGTACTGTATGTAAGTGAGCTGACATACATTTCCATCTATACAACAGAATTAGTAATACACTTTGATGAACTGAGTCAGTGTCACAAAACCTCATTTTTACAGACTGGTATTTCCACAACCTTTTTTATAATTTCTATCCAAATGATTTTGTGATTTTCTTTTTACTAGTTTTATTTCTATGTTTGGCCACTGCCTTAAATTCTTGCTGTGCTTTATGGTTTTATATTTTCTGTGCCCCAATGAAACACTTTACTTTTACTTAACTTACTTAAGAGTTTACATGCTTTCTTTTTACTTTTTCATTTGCAGAGAGAGACGGCTGCCAGGGACAGTTTCTTCAAACTGCATACAGATCAGCTAAAACCACCATCGCATGTGATCATCCAGGAAAGAAATCTGAGTATGATATCATGTTTTTCTGCAAAGAAAATAAAAATTTAATCTGTGAGGATATTTTATCAGCACCTTCTCCAAAGTCAAACAACAGCAGCAGCTTCAGCATGTCCATCAGTAATGTGTTCCCACATCATGCTGGAGTCTACTGGTGTGGAGTGAAATCAAATGACGAAAGTCACCGATCTGCACTCAGGAAAATACAACTGGAGGTTAAAGGTGAGTCGCACATATGTGACACTTTTATGTTTGATTTACTCACATATTTAATTAAGGTGTATCTGAAACAGTCACTGATAGGAAATGTTGTCTGTCTCTCTACAGATATTACTAAGTTCACAAGGTCTCAAACTGTTGGACAGACGTTTACATACTGGTGTAAATATCCAAATGGTGCTTCGATAAAATTCATCTGTAAGGGAGAAGATCCATCTATATGTCAACGTCTAGTAAGCACCAAACAACTCAATATGACCACTGGGAAGTTTCTGATGAAGGATGACATAGAGAAGACAAACATCACCATCACAGTGAGAGAAGTTACAACAGAGGACACTGGGACATACTGGTGTGGAGCAGAAAGCACTGACAATAAACGCAGCAACCCGTTCTTCCACAGACTCGTGATGACTGTTGGTGAGTCGTGTTATTCTGTTATACAGATTTTATCATTTTATCTAACCCTGGTCCAGACTGGAGGAGGGTAACTGACAGATGGCAGGCATGAAAAGAAATGTACAGTCATTTTTGATTAATGCTGGATTTACATCTTATCTTATTAAATTACTTTAATGAACAGTGTTTTTGGTCTGTTGAGTTTCAGGTAACAAAACTCATCCAGTGTGACAAGTAGCAGTAGAAGAAATATATATGTGTATATATATATATATATATATACCCAACCCTACCTGCCAAGGTGTCGGGTGGCTTCCAAAATCAACACGCCAAATGAAAAATCTACCCACATTTGGAACTTGGCAGGTGTTACTTTTGGATGCTGCATGTTTATAACAATTACACTGAGCAATATGTTAATGTAGTCTGGTAGACACTTCTCCTTCACCTTTTCACTATTTTCAAACAAGTGTTCCATTTTATGTTATAATTCACTCTTAAAGGAGAGACTGACAGTTTTAAGTCTTAAAACAACATTCACAGTCTCTGATATGCATCACTGTAAAAGTGTTATTTATCTCTATAATTGTGACCCATACTGGCTGTGAATAGTTTCCTTCCAGTCTTAAACTTTTCCTTTAAAGCCCCTGCAGGGACTTTTTAACTGGTTATAAAACAGTCTTAATTTAATACTGATCCCTCTATATGACCTTTTTGTATAATTGTTTTTAATGGCGGCCACTGAGACGGATTCTCCTTGAAGTCAAATGAAACAAACCTGTGTTTACATTTTCCAGGCACAGTTACAGTGAGTTGTATGTTAGCTAATTAAAACGAGGCAGGAGAAGATTTTTATTTAGATGATTTTATTTTTGACATTATATTTGGTGGTTGTTACGGGGAAACACTACTGATTTTGTCTACAGGAGCTAAAATCGACAAAATATGAAAGTTCCTTGTTGCTGCTTTAGATATGGTCTATTTTCATTGTTTTAAAAATGTTATTAGATGGCATTTAAGGAAGTTTTTACTTCTATATTAAGAACCAGTTAGAAATGAGATTTTTAAAAATATTTTTGATATAGGTGGATTTTTTTTAAGAAAAAAAATCTAAGAAAATGATCACATTTTGCCTTTGATGAGATGTTGTTAATTTATAAATGCTTTACTGTACAGCAGCTCACACTTGTTTCCTTTCAGTGCCGCCATTAACCACATCTCCTGTTTCTTCAACAGTTCCTACTTCAACATCAGCTGAAAGTGATGGTATGGAGACAGATTCTCCTTGAAATCAAATAAAACAAACCTGTGTTTACATTTTCCAGGCACAGTTACAGTGGGTTGAGAAGATTTTTATTTAGATAATTTTATTTTTTACATTATATTTTGTGGTTGTTACGGGGAAACACTACTGATTGAGTGAGAGCATTAACCGTGACTCAAAGTGTCCCAGTAAGCAGTAACAGTTTGACAGTGAGCCAGTGATCCTGAAACTGAAGCAGCTAAATGGAATTCAGTCTCATTCATTTTATTTTTGCACCTGTGACGTGTCCACATGTCTATGACTGGGCTGAATGGTCACACATTCACTTTCGTTTCTATATTAAGAACGAGTTAGAAATCAGATTTTTTAAAAATATTTTTGATATAGGCGGATTTTTTTTCTTTTTGAATGAAAGAAAATCAAAGAAAATGATGAGATGTTGTTAATTTATAAATGCTTTACTGTACAGCAGCTCAAATTTGTTTCCTTTCAGTGCCGC
Source organism: Lutjanus erythropterus (assembly GCF_056507025.1). NCBI lineage: Eukaryota > Metazoa > Chordata > Actinopteri > Lutjaniformes > Lutjanidae > Lutjanus > Lutjanus erythropterus. The sequence continues at coordinate 45,239,248 of NC_139318.1, read as the reverse complement.
CACCAGCCACATCTCCTGTTTCTTCAACAGTTCCTACTTCAACATCAGCCGAAAGTGATGGTAAGAGCGCATGTTTGATATCTTCAGTCTTCAGGCTGCTGATGACCATTTAAAAATTATTTGTAGAATTCAATTTCTTAAACTACTCAACACATATATAGACATTTCTGGATGATAATGGCATGTGTTTACTGTGTTTTAAACAATTCTGAATGTTTTCTTGTTGTTGTTGTGTTGTTTATCTTGCAGGAGGCCCTCAGGTTGTCATTATTGTGATCGTGTGTGTGGCTGTGCTGCTGCTGCTGCTGCTGCTTGCGCTCATTTTCATCCTTATCTACAAACGTAAGTTTTATTAGCCTACATCTTACAAGTTTGTTAACAGGAAACACGTAAACACAAAACCACATCCACAACTTCTCCATCCTGTGCAGAAGTGATGTCTAAAAAAGTCAAAGCAGACGTGCTGAGTGATGTTAGTGACTAGACATAAATTCTGGAAGATATATATATTTTTCTAGCCTTTATTTCTTAATTTCATCACGGTGGCATTTTAATCCTGTTCAGTTAAACCAAACTGGAAAACACAAAACCATTAACACATACAACTCTGCATTTCTTTCTACCAGGATTTGCACATTCAAAAAACACAAGAAATGCAACGACAGCACAGCAGATCAGAGAGGTTGGTATATGAATGTGCATCTGTGTGTGATGATACTGCATGGGTAGTATTCATGTTGCTGGGAAAATTGAGAAATAGATTACTCATACTCGATTGATGCCATATATTGAAATATTTGGGTTGCAAATACACAGAAGAATCGTGAGACTCTTGCTTCATAGATGTAAACTGTCAATATTGGCCAACAGTGATGCAACTTTATGTCCTTTTTCACAGCATGTGTTGATCCTGTTATAGGTTAAATATTCTACTCACAGTGGTTCAGTTCAGGTTTAGATTCAGATCCATTACAACTCCTGACAACCAACTGGCAAACACATGTCTTCTGTGTTTTCTAGAGGATGCCTAATAAACAAAACACTACACTGTTATCACATGATAAAACTATCATGAACCCACTGTGCAGCTACAAAAGCAAATATGCAACTTTATGATATGTAGAAATGTTTTGGGACATTTATTATGAATACAATATTAACAATACAATTTATCTTCAAATCTTTATATTGTATTTACAGAGAGTGTGTTTTCACATAATTATTAGCATGACAGTGATGCTGATAATGACATGAAGCTCATCTTCAAGTGTAAAATGATTATACAACAGGATACAGAAAACTAAAAGATACAATCAAGATTTATTCATATTGTGAGGTAATTTACCCTCAAAATAAAAAACTTTTTGTTATTGCAACCTAGCAACCTTGGAACAGAGATGATTTGTAGTCCCTGTTGAATCAGCAGCCAACTTGATCTAATGATAATGCTTTTTAGAGCTTGTGAGATTTCCCAAACGACCAAAATACCATATATACAAACACTGAACTGCTTTGTTTGCTGAGTCTTGTTGTAAATCAGGTATCTGCTGAAGAAGAAAACACTGCATGGGCAAACTTTACATGTAATTTTAAGCTAGTGGCGCCTTGTCACAGACTCACTGGTTACAGCTGATGGAAGATGCTGAACAGAGTTTGCGTGAGAAACATCTTGAACTTCAGAGCAAAATTAAAAATATATTGAAAAAGAGATTTCCAACATTTTTCCATATTTGTTGGCGTTTATCCTCTCAAACAGTTTCACTGTGGTCACAAAACCAGAAAGTAGGGGGAAGCGCAGAGGAAGGTGATAGGATAGGATAGATCGATGATAGGACTATTGAAACTGAAAGCTCATTTTTGATTTAATTTCAAATTTGTGATAAAATATGGTAAAAACTTACAGCTTTCAAGTCTGAAGTTGGGTCACAGACTGCAGGTATCAGTCCGTTTACGAGCTTGAACATTACTAGCCCTCCTTTTGGTTTTCGGTGTTGATTTATTCATTTAACATGCACTAAATTGCAAAACAGGATGGAGAAAAAAAATTGTACACATTTGTACCGATTTTTCTCACGATGCATCATTACATCCCTACTAATGATATAAGAATCTGATATGCCACTGAGACAACCAGCACACAAGCTAATTTATACTTATTTCATTTTATTAGAAACACTTTTTAAATCAGTCACTTCTGGCATTGTGCGAACAGTATTTGTGCTGATTTTTTAAATAACACTCCAGTGAAACTAAAAGTAATCAATGAAGACTTAATTTTTCAACTTATTTATAATTTAATCTACACAGAAAAACTGAGCACAATTTGTATGGATAGTGCTTAAAGTTAAGATTGTATATGATTTGTTCAGACTGTATTTTTCATTCTTCCTTGGAAGGATTATGTCTACGAGGAGATACAGGAGCCAGACTCAGGAGATGCAGTGAACACGGTCTATACCACAGCCAACTTCACCTCAAATCCCTCTGCCTCGCTGCATTACTCTGCCGTCAAGTTTCAAAAGAGCTCTGACAAAGCTGGTGGTGAGGCACTGATCCTCAGACCCAGCTCCTCTGCCTGCGAATACTCCACTGTGAAGAACAGCCGAAGTCCAACCTACTATACTGTCAATGAACCGTCCAGACCTTCACACGATCCTCTCTACTCAACAATCAACAAACCACGGTAGCAACGAGGACAGATCGGCCCTGCCAGAAGTCATGACATTTATCAAATGTATGGTCAGGTCAGGTCAATCATTTCTGATGTTGCTGTTTTCTTACAGCTCAGTGTTTGGACAGTTTAAATCCATGCCAAAGAAATATTTGATGTATTGATGCTCGAGCTGCTGCCATGACAGTTTGCCCACCAGTGACATGGCTCTCCACATGGTAATGTTGGTCTGTCAGTTGGTCTGTCCATCATGTTGGTCTAGACTGAAATATTTCAACAACTATTTGACAGATTGTCATCAACATGAAGACATTATGGTTTCCAGTGACTCCTTTTGTAGTTCAGGTTGACAGAACAAAAAACACAAGTGTGCATATACTGGGTGTATCCTATTGTATGCTGAGTATATGTATATAATGAAGTGTCGTAGTGAATGGCAGGACATGACTGAAGCCGTCACATGACCTCGAGCATGACTTTGGGCGTAACTGGTGTAACTATGCTGTCGTCATAGAAACAGATCATAAGATTGTGATATGTGGTGAAACTTTGGAGGTATCTGCTGTCTTCACTTCTACAGCTCGTCTCTGCTCAGCAGTGCAGCTGTCCGTCTTCCTGTCTGTGACGCAGTGTGCCTGTTCATTGGCTATTACTTGTGACTTCTAACCAATCAGATAGTGGTGTGGGCAGGACATTGAGCCGGACTACAGTGTGATAATGTGTTATGCAGTGTATGATTATCTATTATACATATAGTATATACATAGTACAGAACTGTGCTTTAGAGTACAGGATTCAAAGTTTACTGTATAGTATTGTTATTATTTAATTTAAAATGGCATTTTGATACACATTTGATACACATTTTGACTTTAACAAATACTGTGCAGCTTGCAGTAGATCATATTGCTATTTCGATAAAAATGTTAATTGTTCAGCTGTAGTCTAGTGCACCAAAATCAAAAGCTTTGATGAAATGAGGTGTCTTATGTTTGATGCTGTGTTGTTTGCTGTGATGCTGAGTACAAAGTCAAGAAGACTGTCAATAAAATGTTACTGCACTGTTCTACTCTGGTGTGTTTCTCTCCTCATTTAATATCATTAAATTCACTGTATACAGGGTGTGATTGTTTAATTTCATTCTACTCTGATGTCATCTGTGGTAATATCAAGGCTGACACTGTGGAAGACGCCAATGCATGCCATCACATATTTTTAAAAGGCTGTCTCTTTTTTCTACAGAAAACAAGAAACAAGACAAAAGAAAGAACGAAGGAAAGAAAGAAAAAAAAATGAGGGATGATTTTTTTTGTAAAATGTGAACAACACCAGTGTCATTCAACACACAACTCAGCTCTGTGGTGAACAGAAGTTTAAGACACTGACGTGTTTGGATCAGGAGGATCATCTTCACAAATGAACTCTACTTTTGTGATTTTTGAAGCATTAATGCAACTGCCGGAAAGAAAAGGGTAACAGGCTATAGATAAACTACATCACAGTCTTGTGACTCATAAAGTGACTAGTGTTTGGTGTGATGACATTCAATGTCTGCAACAGCTGCTGCAGGCTCATTCAGCCTGCTGTTATTGCTTTAATGTGAGAGAGCCCCCTAGTCACAGAATTTAAATATGCTGCATTTAAAGATGCTGAATTCATGTCAAACGACAAGATGAAAACAACGTGAAAGGAGCTGGTCGAAGTGATGAGCCTACAGAGAATTTTCCTCTGAATCTGCAGCTTCTCTTGGTTTTAAAGAGCTTTACAGTGAGTTTCAGCTCGTTGATTGTTTATCTGACCAGCCACAACTTCACTCTTTTGGTTCACTTTGCAGCCACAGCAAAAAAAAACCCAACTGTTGTACCCACTTACAGTTTGTGTTTCTAGGTTTTATGATAATGTTTAGACTGACCTTTCTCTCTGATATTTCATATAGTGGGTCAGGGTCTATCCAGTACAATTTCTTTCTCTCTTCTCTCTCTCTTTATAGTTCTTCATGTTTTCTGTGTGATGAAGTAATGTATAAATGGGGAGGAGACTTGACTAACAGGACAAAAACAGTTCGAGACAAACCATCACAAGAAAACAAACATCCAGCTGACGGACGGACAGAACGAACAGATGATCTCAACATTCAAAAAATGAATGAAGAGCTTTTTTCTGCTCATCCTCTCACTGATGCTGACAGGTACAAAGATTGCAGCTACTGAACTACTGGATTTAGAGATTACACTTGTCACAGCTCTGCTTCTGCAATGATGAAAAACTGTTTGGGTTGGGTTACGTCATATTTTGTATTAGTTCAGAATACTACAGCCCACATAATCTGAATCTGAATCAGAAATACTTTATTGATCCCCAGGGGAAACTGTTAGTGTTACAGTTTCACCCAATCAAGAATAGAATAGAACAGAAGTATATGTGTATATATAAGAATATAGAAATACAGAAAGATAGAAACCTTATGTGGAGATAAGATTTTTAAGAAAATAAGAATAAAAATATACACGACGCACGTCAGATGAAGCCTGCAGTGCATTTTGGCCTTCAGGATGACATTTAAGAATTTTAGTATTACAGAAACATGTTTCTTAACTTAATTTAGGAAAATAATATTAATCTTATTTTAGAAGGAAAGTATTACAGAACCATCCAAACTAAAGTGTTTCCTAAATTACAGCACCAGTTGTCAGGTCTCTATGATAATTCTTCTCAAACTGTATGTTGATTGCATTTTGAGATGATTTATTTTGATTTTAATTTGATTCTTTATCCTGGGCCAAAAATTAGAAAGAAAACTTCACAAAATGGTGGGTTTTCCTCTTAACCGTCACACGACTGTTTCCTGTCTGTGCCTTTCTGCCAACAAATATCGATCTGAGATCCGCTGATAGATTCAATGCGTGACTCACTGACAGATACTAGAAACAGTCTGTGTTGTACTGATAGAGAACAGATTCAGACCACTGCAGTCTGTCTTATCATTTCATGTCTGACATGATGTGAACTTTTGTCTTTATTTGATCTGCAGGTTGTGAGACTTCATCTGAAGTGAGCGGATGCCCAGAAGGATGGGTTGAATTCACCTGCAAATATCCAAAACTATATGGGGGATATAATGGTACTGTTGTAGTTGATCCAAGAGGAACACACATACAAAGTACTCAAAGAGATGTGTGGGAAACCAAAGGCAGCATTTCTCTGTACCATGATACAAAAAATTAGGATTTAGAAAGGTGGAATGTTCGATATTACTTTAATTCTTCACAGTTGGATCAATGTTGTTAACTTCTCAGTTAAAACCTCATCCTGTTTACACAGATCTGATCAACATGTCACTGATTATCGCTGTATTTAAACGCCTCTGAAAAGACTCTTGTGGTATCCTGCCCTTCTAAAAAGCTGTTGAAACTCGCTGCCCTCATTTCCTCCCTGAGTAAAAGATAAAGATGTCTGTGGTGAGACAGCGTTCATCTTGTAAAAGACAAACTGGAAGATTTCGTAGTTAAAACTGTCAACTTATTTTTAAAGTCACAAGAACTGAACTTTATGGATCTTGTGGATTTTCACGCAGCACAAATAATGTATAAAGAAAATAATCTACACACAGATAATATACAAAAAATGTTTTTCAAAGGAGAGATGGGCTATATTTTGATTAATTTCAAAACATACAGTATTCATAAAGTTATGAAGAGGATGTGTGTGTGTGTGTGTGTGTGTGTGTGTGTGTGTGTGTGTGTGTGTGTGTGTGTGTGTGTGTGTGTGTGTAGACACAAACACATCAGTACATCAGACACAAAGTGTTGCTTCCATTTTATTTCATGTGACCTACATCAAACCCAGCTCTCACTTGGATGAACACAAATGTCATTAAATGTATGTTTGCCAGAGTGGAAACTAAAAAGTCCAGTTTTCAAAACAAAGGTGTGATTTTATAGCAACTTTGGAAACACTGAGTGTTTTTATCTACTGTATCTAAACCCTGTCTATAAAAACATCATAATAAAACAGTGTCTAGCTCATATCCATGCTCTCTGCAGGTCCCAGCCCCCCTCCCTCTCCTCCCTGGACGCTCTGGTAGATGGACGCCATGTCAGCGTTGGTTCTGATCTGGTTGGCGAAGTCGGCCATGCTGGGGCTCCTCTCCACCTCGGGCACGGCCAGCAGGGCGGCGACGGCGCGCATGGCCGAGCGCCGCAGCTCCTCCTGCTTCTCGAACTCCTGCTTGACAGAACCGGCCTTCACCTGCGGGTGGGGATTCATGTCACTGTCATCACAGGCTTATTCACAACGGACTCCTGAATACTTCTGCATCATATATTTTATTAAGTGGCTGGATTTTCACTCAGCGGTTTAAAGATGGAGGTCAGAAGGTTCTGCTGTCAGGTTTTAAACAACTGACCTCTGGATTTGTTACTGTCAGGTCAACATCATGGTTAAAGGTTATTTATGTAGCACATATAAAACAACCACAGTTGAACAAAATGCTGAAAAGGATTAAATCAAATATTAATAAGCAAATAAAAAGGTAAATACTAGATAAGAACAAAAGAAATCAATAAACATAATACAACAAAAACATGATTTATGTCTCATTTTCTGGTTTAAAGAGGGGATAAAAAGTCTTTAACACTGGTAAACTTTAGAATTTTTGAATAATTAATCCGATAATATTGCTGTCAGTTGGGACAAAGTGATACTCAGCTGCTCACAAAAAGGTCTGTGGATTATATTAAGTAAGTGGGTCAGGATTTTTGGAAAGAGACACTAGTTTTGAAAGTTTCTAATGGAGAGAAGGCAGGCAACTCTACGGCCGATATTCCCAAAACTCTGCAACACCAAAACAATCAAATGGATAAACAGCACTACATATGTATTTTTGATATCATGTCTGTCTGAGAACCCTGATGGATCATTACTGTCCCCTCAGTGCTGTTCTCCAGTATCTACATGACTCATACAGGAGTGCCAGTACCTTGGTAGTGCAGGTAGCTTTAAGTGGTTCTATCAGTCTGTCCAGCCTTTGGAGAACACCAGCAGGACACAGAGAGGCCAGTCGAGCTAACATCAGGAAAGTCAGCATCTACAGCACACACACACACACATACACACACACACACACACACAGAAACACACAGAAACACACAGAAACACACACAAGGAAAAAAGAGCGAGAGACAAGTCAAGAAGATGAATGTGGTTCGACTGCAGTGTTTTCTGCAGTCATGTAGTGTCGAGGCTTAAATAAACACTTATGCAGTAGATTAGTGACAGTTCTCTCCTTCATTCAGACATCAACATGAACTCCTCCTACACCCGACAGGATAAACACACAACTTGCAGGGCTTTAAAGGGAAAGTTTAATATTTATTATTTGAAATGTGGTTGTATGAGGCACCACAGTCAGTAGATGGGGATCAACACGCCCCTCAGTTTGGAGAAGCAGCAGGAGAGCTGGTGTAGGAAGCTAAGCAATGAACTGCTGTGTACTGATGCCTAAACAATCAATATCTGACTGAAATTATAACTGGAGTTATATCGCTCACACTGAGCCACCAGACTCCTCTGACAAAATCAGTAATTTTACACTTATAGATCACAGGAGCTGCTGGTCCACCGCTGTCTTGATCGGTTACTTCTGTGTGTTTAGATTCTCCAAGGTCACACAATAACACAAACAAACTGTACGATCAAGCAGATGTAGGTGATAAAACGATAGCCGTATCTGTCTCTCAGGCATAGACTTGTCATCAATATCAATAAGAATGTAAGTAATTCAATAACATGTTCAATAGTTGAAACAAATACACCCCAGCTCATAAAAAGCCTGTCATATCCTGTTATAATGGACCGAGTTATGTTTGACACACAAACAGTCATTTAACAAACAAACAAATAATTATAATTAATATAATTATTAGCCATATCATCGATATGAAACTTCAGTGTTCTTGCAAAAGCTGTCTGGTTGCTTTAGAGACAGTGATATTTGATTTATATAATTTTAGTTTTCAGTCAGAAAAGTCCATCTGACAGCAAAGTAAAGTGGTGAAAATATTTTAAAGGTAGTGTAAAATATAAAATATAAAAGCTAGTTGAAAAGGTTGTTCATGACTCTGGTGTGATCTTTCATGGTTTGGTTTCTTGAATGTTTTCTACCCACCCTGATATCGTAGTGATCTTTGAGTCCTTCCTCCACATGATCGAGGAACTGCAGGACGTCCAGCCCCTCCAGGCAGCTGTCCAGCAGAGTGTACATGCACTCGAACGCAGCTTTACGCACATCCAAACCATCATCCACAGTGTGTTTGAATGGACCCATCTCCACCTGCAGTGCACACGCAGAGTAACAGAGCTCTGAAAAACATCGGGACATAAACATCAGACGGGTTTCAGGTCCCCGGTCCAGGCAACCCACCTCTCTGATGAGGTCCTTCCTGATCTGGGTCTCCTTGTAGAGGTGAGGCAGCACTGTTGCCAGGAGACCACGGATCAGAGACGGTTTGTTGTGAGCTGCAGAGTTGAACATCACCAACGCCACGCGGCGCACGTTGATGTCCTCATCCTGCAGGGTCTTCAGGAAGTCACCTGACAAACAGAGATGACATCATTGAAGGAGTTCAGGCTGTGGACCTGGCTTTAGATTTAAAGGGCAGTTCCGGTAGCTTTAAACCAGATTTTGACAGATGCTGTGTCAATCTGAACAGAAAACATGGAGCAGGAAGTCAGACGTGGAAACAGCAGAGAGAATCTGGACAGTTTTCAAAATAAAACACCCCATGCAGACTTGCAAACCAGAAAAAAAGAATCTATTTAACCACATAGCCTAGTTTTTCATGATAGAAGCACAAAAGTCACAGGAAGAGGACCAAATCAACAAAATCTGTGCAAGTTAACATAATCAGTCAGGCAAAACACTCCGCTCCTGAAAGGCTGCTGGTGAAACAAACAGCCATGTGGAGGACGGATCAAGACGTGCCGTGCCCAGTGGAATCAACGGGAAAGCATCTGACATTATTTTTAAGACAGGCTTTTAAAAAATGTCAAACTATCATTTAAAATTAGGTTCAGGTTTGTCATTAGAAGTAAAATAAAACAAAAGTATGTTTTTTATGTGTGTCTTACCTATGCAGTCCTTCAGCAGTGAATCTATGGGAGCAGGTTGGTCGACAATAGTGAACTTGATAGCAGTTACAACTGTGCTGCGAGCCACAGGAGAACCTGAGGGGACAGAATGAGATTTTAAGTTATTGTGTGTGTTATTGTGTTTGTGTGTTGTGTTGTGTTCATGAATTAAGATAAGATATAAAAGGAGGCTTTGAGTCAGTTTGTTACAGCTTGACTTCCTGAATTATTTTTGTCATTTAAAGGGACAGTTCACACCCAAAAATCAAAAATACATATTTTTCCTCTTATCAGTGGTGCCGTTTATCCATCTAGATTTTCTTGATGTGAGTTGCCAACTTTTGGAGACATTGTCCAAAGAAATGTTCGCCTTGTTTCAGATATAACAAGACTAAGTGGCACTCAGCTTGGGTTGCTCAACGCATCAAAAAAAAAATTAAAAAAAAAGTTTCTCTTACCAGAAATCATGACCCAGTCACTAAAAAATATTCCACAGACCTCACTGTGAGCAGTTTCATGTAGGAACTACTTCCTTTCTGCAGGAAATCTACCAGAACTACTTTCTTTCAACTAGACAGAATATAGTTCCTACATGAAACTGCTCACCACAAGGTCTGTGGGTTATTCTGAGTAACCGGGTCATGATTTTTGGAAAAAAGACACCAGGCCGAGTGCTGTTTAGTCTCATTACATTCAGGGGAAGGCAGACATCTCTACAGCTGACGTCTCCAAAACTCTTCAACTCACTCAAAAAAATCTAGATGGATAAATAACACTACAATCCAGACTGACACCGTCTGACATACATACTATCTCTATAAAAACTACGAACAAATACACACACACACACACACACACACACACACACACATTTCCCTCCTCACACTTCGTACCAGCTTTAAGTTGCTGTTTAAGTCGGGGTAACAGTTGAGCAGCGTTAACTAAGGTCAGTTTTCCCAGACATTCAGCCACCAGGTTCCTGGTTCCCTCCTCCTGACACTCGCAGTTCTGGAACAGCAACGACCAGATAGACTCCACATGGGGCGAGAGACTAGAGGCTGGACAGGCACTGGACAGAGAGAGAGGGAGGGAGAGAGAGAGAGAGGGAGAGAGAGAGAGAGAGAGAGAGAGAGAGAGGGGAAGGTATTCAGCAAGAGGAGAAAAGTTTTACCAAACTTTAAAGGGAATCTAGTTAAAGCAAAATATGTCCATTTTACCAGCTTAAAGTGTTCGATTTGATTGGATTGGATACTATTTTACCACGAGACTAATAGGGAGAGTTTTGATTATTGTTGGAGCCAAGCTTTCTTAATCCTGCTCATACACCCAGTCGACTCAGTTACAAACACAGCTCAGTGTGAGTTAGCTGCAGCTGCTGAAATCAACCCACCTTTGGCGGGAGGGCGGGTGCTAATGTCAAGCCTGATACTGTTTTATTTTCTATAAATTTCAGCATTTTTTATTTCACTGCCACTTGAGGGCACCAGAGTGTCTTCTTCTCTGGTGCAGCTTCAGAAAACAACTGATACAGAAAGATATGACTGGAACAAGAAGAGGTAACTCTGAAGAGAGAACAAGAAAAGATGCATTCACAGAATAAAAGTGAAATGAAAACACAGAGGTTAACACAGACACACCTGATGGCTTCTTTGAGGGAGTGCAGCAGCAGGTATTGTCTCCGCGGCTGGGAGGAGATCTCCTTCAGCAGGAAGGGCAGGTAGTCGTTCAGGCTGCCGACCGCCATGCTGCCTAAAGCACAGGAAGCTGCTGTCTTCACCTGGAATCACAAATTGGAAACCATTAATATTATACCACAATATATTCATTTTAAAAATATGGATTAGCGCAATGTGTTTTTTCACATCCATTCAATCAGGGAATGGTTTTGAATAAATTAATTATTATTGTGTCATGCACAACTTACCCAGCCCAAACAAACAACAGTTAATATTAAATAAATAAGCCATCCTGACATTTTTTCCATACTTTAGAAACAAAGTTAGCCAACTTATAGACATCTGAGTTAAACAACCGCTCTGTTCTGTCATCATCAGAACACCAGAATATTCCTGGATTTTGAACAGACATTTTATTGAATATCAGTATTCTTCACTCATCATAAAATATCTGTACACTTTCTGATGAACTGTCCTGGTGTCACTGTAGCTGTGAAGCTTCACACGAGTAAACTGTCTCACTTGACAGTATTTTATTGTTGGTTGTTAAAGAAATAAGAAAAGGGTTTTCCTCACTGTCCGTCACTATATCATAGTGATAAATGACACGAGTCAGAAACAATCTTATGAAGCCTCTGATTCTATAAATAGTATAATGCTAATTATAATGATGCAACCTAATCTTCATGTCCAGCTGTGCAGAAATATACATTTTTGTGCAAAGAATTTACTAAAGCACACACATCCAAATGTGATAAATACTGGGTGCTGAACAGAAATACATGCAATAAAAGTAAAAATAGCTTCCACACACTAGATGATGCTCCTGAGAACATTTGTTCCAATACTGCCATGTGACACACAAACTTCACATGGTTATAGATTGTGTTGAATTTTTTTGATGAAGGGTATAATCCCTGCTCTGTAGCACGAACTGATCTGAAAGCATAGTTTGATTAGTAAAATGGTTCTGAGATTATCGTTTGATTTTGACAGAAGAATCAGAGGTTTTGTGACTTTAGTCTGGACTTCTGGTTTTGTGTTTACAATTTTGAGAAAAGCGTGGAAGGTTTCGAGAAATGTGTTTTAGCAGTAGTGAAAAACTGCAACCGACACGTTCTCACATGAAGTGTGAACCCTCCCAGAAGAAATGAAAAGTTCAAAATGAGATCTCGTCTTTATCTAGCCTGTGTCTCCCAATTTCCAATCACTGTCTCATACTTTAAATTCGGCTCCTGACAAACAGTCTTTGTCTCGTCTCAGCCCAAGAATAATTTGAGCCCAACTTAAGATCTTAAAATGTTCTTTTTTTTCTCACTACACTGATCTTAAATTTGTTTTTAATATTATACTATTGATATATACTCTTGAGGAAACAGTGAGATCTAAAAGGAAACTCAGTTGTCTTAAATGAAATCTTAAATTTGTCTCAGCGGTCAAATTACAGTCTTGTTGCTCTGTCCGGTCGTCTTTGGGATTTGGACTGATGTTACGGGCAGAACAATATTTATGAAAGACCCTGAACCTAATGATGTTTTTTTACTTTAAAATAACTGATTGATGAAATAATGAAAATAATCATTATTTGCAGGTGTGTAACCATGTCTGTCTTACCTCCTCATTGGTGGAGGAGATGGCCTCCAGGATGACTGCCTGCACCTCCTTACTTCCTCCCAGGCTGCCGGACCTCCCCACCTCCCCCAGACACAGCAGAGCCAGGACTCGAGCAGACTCTGGAGAACCGGGCCTCTTCACCTGAGCAGAGGAGAGGAGATACAGTCACAACAGAGACAGGAGGTGTTGAGCATCACCGCAGTACAAACACTCACACACCTCCTGTATGAGGCTGGCCACGGTGCCCGGCGTTTCTTTGGGACAGGCGGAGGACAGAGCGGCCACACAGCGAGCGACGGAGTGATACGACTGTCTGTGGATGATGGCGGCGTCCACTGAGGACTGAGAGCTGTGAAACGGATCTGTGAGAGACTTCAGCAACTGACTGAGGAGAGGAGAGGAGAGGAGAGGAGAGGAGAGGAGAGGAGAGGAGAGGAGAGGAGAGGAGAGGAGAGGAGAGGAGAGGAAATAGTTAATTTGGACAATACTGTGAGATGATATCATGATAATCTCATGCCATCTTCTTTTTACTGAAATCATGACACTGTAAGTGTCCTCCATCCTAAACACTTTTCCAATCAGTTTCTATTGCTGTGAGGACATCTGGACCAAATTAGACCCAGCACATATAGTTGCTCACCCACACATGCTTACCTGTAACCCAGGTTACTGGTTTTGGAAAGCACCAGTGCCTGTAAGAAGTCCAAAATGGCGCCCAGCGCACCACCCTGCAGCAGTGGGGAATGGACGAGTCTGAAGACTCCCGGCAGCACAGAGGAGCTGATCTTCGCCAGAGAGGAGGGGCAGGCTTTGGCCATGCAGGTCAGCAAGGTGACGGACACCTAAACAGAACACATGGAGGTCCTCTTTAATGGAGTCCAGCCAGAATGGACAAACCAAACACTGGCTCTAGATACATCCATTCACGCTTTTCATGAATTTGGTCGCCACCGTAGATTCTCCTACATGCTTTATGGGACGACGAGATGGTTGCAGTCTGCAAGCTCACTACTAGATGCCATTAAATCCTTTACACTTGTCTGCTAATGAGCAGGATGTCTCAGAAAGTACTTGAAAGAGCTCTTCACAGATTTAAAATTACATGTCTATAACTGTGATGGACTTGGGATGGACAGTTTAGGGAAAAAAAGGATAAAAACCGATGCAGGAGTTGTTACCTAAGGAGGGCAGACCTCCACCACGGCCAAATGCTCCGTCTCACAATGTGAAAAATTAATTTGCATATCAGTTCCGTGGTTCAGATCTGCTCCAAAATTCCTTGGCCTGTGCTACACCCTTCCCCCAAGTTTCAAGAAAACTGGGACAGGAGTGGAAGGAGCATGATGAATTTGAGTTAACTTCAGCGTACCTGTGACACGTGCATGTCGCTCTCATCCACCAGAGCAGGAAGTTCACTCAGCACCGGCTCCAGTGCTGCAGGTTTGATGCTGGCGGCGTGATGCGTGACCATCGCTGTCAGACATGCCAGCGTGCCGAGCTTCAGGGCCCGCTGGTTCTTCCTCAAGAAAGATCCCAACACAGACAGAGCTTCTGCCAAGATGGACGACAGGTCGATCTGGAAGAGATGGAGAAAGGACGCTCTTATTTTGGAAAGTCTTTTTACAAGTACATGAAAAATTAAAGTTAAATAAAGATTGTGTCATACTGAACCTTTAATGGCGAAGCAGAGATGAGTGTGATGGTCCGAACTGCGGTCAGTCTTGTGATCTCATTCTTTAACCTTTCAAGGAATATCGCCAAAACTCCCTGCAGCTCCGCCCGCAGGTGGTCGCCAAGGTGACACACCATGTGACCCATACAGGAAATAGCCCTCTCTTTCACTTCCTGGTCGATGTCTGTTGCTTTCAGCCTCTTCATGGTTACAGAAAACACCTGGGAGAGACAAAAGGTTGTGATTTTCTTTTTTAAACTCTAGACCAAACGCTACCAATAAATGGCTTGTTGATCATCTGTTCAGACGTGGTTTTTATTAATGCCGTAAACTGTGTTAACTTACTCCTACGCGTTTTATGTTCATGCTGATTGGATCACCTTACTGGCTGCAACGAGGACACTAAAAAGATGTCTGGGGTATGAAGACAATATGGTGTCTGTTCTGCAGCAAAGTTCAGTTTGATATAGGAGCAGTTTTGAGACCACAAATCATCAGTTAGGAGTAACTGGGTCATGGTTTCTGGAAAGAGTCATTTCTGTTGAATTTTTCAAATGTATTTTTTACGGCCTATATCTCTAAAACTCTGCAAATCAGACCACAATAAACTAGGTGGATAAATAGCACTGCAGATTAGAGGAAAAATATGTATTTTGATTTTGGAGTAAACTGTCCCTCTAGTAATGAAAACTCTCAGTCAGAAAAGTATAGAGCAGAGCAAAATGACAGAAATCAAATTAACCACAGATCAGAGGAGAGACCAGCTCTGTCAGACCTGATCCATTATTACCTCTTTGACAAACGGTTTGGGGTCGAATCCTCCCGCTGCGGTCGTCTGTCCCTGCGGCCTCATCACTCTGACCAGCTGCTGGGTGACCAGCAGAGCCTCTGAGGTGATCTTATAGAAACTGTCTTCTACACACGCCACCACCGGAGGCAGCAGCACCTGCAGGGACCACAGACAAACACAAGATGTTGGTTATTGTTACAGCAACCGTAGCTGTAGAGGTGTGTGAGAATATATGTTAAAAGGTATGTACCAGATCATTAAAGTGATTGGTCTACCAGCTACCAGAAGGTGATTCGCTCCTTTCAGCCAAAGTTTTTATTTATTTTGTCTGTTAGATTTTAGTTGTTCCTGCAAACGTTTCACAACAAAGCCTTGTTAAAAATTGAAGGGTCTCTTTCTGCTGAAATGCTAGAGAGCTTTTAGTCTGAAATAGATACAGGAAGTGGTGTGTTTGTATTAACAGCATAATGAGATAATGTTAACAAGGCAAATCCGACCAAGTAAAAAAATGAAGCTTTGTACTAAAATCTGCCCAATTATACTTATCAAAGAGACGGAATTAAAAATAGAGGCTGGTCTCTAATACAGGCCTGCTTCAAATAAAGGTCTGTTACCCTCTGCAGCTGAGGTAAATAAAGACCCTGGTCACCATCTGAGGAAATACAGTATTTCTGTTAGCACATGGACACAGGATCAGGGCTGCTTCTCTCAGTCAGAACACACTTGTTGTGTGTTTCACGAGCCACTGCCGGTTTACTTGTTTTTTCATCAGCAAATGACTCTTTTAAACAATATGCATTTTTCACTTCATGCTGCAAACATCCTGAAGCAAGAACCTGCATGTGTGGCTGAAAGGCTTGAGGAGGGTGGGAGAGGAGGAGGACGTGGAAGAAGGAGAGAGCATCGATCCTCATGGTGGAGGAGGTGGACTTATCTGTCAGGGAGAAGACTATGCCTGGAGGGAGGAGGATGGAGGGAGGAGCCAGGAAGGGAAAAATGAAAGGAAAACAGAAAGGGAAAAGGTAGAGAAAAAAACAGAGCAGGGGGAAGAGAAAAAGAAGCACAAATGGATGTTTTTAGTGCAAATTAACAAGAAATAAAATGCAAGAAAAGGGGAGCTGTAAAAGGAAGTGTGTGTGTGTGTGTGTGTGTGTGTGTGTGTGTGTGTGTGTGTGTGTGTGTGTGTGTGTGTGTGTGTGTGTACCAGGTATTAGAGCAGGTATGTGCTGTTCCAGGGCTCCAGGTACAGTGTGAGCCAGTTCAGTGAGGAGACAGAAGCAGCCCTGTCGAGATTTAATGCTCTTCTCCTTCAGCTGTCTGTGGAGAGCTTTCACTATCACCGGCACCTGAACAGACAACACACACACACACACACACACACACACACACACACACACACACACACACACACACACACACACAGAAGAGGGGCAGCTAAACAATGTCCTGCTGTGGACAGAGTCAGCAACAAAATTAATTTTAGCCACTTTCACTTAAAAAAATCAGTATCTGTGTAAGTGTATGCTATATTTACAATGTTTTCACTACTTTATGTCACTTTGTCTTACGGGAAATTGCAGTTAAATTAAGCCAAATTTCACTCTCCAAACCAGCTTCATGGGCAAAATCATTAGTCATTTTCCCCCACAGAAGACAGGAGTTACTGGTCTACCCAGGCCTGGTTCTTTCGCATGAGGGTGCAAAAACATGCACCGCACCCTCAGTTTAATATTTTGCACCCTCAGTTGAAATTTGAACAATAACTGCAACGTGCAAAGCTGCAGGTCATGCATCCATGATGTGCACAGCTGTCTGTGTATGCCTCAGTCTGAGACCACCTCCATATGCATCTTTGGTTAACGTATGTGCAACGGCACAATGTGCAAAGGAGATGGGTGCTGGTAAATAAATATCAGTGGGTGTGGTGATTATTAAACAGTCTTTCAGCCGGTCACATCACTGGTCTCATGGCTCTGAAACAGCTGAGCCATAAGGATGGTTCAGAGCGTTATGACATGAACACACCACCACAAATCTGCACACGAAGACACACGGAGTCTGATTTTCCATCAAGTAGACAATAGAATGACAATAGAAATTAAAAAAATAAAATAAACTGAAGTGACTGGTGGCTTCTGGCTGATGACTTGCAGTCGGCAAACTAACATAGTTGGAGAAGAACCTCCTGTGTTGATCTACTGCTCCATAAGTGAATTATTCCTTTTGCCCATTGAGTCTGGTTGCTGCCCCCGTCCTCAGCAGTTCATTACTCAGCTTCCATGCTGGTGCTCCTTTCTGCTTCTCCAAACTGGTGGTGTGTCGACCACCATCTACTGACTACTGAAAATATCTCATACAAGCCCTCTTCAAATACTTCGATCTGTCCCCTGTCTGTCTCTTCTCACTCTCAAAAACAGCATTTCATCTTTGACCAACTATAAATGCACCTTATTGAATCTGTACCTGTTTCTTCAGCATGGCGACTCCTGGC